>NC_073403.1:13820388-14125805 GCF_028641065.1 Leucoraja erinaceus
TACAAATTTAGGAATACAAGTAATCTCTTTCTTGGTCATACCTCAAGGGATATTAGGAATATTGCGGTAACTCTTGATGTGTGCATTACCGTTGTAATAGCTGAAAGTCTCCTCTGTAGGGACGGTGCTGCAGTGTGCTTTGAACTTGCCCCAACGTTGAACAAATGGACACCCAGTCCTGCACAATTTTCTACCCGTTTCAAAATCTATATTCTACAACTATGTCCATGTGCAATCTTGGAAAATGTCAAAGCCACAGCATCTTCTTATTCATCAAGTCTGTCACTTCTTCAAACGACGAAGAAGCTTGACCCTCAAAATTGTACTGCTGACATTCCCCATGGTCAATGTCCTCACTATGCTAACAATTCTGCAGCTAGAAATCAGCACAGAAGATTAAATATTATACACAAACAGAGTTGTTTAAATACATTGTCGATGACCACTGGCATAAAATGAAACAATTGGTTACCATGGGAGGAAAGTTGGCACTATTGTTTAAAAAAAAGGGAATAAACTTGATTCGGACAACAAAAGATACAGTAGCCTAACATCACGGGTAAAAGAATGGAAATCATTTCAGGAAATACCATCCTAGTTTAATAATTGATGAGAACAGACAAAATTGTTTCAAATTCATCCAGGCTGCAAGAACATTTTTAAGTAAATGTATAATGAGGGTATCAAGTAAACATTTTTGAAAAGGCTTGTAGATTGACTAGCATGCAAAATATTGTTGCTTGGTTGAGAAATACCCTGGACCAAAAAAAATTGCTTTTCTCAAGGTTGTCTGTCATCTTTGCATTAACCTGTAGTAGTCATATCAATGTAGAATTCAGCGTTACAAAGGGAGAAAATGCTGCTAAAAAGTGAAAAACATAACCATGGGTGTTTGCCATAGACAGGGGCCATATATTTAAATTTGAAAAGAAAGTCACTCCAACACTTTCCCAGCACTTAGGGCTGATAAGCGAGCTGTGCACAGAGGCCTTTCTAGAATCTGTGGGAGAATGAAACAAAATACAACATACAAATGTTAAAAAGATGGTTAAATCTGTTGGTACCTTTATTCAAGACAGGAAACAGGAATAAGCCTGTTAATTATAAACCACAGAGTTTAACCTCAATGGTAGAAAGTTCTGGGGGGGGGGGGGAAGAATTATACTTGGAAAAACAAGGATTAATAAGGAATAGTTAGCATGGCTTTATTAGTGAGAGATCCTATCTGACTAATTTGTTTTTGAAGCAGTAACAAATATATATGGAAGGCTGTGAAGTTAATGTGGGGCCTTCACTGAGTCATTCATGGAAGGATGATCCAAAAGGCTAGAGACCCTGGGATCCAAAGCACATTAAAGAATACGGTGAAAGCAGAAACTCCCACAACAATTAGGAAGCATCTCGATGAACATCTGAATTGCTATGGCAAAGTAGGCTACAGATAAAGTGCTGGTTAATGGGATTACTACAGATGGGTACTTGATAGTTGGCATGAACATGGTGGGCCAAAGCACATGCCTCTATGCTGTATGACTATGATTCTAATAAGATCAAGCTGGTTACCATTACTGTACAGGGACAAAGAATGGACTGAGGCCTGTTACAAGGAAATTTATGTATGAGAGGTTAGTGTGCAGGATCAGAAGTGCATCTTATGAATTCACTTTAAATATCCTTTCCCCATTAAAGAAGATAAAAAAAACATATCATTGGTACTTAATAGAAAATCCTCTGACTTGCTTGATTAGGTATTTTATTTAAAATTTTCTATTTCTAGTCAGGTAATTAACTTGGAGTTGTATGACCAGGGATAGATTTGGTTCCTGGGTTATCCTGATTGCTACGAAATTCATCCATCTTGCCAGTACTTCAATGAAAAACAAGGTTTGGGCTTCAAGGTTCCAAGACCGTTTTAAGCACATGGAAGAAAATCTTAATAAGAGGCATTCAATCAAGTGATTTTTCCCCCCAAACAAATATCAATGCAGTTTCTTGACACTTTAAGCAACTTATTTCATCATGTTAAATTGCACCCACAGCTATCACCCATTTTAGAGCACAAAAAGCTTCATGGAGCCAACAAAGTGATTTTCAGTAGCTTGCCAGGAAATTAATTGAGAACCTGAACAGATAAGCTTATAAAATAGTAATTGCACTTTTATTGCAGGCAAATCATGAGCAACTAATCTGGCTGAATATTTCAGTGGTCTCGATGGACTGTGGGCCTATATCTACATGTTGACAGGGATAAAATTCCAGGAGTCATTCAAAAACGTTTCAAAAATAGATGAGTGGAAAATCAGTCAGTAGAAATAGCTTTTTGATTTGGGTTGGAAAGCAAGAAAGAGCTAAAAATTCCACACATATTAGGATCATGACAATATGTGTTCCTCAAGGATCTATTCTGGGGACACAACCTATACAGCACCTCTGAAGGGGCAACACTCCTTCAATACCAGACTGAAATCTATATAATTAAAAGTCTAATCTTGGCCACTTCCTGTCTGCGCTCTATATCGATTTTAGAAAAAACGCTACCATATATCTCCGTGATTTTTGGCCATCTTACTCACAGTCCTCCTCGCTGAGCAGGCACCACGGATTTTCCCCTTCGATGAAAAATAAAAAAATGTTAAAAAAACCTTGAGATCCTCTTCACTGTCAATCACCGCGATTAAGGTAAACGCCCCTTCTGGGGGTGGGGGGGGGGGGGGGGGGGGGGGGGGGCGAGGGGCAAGACTACAAACCCCAGATGCTTGGACGTGACTCAGTGACTCTGCAAGATCGTGAAGGCGAGGCCACGATTCTCATTCTAAGCTAAGAATCAACTGAACTGTGAGTCTGCAATGTACTTGCAATAAATGATTTGTTAACCTTTAATGACAATGTCATGAGTTGTTTGGCCTGCTGCCCTGCCTGTGCTTGAAACTGTAATGCTTTATTAGGTCCAACTGTGTTTCAAAGGAATAAATGCTTTATTAGGTCCGACTGTGTATGGAAGGAATAAATGCTTTATTAGGTCCGACTGCGTTTGGTTCAAAGGTCCCGCTCATTTTGTGACTTCCGCTTAGTGGACAGGTTGTGCTGATTGCGTAATTTCTGGTGAGTGCAGAGGTCGCGCTGATTGCGTAATTTTCGGTAAGTCCAGAGGTCACGCTGATTGCGGAAGTGCCGCTGACTGCGGAAGCCCCAAATTGGAGGCCGCGCTCAGCCGTGTGAGTATTCTAGAAAGTTTACTGTCAGTGAGTGTGTGTGTGTATGTGAGTGTGTGGTGTGTGCGTGTGTCGGTCTGTGTGGTCTCAGTGACTGAGCTGCCAGCCCAAGAATCCATTCTGCCCACAATGTCCATACTAGTCCTCTGGAAACCAGGCCCTTCGGCCCACAACACCATGCTAGCACTCTAGAAAGCACCCCCACTCCCCCCCCACCCCCAAATCTGTGGATTGACATGGTGAGATGACGTTTCGGGTTTGAACCCTTCTTCAGACTGGAGTAGGGAGAGAAAGCTGGAAAAGAAAGGGAGGGGCGAGGTAAAAACCTGGCAAGTGGTAGGTAAATACAGGTCAAGGGGGGTGTACACTAGTAAATGAGTGGAAATAGTGACAAAGGCTAGAGGTGAAAAGGAGACATCGTCCCTCATTGCTGAGTCAGTATTCCTCCACATTGAATACTTTGAAAAAGCACCAAGAATAGCAAGTGCATAGAAGATACTGCTAAGGACACAAATATATTTCTGATGACTTGAGCAATTTCAATATCCACACAAAGAATAACTTAGCAGCATTACTGCTGTCCGAGTCGACCTGAAGCAGAGAGTTGCCCGATTTTGTCTGCAGCTGCGGTGACTGAAGCAAGTAATGAAACCTACATGACTTCATCAATGTACTTGTTGCAGATGCATCAATCCATAGCAGTATTGGGAGCAATGTTCATCACACAATGCCTGAGACAAAGTCCCATCTTCACAATGAGGATACCATCAAAGAGTATCTCTCATCATTTTTTTACGATTCTAAAAAAGAGCATTTTAAAATATCACTGATGTTATTTTTACTTTCCAGAGAAAACCAGTAGAATTCTTCGAAAAATAAAATATCTTCAAAGAAGTAGCAATTACACACTAATGTAATATGTTCAGAGGCAACATTTTTAATACAGCTCAAGGTATATTTTGTACATGCACTGTAACATATTTACCGTCATACAATAATTGGAAAACCAATTAAATATGGCCATTATTAGTTCCTCCATCACTGTGATACAGAATGTTACCCATTCTCTTTCTCTCCAGAGATGCTGCCTGTCCCACTGAGTTACTCCAGCATTTTGTGTCTGTGATACAGATGCTGCACGACCCACTAAGTTCCTCCAGCACTGTGTTTTGCTCAAGAATCCAGCATCTGCAGTTCCTTGTGTCTCCACCATGAATCAGTTAAATTGGTAATTTGATGTGTAACTACAATGTACAGCAAACCTTCTTCACGTGCACACACTTCAGATCGGACTTTATTTATTTAGAACATGCAGTTGTTAGAGGACATTTCAGTATTTATTACCATTTGGATTCATGGGAGGTGGTCTTGGAGGAGAGGATGCTCCTCAAACTGTAGAGCATCCTGGACAATACAGCTCTCTCTCTCCATGCCACACTGGTCAACCTGAGGAGTACCTTCACCAACAGACTGGTTCCACCAAGATGCAGGACAGAACGCCACAGGAGATCCTTCTTCCCTGTGGCTATCAAACTGTACAACTCCTCCCCCTTTGGTACACCAAACCCCCTCCCCCATCTTTACACATCCCCACTCCTTTCCACTCATCACTTTAATATAATGTTTCATGTATTTTGCGTTTTTATGACTGTTGTCAGATCAATTTCCTTCCTGGGATAAATAAAGTTCTATCGTATCGTATTTCCAATTGCCTTTCAGAAAGATGCACTGAACCACTGGTAGACAAAATTGCTGAAGAAACTCAGCGGGTGTGGCAGCATCTATGAAGCGAAGGAAATAGGCAACGTTTCGGGCCGAAACCCTTCTTCACATTGAACCACTTCCTTGAATCTTCACATTTTAGTGAAGGAACTCCCGCATAATTTCTCAATAGGCAGTTCCAAAATTTAGACCCAAGGGAGGTGACGGAACAGCAAGAAATACTGAAGAGAAATGCCAGATGGGTGCATTCCTACAAGCTTACTGCCCTTACATACTTGAATGGTTGGAGTCTTGCAATTGTGAGGAATTCTTGATGAGTTGCTACAGTGTATTTTGTTGAAGGTGCAGATCGAGGCAAAGCTCCAATTGTTGAACAGAGTATTTAAATTGTTAATTACATGGACGGTTTCAACGTGAAAAGTGTTGATCTTCTGAAGGGATGCTGGAGGATAATATTTCATGACGCTCTTGGATTATGTGAATTTGGTTGTAAAACACTGAGGAAACACTCGAGGAATCAGGAAGATCATTTTATACAGATTAGTCAGGATGAAATCATTTTGCAGCCTTATAAAGCTTTGGTTAGGCCACATTTGGAGAACTACATGCAGTTCTGGTCACCCCATTACAGGACGGCTTTGTGTAGGCTTTAGAGGGTGCAGAATGGGATTACTGGGATGCTGCCTGGATTCGAGAGTATTAGCTTTGAGGAGACAGTGGACAAAGTTTGATTGTTTTCTCTGGAGGTTCGGAGGTTGAGGGATAACTGATAAAAGTTTATAAATTTATGAGAGGCATGGACAAGGTAGACAGTTTTTTCCCAGTTTGGAAATTTCAAAGACTAGAAGACATAACTTTAAGGCACGATTGTGCATGTG
Source organism: Leucoraja erinaceus (assembly GCF_028641065.1). Taxonomy (NCBI): domain Eukaryota; kingdom Metazoa; phylum Chordata; class Chondrichthyes; order Rajiformes; family Rajidae; genus Leucoraja; species Leucoraja erinaceus. Next base: position 13,826,201 of record NC_073403.1, read on the forward strand.
GGGAAAGCTTTTTTTTTTTATAAACAGAGATGGTGGTCAAAGCAGATATGATGGTGACATTCAAGAGGTTTTAAAATAGGCACAAAAATATGCTCAGAATCGAAGGATTAGAATCATGGAAGCAACTAATATTAATGACCACTCAGCATAAACATGGCTGTAGATGCTTCAATATGCCAGGCTCTCCTACTTTTGTGGATGAAAAGTGTTTGGCGAGCTTCTTCCACCAGTTAACAATTTATTTCTCCTCAGCGTTCAATTGCTTTTTGTTCCCACCCCCTGCATTTTGAAACCTGTTTTGCTGCTCGTATATCTCATGAAAGATAGTTTGTCTGAAACATAAAGTGAGCTAACCTCTCCTCAAATAACATCTGAACTGCTGAACATTTCTAAAAAATTATTTCAGATTTCCAACATTTGCATAATTTTTATTTAGCCAGTTCTCACATTTAGAGGTTATAAAAGCAGTAAAAAGCTTGGGAGAAAAGTGTTTATGAATTTTTAAATATATCACTGAAATGCAAAGTTATAATTGTAATTGACTTACTTTGCAAAGTTAAAATGTCATATGGATTCCAATGTGATTTCAGACCCTTTATCACTAATGTTTTGAAAAATGCATTCCTCACATCAATATTCCAAGATTGCAAACCATTCTCTCCTCGTGAGGAACTTTTATCCTATATTAAATAGTTCATCATGCTCGAAGCAAAATTTGGGCTTTCCATACGACATGTTTAATCTACAGCTTTTCACACTACTGAAAATTGACACACAGCTGTTCTCCTTCAAAGTCCTGATGGCAAACATTGGTCAAGTTTGTAAAGAGTAAGATAGCCAACACCTGTCACTTTCCATTACTTATCCCCTTTCGGAATGTTGTTTCTTCAAAATGCCGGACAGTGAACCCAGCACAATGCCGGACAGAAAACCCACCAAAACCTCAATTATAAAATACATCTCCATATCAGTGCAGATTTAAGGCAAATTTATTAAAGAGGGCAGCAGGGTGGTGTAGCTAGTTGACTCTGCTCCCAACAACCTGCATTCAATCCTAACCTAATCCACCCCCTCCCCGGGCACTTTCCCTTGCAACCGCAAGAGATGCATCCGCAAAGACCGCTCCCTCCATAACTCCCTTGTCAATTCTTCCCTTCCCTCTCGTACCACCCCCTCCCCGGGCACTTTCCCTTGCAACCGCAAGAGATGCAACACTTGTCCCTTTACCTCCCCCCTCGACTCCATTCAAGGACCCAAGCAATCGTTCCAGGTGCGACAGAGGTTTACCTGCATCTCTTCCAACCTCATCTATTGCGTCCGCTGCTCTAGATGTCAGCAGATCTATATCGGTGAGACCAAGCGGAGGTTGGGCGATCGTTTCGCCGAACACCTCCGCTCGGTCCGCAATAACCAAGCTGACCTCCCGGTGGCTCAGCACTTCAACTCCCCCTCCCACTCCGTCTCCGACCTCTCTGTCCTGGGTCTCCTCCATGGCCACAGCGAGCAGCACCGGAAATTGGAGGAACAGCACCTCATATTCCGTTTGGAGAGTCTGCACCCTGGGGGCATGAACATTGAATTCTCCCAATTTTGTTAGTCCTTGCTGTCTCCTCCCCTTCCTCGGTCCCCCTGCTGTCTCCTCCCATCCCCCAGCCTTGGGGCTCCTCCTCCTTTTTCCTTTCTTGTCCCCGCCCACCCCCGCCCCCCGATCAGTCTGAAGAAGGGTTTTGGCCCGAAACGTTGCCTATTTCCTTTGCTCCATAGATGCTGCTGCACCCGCTGAGTTTCCCCAGCATTTTTGTGTACCTTCAATCCTAACCTGTCTGGAGAGTTTACATGTTCTTTGTGATCATCGTGGGTTCCCCAGGTGTTCGGTTTCCAGCTATTCCTATTCAAGTATCTATCTAATTGCCTTTTAAATACTGTAATAGTATCTGCCTCTATCACTTCCTCTGGCAGTTCATTGCATATATTACCAGCCTCTGGGAGAAAATCTTCAGATCTCCAAATACAAGGAAGTGTGGACTGGTTGGTTAATTGGTCACTATAATTTGCCTCTCGTGATAGGTTTATGGTAAAATCTGGGTTAGTTAATGGAAATGTGGGGACAATAAAATGTAATTAGTGTATGAATAGTGAATATAATTAGTGTAGGAACAGTGAATGCATGTTTATGGATAATGTAGACTCGGCGGGCTGAAGGAACATGCTTCCACGTGGCACAAAGCTTCTGCAGCTTCCCTCCAACCAGCCTTAAACTTGTATAATATTGGAAGATAGTGCCCACTTTAACATCACAACACTCCGGATAATCATTACGCATCTGGAACGCGCACAACAGCTACACACCTAATGGCATTTCAATAACATATCAAAGGTTAGCCTAGGCTCAGTTGTTGACAGTTTATTTTCGAGTCTGGAAGTATTATCTTTAGCCCCACTCAATAGACAAGAGCACATAATCTGACCATTGGAGAGAGTAAATGTTGCCTTTCCAGTGAAGTACAAAAACAAAGGAACAGCCGCAATAACCTCAGTCCTCGTTCCATATCCTCCATCTAATATGCTCTGCGGATCTTTTACTTCACTAGAAGTTTTATATTTGATTCATATTTCCTAGATGATTCATATTCGCTAGTAACTAAAAAGTACTGATTTCCCAAACATACAACCTGCCACCAGGAATCAGAAAAACAGCACTACCATTACCTGAAGGCTCCCTTCAAGGTAGTATACCATTAATCTTGATCATGTATATACTCGTTGTCAGAGCCTCCACTGTTCTCCTGGACAAAGAATTCCAAAGATTCTCTACCTTCTGGATGATGACATTTATTTTCAAAATCCTGAATGTCCAACCTTTTACCTGGAGATTGTGACCCATGGCACTAGACACATAGCCTGGGGAAACCTATTCTCCAAATCTACTGTTTCAAACATCTTAAGAATTTTGTATAATTCTTCTAAATGCAAGTTCAAAGGCCTAGTCTTCTTAATCTTTAAACCCACTGACTCTCATGGCTATCTAGACTACACTTCTTCCCACCCTGCTTCTTGTAAGGACTCCATCCCCTACTCCCAATTCCTCCGTCTATGCCGAATCTGCTCCCAGGATGAGATGTTCTACACCAGGGCATCGGAAATGTCCTCATTCTTCAGGGAATGGGGGTTCCCCTCTCCAAATATAGATGAGGCTCTCACCAGGGTCTCTTCAATACCCCGTAACACTGCTCTCTCTCCTCATCCCCCCCCCACTCGTAACAAGGGCAAAGTCCCCCAGTCCTCACCTTTCACCCCACTAGCCGTCACATACAACAAATAGTCCTCCGTCATTTTCGCCACCTCCAACGTGACCCCACCACTCGCCACGTCTTCCCATCTCCCCCTCTGTATGATTTCTGCAAAGACCGCTCCCTCCGTAACTCCTTGGTCAATTATTCCCTTCCTCCCGCACCACCCCCTCCCCGGGCACTTTCCCTTGCAACCGCAAGAGATGCTACACATGTCGCTTTACCTGCTGCCTCGACTCCATTCAAAGACCCAAGCAGTCGTTCCAGGTGCGACAGAGGTTCGCCTGCATCTCCTCCAACCTCATCTATTGCATCCATTGCTCTAGATGTCAGCTGATCTACATCGGTGAGACCAAGCTTAGGCTTGACGATCGTTTTCGCTGAACACCCCCGCTCGGTCCACATTAACCAACCTGATCTCCCGTTGGCTCAGCACTTTAACTCCCCCACCCATTCCAAATCCGACCTTTCTGTCCTGGGCTTCCTCCATGGCCAGTGAGCACCACCGGAAATTGGTGGAGCAGCACCTCATATTCCGCTTGGGCAGTTTGCACCCTAGCGCATAAACATTGACTTCTCCAATTTCTGGTAGCCCTTGCTGTCTCCTCCCCTTCTCAGCTCTCCCTCAGCCCCTGGGCTCCTCCTCTTCCTTGCTCCTTTCTTCTCTCTTCTCCCCTCCCCCCCCCCACCCTACATCAGCCTGAAGAAGTGATTCGGCCCGAAACGTTGCCTATTTCCTTCGCTCCATGGATGCTGCTGCACCCGCTGAGTTTCTCCAGCATTTTTGTCTACCTGCTTAATCTTTCCTCATTCAATAAACTTCCTATCCCAGAAGCAAATCTGGTGAGACTTCAAAATTCTTGTGCAAATATATCCTTGATTAGGAAGGAAAATCAGACAAAATCAATATTGCAGATATTGTCTCAACTGACCTCATTATAATTTGTGAGATCTTAACTCTTGTACTCAAATCCCCTTCCAATAACGTTAGGCACAACCTAACTTCCTAAATGGTTACTGTTCCTCAATGTTAACTTCCAGTTATTTGCATAAGACCCTCTGGACAACAACAACCTCACATCTTTAAAAACATTTTTTTTTTAGCACAATTTTCCACATTATACTTGCCATGTCCTTGCCCATTCATTTAGGTCTCAATCTCCACAATGTCACACTGCACCCTCCTCAGCAACTTGTTATCATCGCAGTTGGAAATAATACAATCACCTTAACCAAATTATTTATGTAGATCAAGTAGAGTTTGGACCCCGAGCATCAATCCCTGTGGCATTTAAAACCAGCCACAGCCTTCCAACAGAAAATGATCTGTTTAGTACAACTCTCACTTTTCTGCCAGTTAGTCACACATCAATCACGCCAGCGCACTAACCACAATCCCATGTGGTCTAAATTTATTGTAATAACCTCTTTTGTGAAAGAGGTTTTATTGAAGACCTTCCACTAACTCCAACAGATCTGTCGAACATAAACACCCATTCTTAACACCCATTTTTTCTATCCAGAGATGTTGCCTGTCCCGTTGAGTTACTCCAGCATTTTGTGTCTATCTTCGAACATAAATATTTTCCTTTAATAAATACACATTGACCAAGTCCAACCCTAATGTTTTTAAGTGTTTTGTAACAACTTCCTTAATAATATCAATGTTCCTACTGTTAATGAGAGGACTAAAATTCCTTGTTTTATTTCTCTCTTCTTTCTCAGATAATGGCTTACATGGAGCATCTTTAAATCTAAAGAAACTGCTCTAGAATATACAGAATTTTGGGAGATTACCATCTCCATTGTCACATTCTTCAAAAGTGTAAAATATTGGTCACCACGCTCTGGGGATTTTTAGTTTTCTAGTCAAATTATTTTTCCAGATAATTTTCTTGAACTGTTGCCAATTTCTCTGTGCTCCTCATTCCCTCAAGACAGTAATTCCCCATTAGATCCAAACTGTTTTGTGTTCTATTCAGTGAAGACGGGCATAATATACTTATTTAATTTTCTTGCCGATTTATTTTCCTCATTACGGTTCCTTCCATCTGTATCTATAGAATATTTTAACAGTCTGTTTTGATACTTCTTGGAAGAATACTGAGTCTATGTTGATGTTCCTTATCAACGTTACCTTTTGCAGATAGCAGAACAAAATCTGCAAAGATGTGCAATAAAAGATTCCGCATTTCTATCCGAAAGATACGGTGGGCCTTTCTGCGGCTGGCTCATTTTATTTATCAACCAAGATCACAAAGATTTAAAAATAAGTGACATCTCAACCGCTACTTAAAACTTAACAACCGTTTTCTTTCAGCCTACAATTCAAAAGTACTCAATTAACTCTGAAGGACATTGGGACATTTTTGGGCTGTATGGACGTCGGTACTAACGTACGTTTCTCTTCCCTTCCATCCGAACTGTAATATAAATATTTTACTTTTATAATGAAGCTCTGTTCAAGTTAATCCCAACACATATGCCTAAATAAATGGAACGCTGCGACTGACTTCTTCCTGTAAGATCAGATCGGGAAGAACTACATCCTATAAAACCCACGCCTTTCCAGCAACCAGCCAGATGGCGGAAGCATAACGGGGTGATGGACGCGAGAGGAAACCAACAGGCACGGGAGATGCTGGTGGCCTCCACCCACTAGTGATGCCAATCGGGCGGGGCGGCCAGTGGCCGTGTGCCGGAGGCGGGACCCGTTCTGCCCTGTTAAAAGTGTGAGATGTGCAGCGCGCTTTCGCCGGCAGCCCGACTGCCATTAAACCGCTGTCTACCTCACTGCACGGCGCCTCTGTGGCAATCAATGGGAATGTAACGTACTCTTGGCTATGGGCGTCATCCTCATCGTTCTCACAGTCGCTGCCGCACATGTCGTCTTCTTCAGCCTCTTTTGTTGCTGTCTCATCATCGTCCGCCATCGTTCGGAAGGGAGCGCGACAAGGTGGCTCACACAGTAACGCTGGCGCCTATTGGCTCAGCCACCTTGTCACCACGAACTAACCGCTGCACCCATTGGTCCGCGGTCTGGCCGCCGCGCGAGCTGAATAGGCGTTCGACGAGGGAATGCTGGGAATTGTAGTTCAAATGACTCGGAGTAAAATGCAGGAGTGTTTTTAATGTCACATGTCCCAAACCAGCAGCAGCACTATAAAATATGTAAACCTGGTACTCTGTAAACAATATAAGAAACGGGGAAAAAAAGTTCAGTGTATATATATATACTGAACATTTTTCTCCCCGTTTATTATATTGTTTACAGAGTATATATATATATATATTCCCGTCGATATCTTTGGTCTCTCCATCCACATTGTTAACCAGTACTCTTCTTACTCTTATGTATGCTTGTTCTGTACTTTTTTTATTCCTATCTTGCACTATGACCAGACGCTAAACTGCATTTTGTTGTACCTATGCTTGTATCTGTGCAATGACAATAAAGTTGAATTGAGTTGAATATATATATATACATATTACAGAGTATATATATACCATTGTCCCGCTGATATAAACGCATATATATCTAAAGATGTTATATAGGAAGGAATCCCGTTTTTATCAACGGGACAATGGTGGAAAGGGTCAAGAATGTCAAATTCCTGGGCGTGCATATTTCCAAATATCTTTCCTGGGCCCAGCACACTGATGCAATCATAAAGAAGGCACATCGGTGCCTCTACTTCCTGAGAAGATTATGGAGAGTTGGTATGTCAAGGAGGACTCTCTCGAACTTCTACAGGTGCACAGTAGAGAGCATACTGACTGGTTGCATCATGGCTTGGTTCAGTAACTTGAATGTCCAGGAGCGGAAAAGATTGCAGAAAGTTGTGACCACTACCCAGTCCATCATCGGCTCTGACCTCCCCACCATCGAAGGGATCTATCGCAGTCGCTGCCTCAAAAAGTCTTCCAACATCATCAAAGACCCACACCATCCTGGCCACACACTCATCTCTCCGTTGCCATCGGGAAGAAGGTACAGGAGCTTGAAATCTGGGACATCCAGGTTCAGGAACAGCTTCTTCCCCACAGCCATCAGGCTATTAAACTTCGCCATCAAACAAACTCTGAACAATAAGATTAACAATTAACAATTGCATTTTATCTGTTTATTTATTGTGTATATATATGGTCTATGGTATATAGACACACTGAACTTTTAACTTGTTTAAGAATGAACTGCAGATGCTGGAAAATTGAAGGTAGACAAAAATGCTGGAGAAACTCAGTGGGTGAGGCAGTATTTATGGAGTGAAGGAAATAGGCGACGTTTCGGGTCGGAACCCTGAAGAAGGGTCTCGACCCGAAACATTGCCTATTTCTTTCGCTCCATAGATGCTGCCTCACCCGCTGAGTTTCTCCAGCATTTATGTCTACCTCCTGAACTTTTATCTCATGTTCCGTATTATGTTTACATATTCTGTTGTGCTGCAGCAAGCAAGAATGTCATTGTCCTATCTGGGACACATGACAATAAAACTCTCTTGACTCTTGGAACAGCAGAATGCTGGTTTACACAGAAGGCGAACACTAAATGCTGGAGGAACTAACCGGGACAGGCAGCATCTCTGGAGAAGGAATGAGTGACATCTTGGGGCGAGGCCCTTCTTCAGACTGAAACTTCCCCCTGAGTTGTTTCAACATTTTGTGTCCAACATGCAGGAGTGTTTTATTGTCATATTGTCCCAGATAGAACAATGGAATTCTTACTTGCAGCAGCACAACAGAATATATTGAGTCTGAAGGGTCTCGACCCGAAACGTCACCCATTCTTTCTCTCCAGAGATGCTGCCTGTCCCGCTGAGTTACTCCAGCTTTTTGTGTCTGTCTTATGTAAATATAAGAGCAAAAAGTTAAATGTGTGTATACATAACATGTATATAGGAAGTAACTGAGAAGGTAGACACAAAGTGTTGGAGTAACTCAACGGGACATGCAGCATCCCTTGTGAGAAGGAATAGGTGGAGTTTCGGGTCCAGACCCTTCTCTTCAGATCATCGTGCTGTTAAACCTGTATGTGTAGGAAGGAACTTCAGATGTTGGTTTAAACCGAAGAGTAAACAAAAAGTTGGAGTAACTCAGCGGATCAGGCAGCATCTTTGGAGGAAAGGAATAGCAACCCCCCTTCAGACCAGCGTGCTGTTAAACCTGATGCACTCCGGCAGACCGCAGCTCATGTCAACTCCGTGTGCTCCTCCCTCCTCTCTCCCGCCTCGAATCAGACCGTCGGCTGCCAGAGACTGAATAACAGCCGCAGCGATAGGTCGGCGCCCGACAGCGGGCCACTGACAGAGTGCAATGTTGCGGCGTCCGGTGGGGTAGAGTTTGGTCTGGGTAACGAGGGCCGCAGCCTCAGGAAAGTGAGTAGTGCTAGGCTGGGTTAATCTTACCAGGGGGCAAATGCGTAGAGTATATCGCCATTTTAATCCCAGAACGGCAAGGGGGTACAACCGCAGACTATACGGAGACGAGGCCTGAGGGTGGCAGACCCACATCGCCAGCCGCAGACCCACATCTCCTCTGTGTCATGGGACATGAGCTCAATAACACTCCTTCCTCTAATTCTGACCTCTTGCTCATCTCTAAACGTAACCGCCCTCCCCATCTGCGGCCTTGTCTTCAGCTGTTTGGGCAATAAATTCTTAAATTGACCTTAACATTCACGATAAAATCTTTACTTGTGTACACTGTTATTATCTTCTTGTGTCGCTTGGCACCAGTTTCTTCTTCTTATTTCTAACACTCCTCCGAAATGGAGTGGGCTTTATAGTTTGGTACGTAGGTTAACGGCGTTACACATGGATAGTGCCAGTCAGGGCAGTGGCTGCCTGAGGCGAGGCCATAGTGGTGTTTTTGCTGGATTTAATGTCGCTGAAGCTTTTGCTAAGCAATTATCAAGAGCAGAAATCCTGGGAGGTTATTTCGCATTATAATGTTGGTAGATAAGGATCAATTATAGTACAGGTACAGTGCCCTCCATAGTGTTTGGGACCCATCATTTATTTATTTGCCTCTGTACTGCACAATTTGAGATTTGTAATTAAAAAATCACATGTTATTAAAGTGCATGTTGTCAGATTTTACTAAAGGCCATTTTTATACATTTTGGTTTCACCATAATGTTTGGGACACAACAGTGTCATGTAAATTAAAGTAGTCATGTTTAATATTTATTGCATATCCTTTGCATGCAATGACTGCTTGAAGTCTGCGATTCATGGACATCACCAGTTGCTGGGTGGCTTCTCTGATGATACTCTGCAAGGCCTGTATTGCAGCCATCTTTAGCTTATGCTTGTTTTGGGGGCTAGTCCCCTTCAGTTTTCTCTTCAGCATGCTCATTTGGGTTCAGATCAGGTGATTGACTTGACCACTCAAGAATTGACAATTTTTTAGCTTTGAAAAACTACTTTGTTGCTTTAGAAGTATGTTTGGGATCATTGTCTTGCTGTAGAATAAACTGCCGGCCAATGAGTTTTGAGGCATTTTTTTGAACTTGAGCAGATAGGATGTGTCTATACACTTCAGAATTAATTATGCTACTGCCATCAGCAGTTGCATAGAAACATATGTATCATCAATGAAGATAAGTGAGCCAGAACCTTAAGCAGCCGCACATGTCCAGGCCATAACACCCCACCACCGTGTTTCACATATGAGGTGGTATGCTTCGGATCTTGAGCAGTTTCTTCTCTCCTCCATACATTGCTCTTGCCATCACTCTGATATAAGTTAATCTTTGTCTCATCTGTCCACAAGACCTTTTTCCAGAACTGTGGTTGCTCTTTTCAGTACCTGTAACCTGGCCATCCAATTTTTGCAGCTAACCAGTGGTTTGCATCTTGCAGCACAGCATCTGTATTTCTGTTCATGAAGTTCTGCCGACAGTGGTCATTGACAAATCCACTCCTGAAGATTGTTTCTGATTTGTCGGACAGGTGTTTGGGGGTTTTTCTTTATTATTGAGAAAATTCTTCTGTCATAAGCTGCGGAGGTCTTCCTTGGCCTGCCAGTCCCTTTGCTATTAGTAAGCTCACCAGTGCTCTCTTTCTTCTTAATGATGTTTCAAACAGTTGATTTTGGTAAGCCTAAGGTTTGGCTGATGTCTCGAACAGTTTTATTCTTGTTTCTCAGTTTCATAATGGCTTATTTGACTTTCATAGGCAAAACTTTGATCCTCATATTGATAAACAGCAATAAACTTTTCCAAAGACTGGGAGAAAGACTAGCTACTGAGAGCTCTCTTATACCTGCATTAGGAGGCATTTAAACACACCTGAGCAATTACAAACATTTGTGAAGCCATGTATCCCAAACATTATATTATGGTGCCCTGAAATTGGGGGGGGGGGACTATGTACAAACACAAAATCTGACAATGTGCACTTTAACCACATGTGATTTTTTTTTCTATGACAAATCTCAAATTGTGGAGTACAGAGGCAAATAAATAAATGATGGGTCTTTGTCCCAAACATTATGGAGGGCACTGTCGCTCTCCCATAACGCAGTTGGTCCATTCCTAAGAAACTTTTTTTTAAAATCGCATTGTTATTTTTTTCGCAGGATTTTCAAAACTAAAGGTTTTTTTAATAACTATAATTCAATCTTGTAACTGCAAGCTAAAAATAAAAAAGTCTATATATGTTACATTCTTCAATAGAGTATCATTGTACAAGAGCATTAGATGCGATTGCTTGTCAATATCTATGACCACCAGCAGATTAAGTAACAATGGTGTCAGATTATTGCTGAAGGGTTACATAGAAACAGTTTTATTTCCTAGACGGTTTTAATCCCAAAACTGCTTTTTCTTCTGTTTGCCAGTTTCCGACGTAGCTTCTAAGTGGGTCATATTATAACAAATTCTTTCCACATAATACAAATATTGCATTATATTCAATTTGTGTCCTACAAAGCAAATATAGAATAATAGAAATATATCCATGGTTTTTGGCTTTTAACGTGGCAAAACCGAGGATCAAACATTCTGAGCACATAAAGTTATCTTTATAGATTTGAGCAGCAGGATTTCATCTTTGCATGAAATCCATATTAGATTAACATGCATTTTGTAAAGCACTGAAGAGGAGACCACATTGTAATCACCAAATGCAATATACTACATCGAAAGAAGTGTACATGAACATACTTTCCCTGAAATTGTTTGGATCCCTGGATAATGGAAAAGGAATAAATGAAAGGACAGGATCAGACACGAGAAGATCCATATGAAGGGCATTAGTAGGTGGGGATGGAAGAGTGAATTAGCGTTTCGTGAGGGAATAGTTCTTTAAAATGCTGAAAGAGGAGACGATGGGAATATGTATCTGCTGATGGACTCTAGGTGGTACTGTTAGTGGAGGCTGGTGGGTGAAAGGTAAGAACTGGATCTTTTCCTGTTCTGTCCAGGAGAAGAATGAGAGCAAACGTGCGGGAAATAGATGAGATGTAGTTCAGAGTTCTGTCCACTGGTAGAGACAAAGTCACAAGTAAGGAAGAAGAAAAACATTTCAAAGCCAATTGTGCAGTCAAAGTAAATGTGGCAGAGACAGAGGAACTAAGAAATTGAATGGGATCCCTACAGGAAGTAGAAGAGTGGGAAGTATAATCAGGGTAGCTCTGGGAGTGTGATCTTGTGGATATTTTGCTCATACCTTTACTATGAAACTAGCTATGAGACCATTTGACCTAGGGGTGAGTTAGTTGAATTACATTATGTGTTGGGGAGGATCTTGTCTATATCTGAGATCCACTGCAAATTAAGGTTAATCTACTGAGCTGATATGGTGTGCTGTGCTGGTCAGGTCAAATTAGGATTAAGTCATAGAAATACTTCCATTAGTAGATATCAACCAAGCCCTACTCCATTCTGTTTTGGAAATAAATTAAATTTCCCTCATGATCATTGGATCCAATTGTGAGAACATTACTCAACAGGCTATTAAGGATGGGGAAATAAACCTTTAGAAAAATGAGTGAATAAAATATCTCTTGTACAACCATCTGCAGTAAAATCAGAACTCCAAGGGAAGTTCAAGAAAGAAACACAAAGACTCACTGGTAGAGTTGCGCATAAACAATAAAACATGGAGAACAGATGCAAAGGACGGAGATAAACATTGTGTAACTTGCAATTTTACAGTGTTGACTGACTAATCAATCAGTTATCAAGTACAAGGCCTGTGAAGTATGCCTGTGAATCAAAATCAGCTGTGCATTACATGGGTTCAGTTTAGCCTCTGATTGCCCAAGGAGCCCCAACTGCTTTAGGAATTCAGCTTGTATTGACATGTCATGACAAACCCACCATTCAAGCTGCATTCTGCCTTTGCAGATCCAAGGGGCTGAATGGCTTCTTGTGCCAGCAATCTGGCCAACATGGTGGTACCAGTAAAAGCCACTAAGTGCTGGAGTAACTCAGCAGGTCAGGGAGCATCTCTGGAGAGAATGAATTGGTCACATTTTGGGTCAGGACTCTTTTTTAGATGTCCCAAACTGTCACCTATTCATGTTCTCCAGAGATGCTGCCTGACCTGCCGAGTTACTCGAACACAGTGTCTTTTAAAAAAATATATAAATGAATATTTGCAGTTCCTTGTGTCTCCATGGTGGTATAATTCATATTCATAAAGTAAATTAGTTTAAAAATTATTGCCTCCATCCTTTGAGGTAATGGGCCATTTTGTTTATATTGCACAGGTGCATCCCGTGAAAGGATTCTAGTGGTCCTGAGACATATGGTGCTTCTCTCTGGATGCTCTCCACCCACATCCTAGCTTCAATCTTCTCCAAGCTCAGTCAGAACAGGTGAGGAATGAACTACTTAAATGTTGTCTCTGGAACCTCACCTTGTGACATCCTCCCAGCAAATGACTGAACATCTGTATTGATTTTTGCAACTGATCTATTCAGCAATTCTTATTGATTTTCATCATATGCCTGACCTGATAATCATGTTGACAGCATTCTCCTGTCATTATGGGCCATGGCGTTCTGTTTGATGTAATTCCTGGGAAGCAATAATTCAAGCTGGTATGGAAAATGGCCATTGATAATGAATATATAGCTTAGGTAGCAAGTGTTTCACCAGGCTTGTTAAATCTATGCATAATCGTTGCATTTTGTTTCTGTTTGATGCAGAAAACAAAAGCAGTTTGAGGGGGAAAAATAGGAGCAGGGAGGTGCTACTGCAGTTGTTCAGGGTATTGGTGAGACCACAACTGGAGTTCAGTTTTGGTCTCCAAATCTGAGGAAAGACATTTTTGCCATAGAGGGAGTACAGAGAAGGTTCACCAGACTGGTTCCTCGGATGTCAGGACTTTCATATGAAGAAAAACTGGATAGACCCGGCTTGTACTTGCTAGAATTTAGAAGATTGAGGAGGGATCTTATAGAAACTTACAAAATTCTTAAGGGGTTGGACAGGCTAGATGCAGGAAGATTGTTCCCGATGTTGGGGGAGTCCAGGACAAGGGTTCCCCACAGTTTAAGGATAAGGGGGAAATCCTTTAGGACCGAGATGAGAAAAACATTTTTCACACAGAGAGTGGTGAATCTCTGGAACTCTCTGCCACAGAAGGTGGTTGAGGCCAGTTCATTGGCTCTATTTAAGAGGGAGTTAGATGTGGCCCTTGTGGCTAAAGGGATCAGGGGGTATGGAGAGAAGGCAGGTACAGGATACTGAGTTGGATGATCAGCCATGATCATATTGAATGGCGTTGCAGGCTTGAAGGGCCGAATGGCCTACTCCTGCACCTATTTTCTATGTTTCTATGAAAGGAAAAACTTGGATTGATAAAGATTCTTGTAGTTTAGAGATACAGCATGGAAACAGGCCCTACAGCTCACCAAGTCCATGCTGACAATCGATCTTCACATAAAATCCCACTTTCTCATCTAGGAGTAATTTACAGATATCAATTAATCTACAAATCAAAGGTACACAAAATTGCTGGAGAAACTCAGCGGGTGCAGCAGCATCTATGGAGCGAAGAAAATAGGCAACGTTTCGGGCCGAAACCCTTCTTCAGACTGATCCTACACATCTACATGTCTTTGGGATGTGGGAGGAAACAGGAACACCTGGGAGAAAACGCACACAGTCACAGGGAGACTGTGCAAACTCCACACAGATTGTACCCGAGGTCAGGAACAAATCTCTGGGTCTCTAATGCAGTGAGGCAGCAACAGTTTGATGAAGGGTTTCGGCCCGAAACCTCACCTATTTCCTTCGCTCCATAGATGCTGCTGCACCCGCTGAGTTTCTCCAGCATTTTTGTGTATCTTCGAGCATCTGCATTTCCTTCTTGAACACAGCTCTACCAGATGTAGTTTTGGTTTCATGAAGTATTATCTTGATTTACAGGCAATGAAGTACTTGTAACTGTTACAGTTGTATTATGGGAAAAGCAACACTAATGTATAACAAGATATTACAGCTCGCAATGATAATTGGGTAATTTGATTTAATGATGTTGAGAGATTTTGAAAGATGTCTCCTTTTAATCAGGAATGGAGACCGTGTCGTGCTGAATGCATCATTTGAAAGACTTCTCTAATAGAGTAGCACTTTCTTCTGGCCTGCCATGCTGAATTATCATCAGCAGCAGAGACCTGGGCTGATGTTCTCTTTCTCCACATCCCTGCATCCCCAATTTCCATAATCTATCAATCTGTTGAGGTTATTTGCAGCATCAAAACCAACATCAAAATCAGATCATAAGATCTGGCGATCTTTTAACAAAATGTTGATTTTTTTAAGGAGTTCTTCAGTGATCAATTTTAATCTGGTCCCCAAGCATTTAACTACCACATCTGTACATCTTATTGCAGTATTTCCAAATAGATCTGGAATGAATCATAGACACAAAGTGATAGAGTAATTCACCGGGTCAGGCAGCATCCCTGGAGAACATAGATAGGTGACATCTTAGGACAGAACCATTCTTCAGACTGAATGAACGAATGGAATGAAACATGCTGGTTTTCTGTAATGATTGTTATTATTTTGGTGGTGCTGTGCAACTGCTTTTAATATTGGACATCCACAATGAATCTTCTATATATTTATTTTGCCTTTTGCTCTACTAAACGTTGTCGTCCTGCTCTCAGGGCATAGGCAATTCTGCAGAGATACAGTAAAGCCTTTTAACCACGAGATATCCCTTTGAACCGGATTCTGTCTGCCTTTCAATATAATCGCACATCATCTTCTGGCACCCATTCCTCGAAGGTAATCAGGCATGAAAACCCCAGCTTGTGTTGCAAAGTCTCCAGCTCACTGAAGCTGATGAAGCTATACATCTTCTCTCTCCCACTGTTCCAAGTCCTGGAGCTGGGATGGAAATTGCAGGTTTGAGAGTTGAGACTAAATGGTGTAAAAGCTTTATTTAGAAGTATTCTTTATAAACCTATCTTTATATGCTTTATCAACTCTTGGATTATGGAGTTACACAGCACAGAAATACAGAAACAAACTTCAACTCAAGCAGTCCATGCTATCAGTTTCCTATCTCTGGGTAGCTGATAGTATTATAAATACACCAGACTAAGTGGGACACGTTGGGTCCCTGTCACACAGGAGACTTGATTCCCGAACACAATTTTCCACCACTCACCCATAGGCACAGGCGCAGCTCATTTCCCCTCATCTCTCCTCATCACCCTCCCTCTTCTTTCCCCTCTCCTCCTCCCCTCCCCCAATCCCTCCCTCACCTCTCTCTCCCTCTCTTTTCCCCTACCGCCAGTCACTCCCTCCCTCCCTCTATAACTCATCTCCCCTCCCTACTCCCTCTATCCCCCACCTCCACCACTCCTCACCTACCCTATCCCTCCCACTATCCCTCCTCACTTCTCCCACTATTCCTCCTCACCTCCCCCACTGCCCTCCTCTCCCTCCTCCCCCCTCTCCCTACCTCCTCCACTTCGCCCTCCTCACCCTCTATTCCCCTTCCTTCCCCACTCCCCCTCCTCACCTCCTCCCTCTTCTTTTCCCTCTCCTCCTTCCCTACCCCAATCCCTCCCTCACCTCTTCTTTTCCCTACCCTCCCTTCCTCCCTCCCTCCCTCCTCTAACCCCTCCCCCCCACTTCTTTCCTCTCCCTCTATCCCCTCTCATCCCCCACACTCCCTCCTCATCTCCCCCCAGATCTCGAGATTGCCACTCCTCTCCCTTGTGTGCCCCGGAGGAGCATCAGCCATCGGAGCGGATCCTCGGCTTGGCCCGGAAGCACCGGCAGCTAGTGCCACGCCGGCATGTGGGCGGGGGGGGGGAGGGGGGGGTGGAGAGCTCGGAGAAAGGGCAAGGGAAAAGCTATGGGGGAAGAGGGGGTTATCACGGTGGAGGGGGGCAGGCGTCAGCAAGGGGGACCAGAGGAGAACGGGCTGGAGGTGTGGGGCGTTGCGATGGCAGTGTGTTTGGGACTCACAGTGGGTGCTGGACACTCTCCTCCACCAGGATCAGACTCTCTGCTTTCCGTTTGGTGACATCTCCGACTCCGGGCCGCTTCCAGTCCCTCCGAAAATTGTGTTCGATTGGAGACTTCGGCCTGCCACCTACATCGTCCCTCAGCTCCAGCAAAGACGCCATGGAGCGGGAAGGGGCGGCCCACCCCGGAGAGTGACAGGAGAAGCGACCAATCAGTGCGGCGCTGACTGGCACTAGTGATCGATCTGCGCACGTGCGTTTTTTAAGATTTTTAAACCTAACCTTTACAATATACCACTGATCGGAACAAAACGGTGCACTCGCAACTTAGGAGAACGGTGAGTGAGCTGACGAATAATCATAATGCTATCGCGTACCATTTTTGCGCAAATGGGAAAACCGTGCAAACCGGAAGAGCACAAGATCAGAGTTTTAGTTACTCCAAATTGAAAATCTATCATTTTAATTGAAACTTCAAAGTAGGATAGAAAAGTAAAACCAAACAAAAAGAATGGCAGGGCAAACTCAAATTGCTGTGTACCTATTCCTTGTATTTATTTTCAGCTGGAATAAAAAAATGTTGTTCGTATTTCTCCCTGTTTTTGCCTTCTAAGATCCACACATCCACATCCCTATTAACCAGCAAAAAAGGTGGCTCTTACTGATGTGTGAATGATGTTTATTCATGTATGCTGAGCGTTAGCATGCCGTATGATTAGTAGGGATCCTTCCTGCAGAATCCAATCTGTTTCATACCTGATTATTGTCCAGTCAAGCCTTTATTGAAGATCAAGTCATCACTAGGAGAAAGATATTTGCATCATTGAGCAGGGTGACTGGAGTGAAGTAAAAATCTTATAATCTGCATGCCATTGTTAATGCTGCTTCTCTAGTTTAGTTTATTATTCTCACGTGTAACAAGGTACAGTGAAAAACTTTTTGTTGTCTGCTATTCAGACAAAGAAAAGTATGTGATTATAAACAAGCCGTCAGTGTACAGGTAAAGGAGAGGGTGCAGCATTGCATGTGTAGTGCATGATAATGTCTGATTAAAGTTAGTTCAAAAGTCTCTAATGAGGTAGATGGGAGTTCAGGACTGCACTCTAGCAGATGAGAGGACAATTCAGTTGCCTGATAACAGCTGGGAAGAAACTGCTCCTGAATCTCCCTTATCTGCCTCCTTGCCTTTGAGCCTTTCAGCCATGTTCAAGGTCAAATTATAGGGGCAGCTCAGTGGCGTGGCAATTAGTGCGTCTGCCTGGTAAACCATATTCCGTAATCATCTTCTTAAACTCTTCTTCCAGATTACCTCATATGCGTATGAGCATTCTTGTACCTTTTGTAGAAAGTAACTAATTTTCCTTCTGCTTTCTTTTCAGAACAATGTTCCTGGTTGGCCTGACCGGCGGGATTGCAACGGGGAAAAGCACAGTTGCCAATGTGTTTCGTGAACTTGGATGTCCTGTTATAGATTCTGATCAGATAGCAAGACAGAGTAAGTTTTAATTAACTCGTGAAATCCTGCTATATATTGGCATAATATTGAAAAAATACAGTTTCTCCAATATTGGTACAAAATCTCCTAAACTATAAAACTATATTCTGTAACACTATTTTGCATTCTGGTATTTTTATATTAGCTGTTGTGTTTGTGTATGGCTTGATTGTACTCCAGTATCGTATGATTTGACTGGGTAGCACGTAAACAATGCTCTTCACTGTATCTCCGTATAATTGACAATAATATACCAATACAAACTGTACAGATTACTGTTTCTCCACATATAAATTGTTTTATTCTGATATTTGTACGGTATTTATCAGGTTGAAGAAATATAATTCTTACTTTGACATTCTTTTAAACTGTTGCTTCCTGATCTGTTAAATAACTCCAGAAATATTTTGCTTATTTTAGATTTCCAGCAACTTTGGTGTCACCATCTTGACCTAAATTGGTATTTTCCTTGTATCGAGATTTATATTTGTTCAATGGTACTTTGACAAGGCATCGGGGGTCTGTTACTCATAGAGTCATACTTCACGGAAACAGGCCTTTTGTCCTAAATTGTCAATGCTGACCAAGATCTCCCCCACCCCCCAAACAGTATCTAGAAAGGTGTACTTGTTCTAGAGGGGAATTGCCCACTGGAGATCTACCTTCTCCCTTTCCTAGTCATCATCCATCTACTTTCTGCCTTCACCTTCTGTGTGACCACCTCACTATAACTCCCATCTATGATACACTCTCATCTCCTAGTTGATCCTGAGGAGGGGCAATCAGGAGAAACATAGAGTTGAGTGGTCCTTTTTTTATTATTACTGACTGCTGTTAATTGTGCACATTTAGATTGTAGTAGTAGATTTTTGGAGAGTAATTTGGATTTGGAGAGTAATTGGTAATTAAATGGTCGCAGATACTTCTGAAGGGACGATCGTTGAGAAATGGAAACTCACATCAGTTTCAATTGGATGTATGAGGCCACACTGGAAAACCAGGACCAGGAGAGGCCAGTGCAGACATTTATGCGAGTACCAATGCATAAGTCACTACATGTAGCACAGCAGGTTAACAAAGCTGATTCTAATTATTTTAGTTTATTTGCAAAGTGGGAATAATAAAGATGAGAATTTAAGTTATCTTGTTTATATTTGATGGAGCTCTACATATATTACTGGGCTCCATACTATTATCTAGTGGATAGCGAGGCAGGGGCAAAGAAGCAAAATAAGAATTTCCAGAACTGAAAAAGTTTAATCTTTCAGGAAAGATTTTTTTTTAAATGGGGTGTCATTCACAAATGGGCTTGTAAATTATGGAACAGTTAATGTGGTAAACATCAAAGCTTCAGGTTGAGACCAGAATGTGGGAGTCGTAAGTATAAAATTGTCACTAAAAACAAATGTGATGGCTTATTTGGAGTTACTCAGCGGGACAGGCTGCATCTCTGGAGAGAAGGAATGGGTGATGTTTCGGGTCGAGATCTTTCTTCAGATGCTGCCTGTCCCGCTGAGTTAGTCCAGCTTTTTGTGTCTATCTTTGGTTGAAACCAGCATCTGCAGTTCCTTCCCATACATTCAGTTGGACTGAATGGGCTGTTTAAATGGGATGTGTGTCTGGAAGATGAACTAATACGCTGTATTTATTTCCCATAAGTTGTCCAGTTAGACTCACCTGTGTACTGGGCAATAGTGAATTCCTTTGGTCAGGAGATCCTGCTGGAGGACAGAACAATCAACAGGGAGAGGCTGGGCAACATTATTTTCTCCGACAGAGAGAAGCGGCAACTCCTGAATTCCATCACTCATCCTGCTATCCACAAAGCCATGCTCAAACAAGTCATTAAATATTTTATTCAAGGTAAGAGTTAAGCTGCAAGCAACATTGACTTTGCATTACATTTGTATTGCAAAAATACAAAAGCCTCATTTATAGAAGTATCTCTGAATATGTTTATAAATTTTAATTTTTTATTTTACTTTTTGGATGTTCTTATAAATAGCAGAAAATGCCAGGCAGGTAGGTAGCCAATATTTAGCACCTCCCCTTTAATCACAATTATTTTATTCATCTTGAGAAGGTACTCTCAGCCCATGTGATCACACGCCAGAACCAATAAAATAGTAAGAAAACAAGAACAATTAAGGAAATTTATCGTCTGGAAAATTTTTCACCAAGACGCTTTGGGCATCAGAAACAGTACAAGAGATTATAGTCGCAATGTAATCACAACCGATGCTGCAAGTTTTCAACGTTTATCTATTCAACACAACCAGAAGTTTGTTTGCTGTTTTACTGTTTTCAGTTGTCGTGTGATTGGGAGTCTGTTCCATGAGTGCATCTATTCTGGCAGTGTTGGGGAAACCAGCTATCATCCGAACTTGAACTGCCCAGACAAGATCAGATTCCTGAATGGACCACTCAAATGCTAAGGATGCATTTCCAATCTTCCAATCTTTACAGCAGCCCTTGCACTTATTTGTATCTGCATTTTCTTTGTCGCCATAACATATTCTGCACTCCAATTTCTTTCTCTTTATGCACTACCTGTTGTATTCATGCATGGTATGATTGCACTTGTGTATGGTATGATCGGCCTGGATAGCGCGGTAAACAATTGTTTTTACTATATCTCGGTGCACGTGACAACAATATATACAATACCCTTGCAGGACCTATAGGTATAACCTCTGATTCTCTCCAATGTGTTCAATTACACACTTTGCTCCTAAGTTATGGTTTGTATTGTTATTGGAAACACTTTGTGTGGAATGGTAGAATGTCGGTTTATTGGCAGGAGAGAACAATAGCACTGAATTATGGCTACTTTAGTTGTAGATTCTGGACAGTGGGGCCTGCAAGCAGAAAGCAATGGAGAAGATGCACATTGTCTATTGATGAGTCTGTTTTGGATTTAGAACTCTTATATCTGGAAAAGTCCATAATTTAACCAGCACCCCCTTGTATATTCACCAGCTAAATACTTGATTCATATAAATGTAGCTAGCAGAGTAAGAAATAAATATTTGATGACATACAGTTGACAAACAGTCTCAATTTAGTTGGTGCAAAACAGGAGTATAATCTTTGTTTTTCTCTACAGGGTATCGGTATGTTATTCTTGATGTCCCACTTTTGTTTGAGACTAAAAAAGTGGCTAGATTCATGAAGCATACCATAGTTGTTTACTGGTAAGTTTTATGTAAAGCCCTTTTAATGTCAGATGGCTTGATGTTGTCGGCTTGGTGTTGTGTGTTCTCTTTGTGAAGTTCTCTATTTATTTTGGTGTTGGAGCAAGGGGTCCAGAAAAAGTTGGAAATCAAAAAATTGTCAATGTTGGAAACTGGAAACAGAAATAGACAAAGCTGGAAAAATTCTGCATGTCGGACAATATCTACAAAAATAAAACTGAGTTAATATTGCAGGTCCAGATTTATCACTTTGCTCATGGAAAGTGCAATACTGTTGGAATTATTTGTCCTCCAACATTGCCTCTGAGCACGGTTCCTCCAAAGCAAGTGACCAGGAGCCGAGATTTGCTGGGTACTTTCCTCTCTGATGAAATCAGATGGACGTCCTTTCTAGTTCGGAGGATGGGGTCTGGGAAGCTGCATCATGAGCGGCAGCAGGATGTTTCTTTTGTTCCTTTTTATTTTTGTCTCTTCATACCGAAGGATTAGTACCCATCGTACCAGACCTTACCTACTCTCTATTCCTTAGCAGGGAACCATTTAGATTTAACTGTTGACCATTTGGGTACTTCATAAATTCAGAATTCAATTAAGCTACAGTATTCATTGAATGATATAAAATGGACAGGAGACCACTTTTTTGCTGATTAGTCCCGTTTGCCTATTGAGCTGTAGTTTTAATTTTCCTTTGCTTTTTTTGCTTCCAATTTATATTCTAGGAGTTGCTCTTCAATTTAACCTTCTTTCCTCAGACTGTTGCAAGTGAATAATGAAATGTATCTTCTCATTCAATATTTCATTGGAGAAGTTTTGTCTGAGTGCGCTTGTGCTAATTGTCTGTGACAGAGAGATAATGTTGTCTGCTGTGCCATAGTGACCCTCAAGCCCAGCTGACCCGGTTGATGCAGAGAAACAACTTGATCCAGGAAGATGCAGAGCAACGCATTAGTGCCCAGATGCCATTGGAACAGAAGCGGATGATGGCGAGCCATGTGATTGATAACTCTGGCGATCCTGCCAGTACATACCGGCAAGTTTGCAAGCTGCACTCTCAGCTAGAAGACTCCATGGACTTTTTAGCAGTAAGGTTGCTAGCTGTGGTCACTGTCACTGGATTTGGAGGCCTTTTGTACATGTTGATGAAAAGATGTATTATTTAAGGTCTGCTGTGACATGTGAAAATCTTTTAGCACTAAATGGAACAGGTATAAGTTGGGAGTAGTAAACAGAGAATGGACGTGTTGCTGCTGAACAATGTTCATTTAAATTCATTTCTCTTTTGTGATAGTCATTTTCTCTCGTCCTATATCGCTATAAGATTGAAGAGATTTCTGCACAAATTATCAATAAGCTGCTTTCTGTTTTTGTCAGCTTATCAGAACTAAAATGTACGAATCACGTGAGGAAATTTCCAGTGCTTTGAGATAGCTGCATCATTAAACTCTGCCGAGTATACAAGCCTTTAATTGAATATCAAAGACTATTGTCTGGATATGCTTTACTTCCAAGCTCGCAAGAGATATTTGTGAAATTTGACTGTGTAAGTTGCCCAAAAAATGACCAGAATAAATCCAAACTAGACCGATATCAATATACAAAGTAAATGTCTAGATTTCCAACACCACCACACAATCTCTCTCTTCAGGAGAAATGTATTGCTCCAACATGTTTTTATAGTGGCACAGTGTGGATTGCCATTTCACAAAGTATGCTATTCATTACTGTGATTTACAACAGTAAAAGCTCCACCTTTTATTTAATAATACCCTGCATGTTGGACTTAATTTATTTGTGCAGGTGAGGTGAGTGAACTTGCATGATAGTAGTTAATATATATTTCGAGGCCTGCACATTGGGTGCAGATTTGGAACCTTGATCAGTGCAAAATCAAAAAAAGAAAAGTGACTTAAATGCTGTGTAACTAGGTACGGGACCAACAGTCGGTTCAATCCTGTAGGTAGTGTAGTGGAAATGCATAATGTAGTGATATCCACTTACAAATAAATTACCATGTGGGATCATTTGGAAACACCTCTCTTCTGATTTCTGATTTAAATAAATGACGTGAAATTTGGTGCAAGGTGTTTGGCATCAAGAAATCACAATTGATGCAAAATTGACTTCTTTTGTAGGAGGAAGTGCAAAACGTGCTACCAGTCTGCTGATTTCTTTTTTCTATTTTGTCATTTTTTTAATTTAAAATTGATGGAGATCGGGTGAAGTGTAAAACGGTTTCCCGATGTGCTATAGTTTGCTCTGCACTTTTACTAAAGGCTAGATTCTCTAAGTTTCCGAAAGCATTGACATTAATTTTTGTATCTGCAATGGAGGTGGCTTCTTTTTAAACAGAACTGTTGCTCCTCAATGAGAAGGTGTCCTTTAAGTAGTGGTATTACTCTCATGTCCTTACTCCAGTAATTATTACTCTATGAGCCTTTATTGTGATGACCAATGGGCTCAACTTTATTGTGAGAGGATGGTAGGTTTGATGAGAAGCCAGATGCACACTTAAGTTTCATCACATTTTCCCCATTAGCAATGCTTTTTGTATTAAAAATTACTCAGTAGAGATCATTTCTCCCATCCCATTCCACTCTGTCATCCCTGGGGAGTTGGCATAAGTGTACGTTTTTTTTTACTATCAAGTGAAATTGGCTGAATCACTGCACATTTGCTCAAAACATTTTAAATAAGAATATTTTATACTTCTCTAGAATAATAAGATTGTATTAATTCATTTCAATGTTTGTGGGAAGATAAGATAAAAAGGCTCACTCACAGGCCAAAATGAATGTCTTCTATTGTTCCAATACACTCAAATGGTATATCTCCTGAGGGAACGATGAATGCCCTTGCCACTTCAGCTTGGGCTGCCTTCTTAGTTTCAGGGTAATCGACAGAAATTAAAATCAAACATTGGTGCCATGAAGGTTCACTTTATGTCCATCTACTTTAAGCCCCAAGATGCCCATGAGCATATAGAGACGTGGATAAGTCTCCCACATGTGCATTTTGTGTAATTGCTCAAATAGGAAGCTAGTAATTGAGTTGCTTTCCTTGAACTTGCCTTTGTAAATGATGCCTGACATATATAAATAAACCAGCATTGCCCTGCCTTTGAATTAGTTTGAAAAGAGTGTGTTTGAGGCTGATTTGATCTATTGAAATTGTTTTCAGTTTGTTGATTTACAGTTTGACCAGCACAGATCTTTAAGAATCTGTCTTCTGCAGTTTGTGTCTATATGGGTATAAGCTTCAAACACTGTGGAATAATGACATATAATATTTTCTATACTTTGAGAGTGTCGGCCTAGCATTGCCTGGATCTTGAAAATCTTAATAAAGTAGACTGGTCAGGTTGTCAAGACAAAATAGGAGGGAAATAGCAAATTGTTGTGCTAATTTGGTTACGTCCAAAGTGTGGCTGCTACCTTTCATTTGGTACCCATGATCTACCAACTAAATAAATGTAACAAACTCAACAAGTTTTATGGAGACACAAGGAACTGAAAATAGTGGTTTACAAAAAAGGCACAAAAATGCTGGAGCAACTCAACGGACCAGGTGACATCTCTGGAGAACATGAATAGATTACGTAAAAACAAGGAACTGCAGATGGGTGGATACAGGTGTGGGGTGTTTTGATTGACTGATGGGTGGAGTACTTGATAAAGCCTAGAGATGTAAAGGAGAAAAGGGTATCAAGAAGGAAAGATATCAAGAGGAGATATCTCTCCTGAAATATCAGAAGGAGGGATATAGGCGGAAGGGTACAGTGGGAGCGAAAAGAGGGTGGGGAATGAAAGGTAAAAGAGGGATTTCAGATTGTGAGATGAGTGCATGAAGGAGGGGAAAGGTGCAGGCTGACATCAGCCAACCTTTCCCAGTAGCTCATACCAGTCATTCTGGCAGTATTCTGGTACACCCATTCTGCACTCTCCCCAAAGCCTCCACATCCTTGTAATGGGGTCGATCAGAACCGTACGCAATACTCCAAATCTGGCCTAACCAAAGTCTTGTAGAACTGCATCATGACTTTTTGACTCTTATACTCAATGCTCTGACCAACGAAGGTCAGCCCACAATTCCTTCTTTACCACTCTATCTACTTGTGTTGCCATGTTCAGGGAGTTATGGACCTGGACCCCAAAGTCCCTCTGCACATCAATGGAGTTAATGGACTTGCACCCAACCACATGCCTTCCCCTTACATTTGACCTCCCAAAGTGCAACACCTCACAATTGCTCCGATTAGACTCTATCTGCTGTTTCTCTGCCCACATTTGTAGCTGATCTACATCCTGTGGTATACTTTGACAGCCTTCCACATTGTCCACAACTCCAGCAATCTTGGCGTTATCTACAAACTTAGTAGCCAACCCATCAACGTAATTGCTGAATCTGGCTGATAATGGAACTGAGGAAGCTGAGCAAAACGTGACAAAGTACATTGAGATTTCAATATGCAGATGGACTGGGGAAAATCAGGTTGGTTCTGGACCCCAAGAAAGGCAATTTGTAGAATGCCTCCGAGATGGATTCTTAGAGCATCTTTTAGTGGAGCCTACCAGGGAAACGGCAATTTTGGGATTTAGTGTTATGTAATGAACTGAATTTGATCAGGGAACTCAGGGTAAAGGATCAATTAGGAGGTAGCGACCACAACGCGGTAAGTTTTAATCTGCAATTTGATAGGGAGAAGGTGAAATCAGATGTGTTAGTATTACAGCTGGGCAAAGGGTACTACAGAGGCATGAGGGAGGAGCTGAGCAAAGTTGACTGGAAAGGGACCCTAGCAGGGATGATGGTGAAACAACAATGGCAGGTATTTCTGGGAATAATCCAGAAGATGCAGGATCTTTTCATTCCAAAGAGGAAGAAAGATTCTAAAGGGAGAAAGAGGTGACCGTGGCTATCAAGGGAAGTCAAGGACAGTATAAAACTAAAAGAGAAGGCGTATAACATAGCAAAAAATAGTGGGAAGCCAAAGGATTGGGAAGCTTTTAAACAAATTATTTTTCAGGATGATCACCCTTCTTCAGAATCTGAGGCTGAAAGGAACAAAAATATTGTCATTTATAGTTTGTATTGATCTTCACTGGAGTTGTGTCTAAGGCAATGTAAATGGAAGGCGTATCATAAAGTCAGGGCCAATGTCTGTTCAGAGATAATTGTTTAGGAAAGAACTGCAGATGCTGGTTTAAGTTGAAGGTAGACTCAATGCTGGCATAACTCAGCTGGACAGGCAGCATCTTTGGAGAGAAGGAATGGGTGATGTTTCAGGTCGAGACCCACGTTCAGTCTGAAGAAGGGTCTCAATCCAAAACGTCACCCATTTCTCCTCTCCAGGGATGCTGCCTGTCCTGCTGAGTTATTCCAGCATTTTGTGTCTAACTTCAGAGATAATTGCTATTCAGTTCTTTGATTTCTCGAATAATGACGCTGTCTGTGACGTAGCAGGTAATTAAACTTAGTCATCCATTCTAGGCTGTTTGAGGGTGAAGGATCCATGCTGAATCAGTGCCTAATAAAGGTAATTTAAAAGATGTTGGTTCATTCACCATCTCCTGACCATAATAAATAACAGAGAGAGCACCATGCGCTGTTCATTGTTTAAGAAGGAACTGCAGATGCTGGAAAATCGAAGGTAGATAAAAATGCCGGAGAAACTCAGCGGGTGCGGCAGCATCTATGGAGCGAAGGAAATAGACAACGTTTCGGGCCGAAACCCTTCTTCAGACTGATCTTCATTCATGCGCTGTTCTTTCATGTGCACCATCTTTAATGTTATCTGCATACTCGTCCACGCAATTATGTTGTAGGTTAATTGCTGATAAGCCCACAATATGGAAACCCATTACATCAAACTCAATTGTATAACTCAATGCAATACACATTTCCTGAACTTTGTAGCTGCTCTGGTTTATTAAACCAAGTGCAGAGTGTCTCTCAGGAAGTTGAGCCAGCCAGTCAAGGTAAAATCCAAGATTATTGAAAGGACAGGATCTCATATTCTTTCCATTGCAATACAGCCTCGCGATCTTGCTTTGTTACGAATATATATGATACTTGAAATACACCATCATCCTGTGTGATTTATACATGGCAGTCAAGGCAGCATGCTGGCAATTTCACGATCCTGAGAATATCTGTACTCGGTTTCATTGCTATGTGCTACTTTCTCTATTGTACATGGATTGGCCTTGCTGCCTTTAATCCATTTATGATCAAAAGAGTTTTGAAATCTGTCAGCAAGTTGAATTTTCGACCACACAAATAATTGTGGCATTTTTTGACCTGAAAGATCAGGCTCGGTGCTTCCGTTTAAATATAAGCATCATTTTCTTTGCTTGGTGTCAAGAGTTTTGGAAGCAAAAGTGATTGGGGCTTCATGACTTGTATATGTAAGGAGATAGACCTCCCGTGTGGCGCATCAAAATTGAGTTTCAGAGGCTTCTCTGAATCATAGTGTGCTGACCACTTGCTGTTCCTAAGTCACTTCAATTAATCTGAAGCTGGCTCTCGTCCTGAAATGTCACCTATCCATGCCTTCCAGAGCAGCTGCCTGACCCGCTGGGTTACTTCAGCACTTTGTTTTTTTTTAAGCATACCAGCATTTGCATTTCTTTGTGCTCACATTCCATAGTCACTACTGTTTGGAGACCAGTTCCATTTGACCTCTCTTTGTAATAACCCATGCCGAAGTCACAGCCAAGTTGGCAGGGTGGTATGGAGAATAATAATAATGTCAACAAAACCTGAGCTCTACTATGTTGGTTCTTGCTGTTGCGCTAACATTATATCTGCTCTACATCCTTCCGTAGTCCAATATTCATAGAAACGTAGCAAATAGGTGCAGGAGTAGGCCATTCGGCCCTTCGAGCCTGCACCGCCATTCAATATGATCATGGCTGATCATCCAACTCAGTATCCTGTACCTGCCTTTTCTCCATACCCCCTGATCCCTTTTAGCCACAAGGGCCACATATAACTCCCTCTTAAATAGAGCCAATGAACTGGCCTCAACTACCTTCTGTGGCTGAGAATTCCACAGATTCGCCACTATCTGTGTGAAAAATGTCTTTCTCATCTCGGTCCTAAAAGATTTCCCCTTTATCCTTAAACTGTGACCCCTTGTCATGGACTTCCCCAACATCGGGAACAATCTTCCTGCATCTAGCCTGTCCAACCCCTTAAGAATTTTTGTAAGTTTCTATAAGATCACCCCTCAATCTTGTAAATTCTAGCGAGTACAAGCCGAGTTCCACTGATTTCACTGGTTTCTGCAGGTTTCCACTGGTTTCTGCAGGAGTTGGCATTTTATCTGCTTCAGTCTGGTTCCATATCATTGAAATCTGGATATTTACTGCAGTGTTGTCAAATACTCTGTTACTGTAGTAGCCCACACCAGGACATCATCCATGGACACTCTTACCCCAGCTCTCATCGTATGAACCAGATGAAATTATTAGGAAAACAACGGCAGCTTCATGGTAAATCCTTTATGGTGCTTGCACATGGCGTTTTGTCCAATTTCTGCTCCTCCAACCTGAAGTGTAGATCTGTCTATCTCTCAACAGAATTCCGCTCCATCTTCCTGATTGCAATCTGCATCCCACCCCAGGCAGATGTTAGACTCGTATCTGAAGCATGTGTTCAACAACAAACAGCATAGTCTGATACCTTCTCCATCATTGATGGGGGACTTCACTGTGGCTAGCTTAAAGAAGATACTTCCAAATTACAATAAGCAGACCTCCAGCAGCACTAGAGTATCAAATGCTCTCAACCCCTGCTACTCCACCATCAGAGATGCCTATCATTCCATCCCTTACCTGAAAATGAGATCCCTGGCAGTGTTCCCAATTCCTGTATACTCTGGAATTTAGAAGGATGAGAGGTAATCTTATTGAAACATGTAAGATTATAAAGGGTTTGGACACACTAGAGGCAGGAAACATGTTCCCGATGTTGAGGTAGTCCAGAACCAGGGGCCACAGTTTAAGAATAAGGGGTTTAGAACGGAGATAAGGAAACACTTTTTCCACACAGAGAGTTGTGAGTCTGTGGAATTCTCTGCCTCGGAGGGCGGTGGAGGCCGGTTCTCTGGATACTTTCAAGAAAGAGCTTGATAGGGCTCTTAAAAATAGCGGAGTCAGGGGATATGGGGAGACGGTACTGATTGGGGATGATCAGCCATGATCACATTGAATGGCGGTGCTGGCTCGAAGGGGCGAATGGCCTACTCCTGCACCTATTGTCTATTGTCTATTGAATCTCTTGCCAGTTCCTTTTCCATGGTTGTTCATTCCACCCTCAATCCAGCCGCCCTGTGCAAGCTTCCTGTGGAACAATGCCTACCTTATTTCACCATTACATTCTTGGCAGAAGGTTTGTCAAAATAAATGTTTTATGAGTCACATGCATATAGAAAGACAATGACAGAGTTCTGGATGGATGAGTGTGGCAGTGATGGGGCTCCTGCTTCAGCCACTAATTGAAATGGGCTGTTTGCTCGTCTTTTGCAATTAATCTTTGTATTGGTTTTTGAGTTCCCTTGGTAAGAAACGCCCACTGAGTCAGTGCAGATGTGATTAATGTTTGGTCTAATATCTCATTTCTCAGCTTTCTGCTGGCAGATAGGAGTGTTTCCAGCTTCAGGAGACCACAGAGCAATAATGTCTGTCAGTGCTCAGACTTCCTGCCAAGCCTTTATCAAACTAGTTTGATACCTGGCACTGCAGTTCAGATACATGTGCAAATAAAACCACTGTGTACAGAGGTCAAACTAGACAGAAGCAGCAAAATTACCTCCCCATTTCTCAGATACCGATTCCACTTTGCAATGCAGCCTCTCCTGACAGGAATCGATCCAAGTTGCCAGCTCACAGCTGCTAAATATTTATTGTCTGTGCTCAGAATCTGATACTGTCCATCCTGGCAGGACAAGTTAGTGCAGTGAATATAAAACAGGTTCATTTAACAAGACAAGTCTTATTTCATATTGAAGTTTGAAATGTTTTACTTCCTTGTACTTTACATGGCAATTACTGAAAGTTCAGCAGAAAGAACAGGCAGCCCATTGCCACTCAACACCCAGTAATTCGATGGTGCGCTTCTGATAGTGTGCTAACTAATCACGGCGTTAAACTACTTGACATGTTACTCTTTATAAAATAAACAGGCTGTTACTCTTTATCAAAGAAACAGGCCGTGTTTAACAGGTTCTGGCTTTGTCCACCCAGTGTAATGGACTGGGTTTATTTAATTGAGTAACCAAGATGAAAGCCCAAAGCCAGAGTGTAGTCTGACATCAGCATTGAGACAAGGCTGGTAAATTGGGTTGTGTATAATAAAGTGAAGGTCAAATCAGAATCAGAAGTAGGCGAAACTCAGGAGCAAAAACACAACTGCTGAAAATACTCGAGATGTCAGGAGATCTATGGAGAAATATATAATGTTAAAATCTTGCGGCAATGACTTAGTTAGATCTTTTCTGTTAAAAGATCATTGACCTGAAATGTTAACTGTTTCCCTTTCCACAGATGGTCGCTAAACTGGTGAATATTTCCAACAATGTCTGGTTTTACTTCCGATTTCCAACATTTACAGTGTTTTGATTTTCAAAGATGCTGGAGAGTTAGTACGGTCTGGATCCAAGTCTGACGGCAGAGAATGTCACCGCTCATGGAGTGTGTCATCTGAATGTGGGTGTTATCGGAGTGAGATAATCTGGGGTCATGCTTGCTGGTGCATGTGCTGTCAGGATTTACCAGAGTATTTGCACCTGTGGGTGTCAACGATTATACATCAGGGCGCACAAAAACATAGCGCAGAGCCTTTTTTGAACTGTGACAATGAATGGATCAGAATTCCAATGTAGACGTAGCCACAAGGCCAGCTTAAAGAAATGTTGTGATTCTACAACTTGACAAAACCAGAGAGTTCCTTGGGTTATTTTGTTCCCATCATTTTCTGACATGCGTCCCTCAGGTCACCCCTCAGTCTCCTTCGCTCCAGAGAAAGCAAAGCAAATGTGCTCAGTGTCAATTCCTTAGCTTAAGGAGGACCGTAGGTCTCATCAGCAACAGGTTTCCTTGCCAGGGTTGGCCCAAGTGGTACATAGATAGAGTCATGGTGTCATACAGTATGGAAACAGGCCCTTCGGCCCAACCTGTCCAGACCGGCCGACATTTCCCAGCTGCACTAGTCCCACCTGCCAACGCTTGGTCCATATCCCTTCAAACCTGTCTTATCCATGTACCTGACTAACTGTTTCTTAAATGTTGGGATAGTCCCAGCCTCAACTACCTCCTCTGGCAGCTTGTTCCATACACCCACCACCCTTTGTGTGAAAAAGTTACCCCATAGATTCCTAGTAAATCTTTTCCCCTTCACCTTGAACCAACTGTATATCCTCTGGTCCTCGATTCCCCTACTCTGGGCAAGAGACTTTGTGCATCTACCCGATCTATTCCTCTCATGATTTTTTACATCTCTATAAAATCACCCCTCATCCTCCTGCGCTCCAAGGAATAGAGACCAAGTCTACTCAACCTTTCCCTATAGCTCATACCCTTTAGATGTCGCAACATCCTCATAAATCTTCTCTGAGCCCATTCAAGCTTGACGATATATTTCATGGTGCCCAGAACTGAACATAATATTCTAAATGCAGTTTCACCAACGTCTTATACAACTGCAACATGACCTCCCAATTTCTATACTCAAGTACAGTAGCATGGCAGAAGCATTCCTGAGGAGGGAACATGCTGTTGAGGCATTAGTTTAATCCACCAAATATAGCTGGATAAATAAATATTTGATAAATTCATCCTGTTCACAGAGTATCAACACAGAGCAGAGCTTTATGGTTCCGTTAAATAGAATGGTTCCATAAAATCAATTGATGAACTTAGCTATCAAAGAGTCCAGGATAATTGATTTCAGTAGGAATCAGGGACAAGCTTGCTTATGGTTGGAGTTATATTTCACATCTTGTGGAGGCCAATTATTTTAACTGCAGAACATTACTGCGGGAGTTCCTCAGGACCGTGTCTTGGGCCAGCTATCTTCAAATTCTTCATGTAAGTCTCTTCAAGTGGTTCATGTACAACCTTCCATCATCATAAGGAAGAAGTGGGAATGTTTACTATTAATTGGCTTCACTTTCATTCCAGATATAAAAATTCATTTGACTTAAGATAAGGAGAAAAAGTTGGAGTAACTCAGTGGGTCAGGCAGCATCTCTGGAGGATAGGAATAGGTGACATTTCAGGTCTAGACCCTTCTTCAGACTGAGAGTCAGGGGAGAAGGAAATGAGAGAGATGAAAAGGTACATAGAACAAATGGATGAAAGATATGCAAAAGGACAAATCAAAGCCAGCAACGATGATCAAGGAAAGGTGGAGCCCACAATGTACATTATTGGCTGTGAGGAAGGTGATATCGAGTGATACAAATAGTGGAAATTACCATAAACCTGTACAACGACAAGGTTAGGGGAGGAACGGAAAGAGAGGGGATGGTCTGGACCCGAAACGTCACCTATTCCTTCTCTCCAGAGATGCTGCCTGACCTGCCGAGTTACTCCAGCTTTTCGTGTCTATCCTTGCTTTAAGCAAGCACGTATTGCATTTGACTTTGGTGATAAATGGTTTATTGCATTTGTTCCACACAATTGATAGGCGCAGATCATTTGCGACAACTGAGCATCTAAACACTGTCTTTGAAATTGGAATTGATCTGGTTACACATCAGTTTGTGGCCACGCCACGGACACACCAAGCCTGCCAAGAATAGCAAATTTTTGGGAAATTAACAACTCATTTCTGGTACAACCCAGCAAACCTGGAAAGAAATCCTAGTGTGAAGAAAACACTCCTCTCTTTGAACCTTTTAGTTATTAGTTATTATAAAGTGAAACGAGAGAATCATGCGATGATACCTGCTGGCGGGACACCCAAACGATCCAGCAGTGGTTTCAACATTGCACCAACCTCTTCCATATCTCATTCTCTGCCGTACCTAAACGGATAATGTGGTTGCAATTTGTGCCCCAAAGGGTTAATTGCCCATTATTTCCGAACGTGTTTACTCTGTGCTATCTCATCAGGCAACTTAAAGAGAAAGCAAAATGTCAAGATCTGACTTTTCCTGAACTGCTGGGAATTAGTGTTAGCAATGCGATGCATGTGTTCACCTGCCAGTCTCATCAGACTGTGCAGTGTTTGCATTCACAGCACAGCCACAGTGGCACCTGGGAATGGTGCTGTCAGAATCTGAGAGCACTCTTTGTGCATCTCCAATTTTCCTTTTGTATAATAAACATATTGCAAGACATTTTTCTTCCGAGACCTCAAAAGATCAGTCCTCTGTAGACCTGCCAGTCAAAAGATAAAAATCTGCGACTGGTTTCCTTCCTTTGAAGTTTTCTTGTTGAAAAGTGTTGTTCTGCGGGAGAAAGCTTGAATGTCCAAAGCAAATGCCGTACTGAAAACATCACATCCATTGCAACATTTTACTAATTTGCTTTACATAAATAGTCCACAAGTCCTGAGCAGGTCAATTAATCCCGCAGTCTCAAACAAAAACGTTGTAATAACTGAGCCAGTCAAGCAGCGTCTATGAAGAAATCAATTAATGTTTTGGATCAATGATCCTTCCCTTGCAAATGGAGGAGTTACAACACGTGTCCATTCACCACTTCCCTTCCCATTACCCAGGGATCCAAACAATCAGCCTGGAGTATTGCGTACAGTTTTGGTCTCCAAATCTGAGGAAGGACATTATTGTCATAGAGGGAGTGCAGAGACGGTTCACCAGACAGATTCCTGGGATGTCAGGACTGTCTTATGAAGAAAGACTGGATAGACTTGGTTTATACTCTCTAGAATTTAGAAGATTGAGAGGGGATCTTATAGAAACTTACAAAATTCTTAAGGGGTTAGACAGGCTAGATGCAGGAAGATTGTTCCCGATGTTAGGGAAGTCCAGGACAAGGGGTCACAGCTTAAGGATAAAGGGGAAATCCTTTAAAACCGAGATGAGAAGAACTTTTTTCACGCAGAGAGTGGTGAATCTCTGGGACTCTCGGCCACAGAGGGTAGTTGAGGCCAGTTCATCTATATTTAAGAGGGAGTTAGATGTGGCCCTTTGTGGCTAAGGGGATCAGATGGGTTAGGAGAGAGGCAGGTACGGGATACTGAGCACCATGATCTATTCAGGCTCGAATCCAATGGCCTACTACTATTCGGTGATTCACGTGACTCACTGGCACTTCTTCCAATCCAGTCTACTACATTCGGGATTCACGACGTTAGAGAAATTAAACACAACTTTGGTGATGACATTCCTGAGCACTCAGTCTGCAGATGTGATCCTGGCCTGCCCCTTGCATGCCACCTTAAGTCTCAGTCCTATTTCTGACCTGTCCGCAGCCTCCTCCACAGCTGTAAAGAACACCAACGTAAACTAGACGAACAACATCTTATCTTTCCCTTGGTTACTTGGCAACCTTATAGAATGAACATTGAATTTTCCAACTTCAGGTAAATGGCTCTCTTAACATTTCCCATTATAATGCTGATATCCCTCTCACACACTCTCTCTCTCAAATACATCACCAACGTTCAGTAGTTTTGCTCCTTATCAACTAATTTGTTTAAGCTATGTCCATATCAGCTTTTGTTCTTGCTCCTACTCCTCCCACCAGCGATGCTGTGAAACCTGTAACCCCTCCACACCCCCACCCCAGCCCACCCCCATTCTGAGGAAGGGCCACTGACCTGAAATGTTGTCTGGTTTATCTTTCCGCAGATAACTGAGTCTACCCAGCATTTCCAGTTGGTCCTGGGCTGGTTGACTGCATCAGTTTTGTACAGATGGAAATTAAAACAGATCTGTGACAGCCGGTAAAAGAACCTCCACAGTGGATGGGAAATGAGAATCATAGTATGATGGTCTTCTTCTTTCGTGTCCATCTTCCATGTTTCGAATGTTGACATCGCTGTCATCGTCCGTCCTGAAAAGGACGCAAGCTACCGGCGACAATCAGTGGGAGCCATCACTTATTGCAATAGATGATGGTGGTAGCAGAATTAGCTCGGGATACTTCCAGTTTCCAGCCCTGTGGACGCTTCTGCTATGGTTGCTGTATGATGGTGCAAAATAGGTGTTGGGTAATCAGCAGTCATTGTATAACATGTCCACAGCTCTTTTCATTGTGCATCCATTACTCTATGTGTACATAATTCCTTGGTTCAATTCCAACTGCTCTCACCAACCCCTAACTCTGATGTATCCATTATTCCACTATTCTACATATGAACCCGAGGAAGTGATAGGGGTGAGTATAATTACAATCCTAGGACAAGTACATGTAAAGGAAAGATTTGGAGGTATATGGGTTGTGCAGAGGCACATGGGATTAATTTGGTAGGACAATTTGCTTGGTATGGATGTTAGGTTGAAGGGCTTGTTTCTATGCTAAGTAGCTAAATGTCTGTATGACTAACAAAAACCCCCACAAATCTCTAGTTGTAGTTGTGTATTGCATCCTTTGTCATTGCTCAGACATAACAGAACTTATAAATGCCACAATTAAACAAGCACATTTTAAAGGTAGAGTGACTTTAGCAGGTGATGTCAGCTTTCCTTTACATCAGGATGGACATGTTTACTTCTTCACGCTCTCCCGAGAGCAATCACTCAAACAACTTCCATTTCCCAATTTCCTGTCAGATTGACCAGACCTTTGGTGTCTTTGTACAGGTGAGAACTTTCCTCTTCATTGTCAACATGTGGCCAACTTTATGGTGCCTCCTACAGTTAGATCTGAATGATTATAAATTTGACTAAAAGCAAGGGGCCAGGTACAGAATTATCTATTCATCTTTATCTCTTTGTCCAAATTGTGATCCCATCTGTCATTCTGCTTTGGATTCCATGGGCTTTGACTGTTTTGACCTTGTCACAAGCCTTGTAGAGACAAGGAACTGCTAAAGACCATGTAGACTGCATCAACCACACTTCCCTCATCAACTTTCCCTGTTGTGTACTAAGCAAGGTGGAAAGAACTGTACCTAAAATCAATTTTCACTGTATCTGATTAATATGTGCCCTGCTAAATGAAGATCTATAATGTTTCCTATTTACACAATCTGGTGTCTAATTGGTACAACATTGGTAGTCCTTCAATCCTATGGCACTATAAGCAGTCAGGGAAGACTGAAACATTATAATCGCAGCCTCCACCATTTCCAAAGGACCCAAGATTGAAGATGAATTCAGAGATAGGGAGGGGTTGGCCATGATGATTCAGATTCAAACTTTATTGTCATTGTGCAGTGTACAGTACAGAGACAACGAAATGTAGTTAGCATTTCACCCAGAAGGGCCAACATAGAATAATGGAACAGTAAAATATATATATGTACAAACAGTAGCAGTAGTGCAATTTTTCTGGGGGAAGGAGTGTCCGGGGGAGGGGGTGACTGGCAATCATCGAGGTGCAGAGTTAAATAATGTAACAGCCGCAGGGAAGAAGCTGTTCCTGGACCTGCTGGTCCTGCAACGGAGAGACCTGTAGCGCCTCCCGGATGGGAGGAGGGTAAACAGTCTGTGGTTGGGGTGAGAGCAGTCCTTGACGATGCTGCGCGCCCTTCGCAGACAACGCTTGCTTTGGACAGACTCAATGGAGGGGAGTGAGGAACCGGTTATGCGTTGGGCAGTTTTCACCACCCGCTGCAGTGCTTTCCGGTCGGAGACAGAGCAGTTGCCATACCATACTGTTATGCAGTTGGTAAGGATGCTCTCGATGGAGCAGCGGTAGAAGTTCACCAGAACCTGAGGAGACAGATGGACCTTCTTTAGTCTCGTCAGGAAGAAGAGACGCTGGTGAGCCTTCTTGACCAGTGTTGAGGTATTGTGGGTCCAAGAGAGGTCATCAGAGATGTTGACCCCCAGAAACCTGAAGCTGGAAACACGTTCCACCTCCGTCCCGTTAATATGGATGGGGGTGTGCGTGCCGCCCCTAGACCTTTTGTAGTCCACAATGAGCTCCTTGGTCTTGTTGGAGTTAAGGGCCAGGTTGTTGTCAGCGCACTATGCTGCTAGGAGCTGCACCTCCTCCCTATAGGCCGACTCATCGTTGTTGCTGATGAGGCCAATCACCGCTGTATCATCTCCACACTTGATGATGGTGTTAGTACCATGTACAGGTGTACAGGGGTTGAAAGCAAGGATGGCAATTTTTTAATCTGAGCATCGGTGAACAGGGAGATCAGCAAGCAATGGGGTGAGGTGCAAAAGGGATGGTGAAAGTTAAGGCAGAGGTGGTGGAGTTTTGGATGGCTCCAGTATTTGGAGAATGGAACAAAGGACACAGCAGATGTGCTTTAAAATATCCAAATCTAGATGTCGTCACAAGGTAAAGGAAGAGAGTTAATTTGGAGAAAGCAGCAGCAATGATGGAGGAATCTATAGTCATGGAGTTTGCAAGAGGCAGTCTTCATGATGATACAGAGTATCACGGGTCAAAGATATTAGATATCAAGGTTGTAAAATGTCTAGCTGTGGTAAGTAGTTTGTGACAATGGTTTTGTTTCATAATATTCAGTTTAGTTTAGTTTATAGTTTATAGTTTATAGATACAGCGCGGATACATGCCCTTTGGCCCACCGAGTCCACACCGACCAGCGATCCCCATACATTAACATTATCCTACACACACTAGGGACCAAGAATGGTCTTCTTTGGAAACCTGAACTTCTTTGGAGTGTGGGAGGAAACTGGAGGACCTAGAGAAAATCCACACAGGTCATGGTGAGAACATACAAACTCCGCACAGACAGCACCTGTAGTCAGGATCGAATTCAGGCCTCTATAAGACAGCAATTCTACCGCTGCGCCACCCTGTGACTCAATTTGAAGGACAATTTTGCTTAAGGAATACAGGCACTCCCCAGCTTACGTGAAAGGTGACTTACATAAACTCACACTGACGACAAGAATTCTTTAAACCCACTGTTTTATTTCCGAGTTGCTTGCCTTGGTGGTCTCGGTACCAATGTGGTCGTTGCTGCGTGCCAGTCAGCTGTTGTCGCAGATACTCTCACGTGATCTCCGTATGGGGGTTCCCGTGTGGTCTTCTGATTAATGTAACATCTGACTAAAGCAAAGGTCCACACGTAATCCCTATGTAAGTCGGGGAGTGTCTGTACTGTCTAATAGATGCTGACAATTCAGAGACCATGAGAGGATTCAGAGAAGTGGTGATACATAGAGACATACACATAGAAACATAGAAAATAGGTGCAGGAGGAGGCCATTCGGCCCTTCGAGCCAGCACCACCATTCATTGTGATCATGGCTGATCATCCCCTATCAATAACCCGTGCCTGCCTTTTCCTCATATCCCTTGACTCCACTAGCCCCCTAGAGCTCTATCTAACTCTCTCTCAAATCCATCCAGTGACTTGGCCTCCACTGCCCTCTGTGGCAGGGAATTCCATAAATTCACAACTCTCTGGGTGAAAAAGTTTTTTCTCACCTCAGTCTTAAATGACCTCCCCTTTATTCTAAGACTGTGGCCCCTGGTTCTGGACTCACCCAACATTAGGAACTTTTTTCCTGCATCTAGCTTGTTCAGTCCTTTTATAATTTTATATGTTTCTATAAGATGAGATGGAGCTGGTTATTGCCAGGAGAATTGTGGATGATGTGGTCAAGGGGGTGACATACAGATGAGAAAAAGATATTCTTACTCCGTACTTTCACACCCTCTGAATGCTCCAAACCCTCACTCAGTGCTCGTGTGTTTTTTGAGGGGTGCTCAAGGTACAGGATACTCGTTGACAAGAAGCCTCGATGCTGCAAGCTGGCAATGGCAATTTAAACGGTTTTAGTAATATTGATTGAAGGATACCATGGACAATTGTCTGCTCTTTGCACGATGTTCCCCAAGTCACGTATTACACCCATCAGATGTGGTCAGGGCCAATGCTTAACATTTCATCCCATGGGCAGTGCCTCCACAGGTTTAGCAATGGGTGGCGGCAGCAGGTAAACCTCTGAGCTCAACTGTGTATAATTTAGGCAGTAACTTATCTGCAAGCGAGCAGGTTCACAGAACGTTTATAAAAAGGCAAGCTGTTAGAGACAGTGTTGTCTGTCGCTTTCCCTCCACACAGGCTGCCTGATCCACTGCTTTCCTCCAGCAGTCTGTTTTCTGCTTAAGATTCCAGCATCTGCAGTCTCTGGTGTTTCCATTTCACAGAGCTTTTGTCACTTTCATATCTTGGGTCACAGTGTTGATCTTTGGTAGATACCATTGTGATTGTTAGGGAACATGCAGACAGATGCCCTCAACAAACCTGAAGAAAATAAATAAACTTACAAAATGGCAAAATTCAGCACCTTTCTTGTATATAAAGATATAACATATTGGCGATGAGCAAAGTTGCTCCATTATATATATATATATATATATTTATGAATAGAAACTCCTTTTTGAAAGAAACAAAAGGAAAGTGATGGGAAGTCTGTTTGGAAAAATGGTAAAAGAAAAGCAAATGACCACAACAATGATTTGACTCGCATTTGGCTGCAAAACACCGACATGCCTCGGAATTTACAAGATACTGTTGTACATCTTTTCCACAGACAATATCAATGATACAGATAAACAGAGATCTATCCTGACGACTTTAGTGGGATCCTCAACATGTAGTTTAATGAGAAACCTGCTGAGCCCAGAGAAACTGGTCACAGAAAGTTTAACAAATTGATGGCTTGTTGAAGGAGCTTTTTAACCCAAGACCTCGCAAGATTGTGCAAGGATATCTGTTGAAATTACAGCTAAGAAATCCAAACAGAACAGTGGCTGAGGATGAGGCTGAACTGGGTTGGTTATGGCAGCTCTCTTTCAAACGCTGAAGGACAGGTCCAGTGAAAGATGACTGGATTGTTATCAGAGGTGAACCTAATCTTGTCCAAATGGTGGAATCACCGAGAAATGACATGTGGGACTTGTGAGTGAGAACAGCTGTTCCTTGCAAAAGGGAACAGTTCATAAGTTCTAAGAGCAGAGTTAGGCCATTCGACCCATCGTTCATTCTGCCATTCAACCATAGAGATCTATCTTTCCCTCTCAACCCAATTCTACTGCCTTCTCCCCATAACCCCTGACTCCCTTACTAAGCAAGAGTCTGTAAATCTCCGCTTTAAAAATATTCATTAACTTGGCCTTTACAGCCGTCTGTGCCAATTAATTCCACAGGTTCACCACCCTCTAATTAAATAAATTCCTCCTCATCTCCTTTCTAAAGGTATGTCCTTTCATTCTGAGGGAAACATACCATTCTGAATGCTGCTTCAGCAAGAGAAATCTCATACTTGTGGTTTAAAAAGACACACCACCAAAGCATGAACTTGAGCAAAAAAAAAAAATGACAGTAAGAAATTAAATGAAGGTACACAAGATATCTGGGCCACCACATACAGGAAACAGGTGAAGGAGAAATACAGAGGTGGTGTTCGTAATGTTTGATGACATAAGGAGAGACTTAACAAAAACAGAACCAGTGTGTGTGACATGAAAGTGAATGACAGATATGACCTCTGGGCTTGGCACTAAGTGTAGTGTTTCACTGCTAAACCAGAACTGAATCGACAAATCTCCATTTTAATGTTCCACTGTGAAATCTCCTCGAAGGAAGTATGGCCACTTTGAAGAAGCTCTCCTCTCTCCACCAGGAGTTCTGTGAGACCCTCTCTCACTGCCCCCACTCTGTGATTCCTGCTTCTCTCCTGCCATCCGACCACCTTGTGGAATCTGGCACAGATTCACTATATCTCCAGGGCAGCACTGTGGTGATACTCACCACCCCTCAGATCAACTGCTGGCTGGGGGCACCGACTTTGCCGGCTCCACCAACTTCCCCATGACTAACTCTCCTGGGTTCTACAGCTCCACTGGTGGACTAAAACCTGGGGCCCTTAATACTGAAACTGCTGGGTCCTACTATCCTCCCCCATTGCCAACAATGCCACTTCTTCTGCACCTCCCTACTCATCCCTCTCCCCTCTGAGCGCACTTCCACCCTCCATGGTCCATCTTCCATGGTACCCCCTTCATGCTGCCTCCTCCCTCCTCAGACCCTGTCTCTGACCTAGCCCTAAGTCCTATTGAGTATTCACAATCCCCCCTGAGCTGCCCTCTCCAACATTGAACACTCTATCCTCAGCCAAAGCCTTACTTTGTATCCCTACACCCAAACCCCAATAGATTCTGAGCCCGTCATGATGTCAAGACCCCCGCCACTCTTTGTCGGGTTTCTCCCCTCTACAAGTCTCAAGAAAGGTTCCAATGCAAATGTTGCTTGTCCATTCCCTCTATAGATGCTGCCTGACCTGCTGAGTTCCTGCAGCAATTTGTGTTTTGCTGAATATATAAACAGGGGTCCAGAAAACATCTACCTGGACTTAAAAAAGCACAGCTAAATCTGAAAACCTAGACAGGTGATAGCGTAGAGGTAGTTGGAACTAGAGTTGTTCATGTGACAGTGCTCTACCAAAGGCAGGATGAAACATTACTCGAACAAGACTGTATAGAGATTTGTAGTCATGAGGGGCGCAGATCGCAATGTCTTACATAGCGAAGATAAAACTATATTTAAGGTAAGCATGGAACGACTAAATGGGGATCTGTGGGTCGAGTTTTCCACACATAGGTTGGTGGGATCATGGAACGAACTGCCAGAGGAAATTGTATAGTTGTACGATTACAATGTTTAAATGACATTTGGACAGTTTTATGTACAGGAAATGTTTAGAAGGAAATGGAAGTAGCTCAGCTGGGGGCCTTGACTGGCATGGATGAGTTGGGCCGAAGGGCCTGATTGCGTATTGTGTGATTCCATGACCTTCTGACCCTAAAGGTTTAGTTTAGTTTAGTTCATTGTCACGTGTACCGAGATACAGTGAAAGATTTTGTTGTGTGCGGACCAGTCAGTGGAAAGACAATACGTGATTATAATCAAGCCATTCACCGTGACCAAAGTCACCATTTAAATGTGTGCAGTGCGGATCCCTGTCCCACTGTACTCGGATCGTTTAGCGTACGTGTTAAACAGCCTGAGTAGAACGGTGAGCAGAATAATGATTTTCTTCGCAAACCAAAGAGGAAAACAGGAGAGACTTTTCATGAAGGCTGGGATCTGAGCAGAGCAGCCTAGGTGTTCCTGCAAGCAGAGTGGGGAATACCAGATTGCCGGTGGACCATTTTTCCAGCACCTGTCTTTTCTTCTCCACTGAGATGAGACGTCCGTCCGCCACTGACGGCAGCTGAGGCAGCTGTGGGGATGTCACGTCTGCTGCCTGAGAAAATTAAGGCCAGGCTGGTGATGAGATGCTTTGGCCAAAGGGTGAGTCACGGTCCTATCTGCCAATCCTGCCTTCCACAGGCCACGATTACTGAGTGCATTTTGATTACTTAGGCACATATCCAGTGTTTAAAACAATTCTTCTACATTCAGGTGCTGTTGTTGGCTTCAGACAACTGAACATCAGCAAGGGACCAGCCTGATTAAGGCATGGTTACAAATAGATAGAAATGGTAATGTTTGAGGGATATGGGCAAGGTGCAGGCAATTGGGAACAGCTTGGTTAGATAACCTGGTTAGCATGGATGAGTTGGGCTGAGGGGCCTGTTGTCATGCTGTATAGTCCTGAGTGCATGGGCATTATTGCCTCTCAGGGTTCCTTAGGGAGAGGATGGGTGCGTGAGGAGCTGATGGGACTAGTGTAGATGGGACTGGTGGGCAGGTGGGACTAGCATAGATGGTTCATCTTGGTTGACATGGGCAAGGTGGGCCCATGGGCCTGTTTGCATGCTGTATGACTTTATGACTCGTCAGCCCCTGAACCAGAGGTCCTGCTGCCTACCCTTCTCATTGGAGCCACATGGAATTGGGCACAACACAGAGGACATGAGGCAGGGAGAGAACATCTATGCTGCTGCAGAAAAATATGTGAATTTCCACTCCAGAGGAAAAATAACCCAGCATCTCCTAATAACTCAAACACTCCAGATTGGGTACCATCCCTCTTAACCTTTTCAGCTCCCTTTGCAGTTTAATAACATGGCTCCTATAGCAGGGAGACTGGAGTCGTACAATACGTGGCCTTACCAATGTCTTGAACAGCTGGAACATGATGTCCCAATTCCTGCACTCATACCCCGACCAATGAAGGCAAACATTCCAACGCCTTCTCCGCCATCCTATCCACCTGTGTCCCACCTTCATGGAACTGGACCTGCACCCCTTGTTCTTTCTGTAATACCACACTCCCCAGGGACCTACCATTGACTTCATCCCAGGAATCACCCTTAGAACCTTCTCTGCACTGTCTCCAATCCAACCATACCCTTCCTTGAGTAAGACCAAAATTGTGTGTAGTAATCCAAGCGCGTTCTCACCAGTGCCCTCAATGCACCAAATCCTCCGTAGGTTTATGCTCCAGACCTCCCACTATAAACAATACAATACAATAATACAATACGGTTTATTCGTCACGTTGCACATAAAGTGCAAGTGAAATGAATATGTCAGCAGTGGTACAATGATAAAGAACACACACAAAAACACAATAAAAATTTAACATAAACATCCACCACAGCATTCATCACTGTGGTGGAAGGCACACAATTTGACCAGTCCTCCTCCATTTTCAACCCTCCGCAACCATTGCTGCGGGCGTCCAGATGGTAAAAGGACAAGATCCAAGTCCAGGTAAGTCCAGGATCGGCTCTTCCCCACCGGGTAGAAGTTGGCCGCGGGCCGGCAGTGATGGCTTCTTCTTCCCCCGGGTCCCCCATGAGGGATCCCGGGCTGTAGACGCCGCGCCAGCTGGAGCTGTGCAGACCTGCGTGCCTTCAGGCTGCCGGCTGCCCTGGGCCAACGAAACGGAGCGCTCCCCTCCGACGAGCCCCAGCGAGGGCTCACCCGCTCCACGCCGAGAGTCCACGCTGCGCCCGCCACTGAAGCCCCGGGCACGTCTCCGGGAAAAAGTCGCCTCTCCATGGAGGAGTCGGCCAAAACGGGTTCCCCCTCACCCCCCCACACCACCCTCCACACAAAATACACAAAGAAACATTTAAAACATACTTTAAAACATACTAAAAAAAATAAAAAAAGTTGAAAAAACTAACGCGCTGCTGACAGGGCTGCCGCCATTGCAGCG
Organism: Leucoraja erinaceus; assembly: GCF_028641065.1. Taxonomy (NCBI): domain Eukaryota; kingdom Metazoa; phylum Chordata; class Chondrichthyes; order Rajiformes; family Rajidae; genus Leucoraja; species Leucoraja erinaceus. Next base: position 13,870,868 of record NC_073403.1, read on the forward strand.
CCCCCACCGAAAGGGCAACATCCCATTAGTCTTTCCAATTGCACGCTAGACCTGTTTGCTAACCTTTTGCGGTTCATGAACTCGGATCCCCTGATCTCTGTGTCTCCAGAAATCGATGGGCTGCACCACTATGGTGCCATTGCCATACAGGGAACAGTTTACAATGTGTTTCTCTTTCAGAATTTTGTGAGAAAAAGAACAATTTTATTTTACGCTTCAATATGCTGTTAAAAATAGAACAATACAAAAGGCTCTATGGATATATTGTGTAAGTAATATTGGATGAATGTTCTTGTTCAAACACAGCATCCGAAGCAGCCCTTCAGATGAGTTAAATAGCACAGTCAAAGTGAAAAGATGAGCGAACCTGCCTGGGTCCAATATCACTATTTCTGTATTACATGGAATGGGATCAGATGAGAAGAGCCTTGTGCCTAGCACCCGGCCACTTATCGTCAATCAATGGCTTGCCACACACTCCACGTGTTACTCCCAAATCTCTTTGCTGACTCTGCCCCATTGCTGCCCGAGTCCTTATCCCTCCTCTGATGAACTCCTATACGTATTAGTCTCAGTGCTGGTAAGGCATGGACTACAGTCTCGGTAAATGGAGAGTGATGCTCTTTCTTTAAACAACCCTATCAAATGTGCTCATTATAGTGCAACATTGCTCATTTTTATATCAAAGAAAACCCTTCTCCAAACAATGCCACGAAACACTTACAGGGCAGAAACAACACCTGTTAGCTAATGGGCTCACTCAAAATTGCCCCATCAGATCTCACCACACATGCACACCAGGGCATACTCGTAGAGTAAAACTCTCTCTGAACTATTCCATAAGGTACAGCAGGAGTTAAATATAACATAACCTCTGCTCTATCTGATAGAACAGTTGGATTGCTAAAATGGAAAATGATCTATTCCCTGCATTGAGTGAAAAAAGATAAATATTAATAATAAAAGATTTGTCGTTTAATTCTGCACCGTATCAATCAATGGCAATGTTATTGTGACTGTAATTTGTGGCTGTAGGGAAGCTGAGAAATGACCAACTGACACAGCAATGTATCCCCGTGTGATCAATGGGGAAGCATTTGTATTGTGTCACAAACAACTCTACATTTATACTTTAAAAAAAAAGGGAAGGAGCCAAGTTATTTCCGATAAGTTTGACAGAACAGTAACACCATGAAAAATTTACTGATGGCAAAGAGGGTGAATTGAAGTGAATGCTCAGTGGATTGGGAATGGGTCTGTTCTATTCCCAATAGAAAACCATGAGGAACTCAGCAAGCCATTTTCTCCAACAGATAGGCAAAAAATGCTGGGGGAACTCAGCGAGTTAGGCAGCATCTCTGGAGAAAAGGAATAGGTGACGTTTTGGGTTCGAGACCCTTCTTCACACTCTCCTGGATCTTGACTCGAAACATCATCTATTCCTTTTCTCCAGAGAGGGTGCTTGACCTGTTAAGTTACTCCAGCATTTTTTGTCTATCTTTGTTGTAACCCAGCTTCTGCAGTTCCTTCTTACACAGTTCCTCCAGCATCTTGTTTTCACTCAAAATTCCAGCATCACCAGTCTCTTGTTTCTCTAAATCACTAGGATTGGTTTTAGAAGTTCAGCAACACTAACTGAAGACAGACTATCCAAAATTCTCTTCTACCCCTTCTTGTGCCATCCTTTGATTCCCCAGTCCTGCCCCTAACCCCACCCCCTACAACACTTCCAGCCCTGAACCCAAGCCCTGTTCCTATTTATCTATATTGTGTCACTTGTCAGCCCGTGCCCTCCATCCCCACCCTCCCCAAGCTCAAGCCACTGCCATTGAATATGATTTTGGTTCCCTGAAAAGCAAAGATTGGAGTCACTACACCCTGTGGCACTGGTGAACTGTCTAGCAGTTACCATGAGAAGACCATTGAGGGAGGCAATTGAAGGGAGACTCTGGTATATATAGAAAACTCTGTGTGTTGCAGAAGAAAGCTGCTACCTGATCTCATGTAACCTTATTGTACCATGCTTGCAGTTCAATTGAAGACTCACTGAACCAACAACCAAAGTAGACTTTCCATGCAGTCATTTGCATCTCCAGTGTTTCATGCAGTAATTGGTGGTATTGTTGGTCTAGCAACGACTCTGGTGCAGTGATGACCTCTTGGCTTGGGTTGTGAAGTAAGTGCACAGGCCCTCACTGATCTCATGGAGCAGGTATGGTTTAGGAATAGCAAGTGGGACTGACTGGACCATCCCACTGGCCCAACATGCCCATGGATTGTTTGTTATGCACCAGTGACATAGAAACATAGAAAAGGAGGTGCAGGTGTAGGCCATTCGGCCCTTCAAGCCAGCACCACCATTCAATATGATCTTGGCTGATCATCTAAAATCAGTACCCCGTTCCTGCTTTTTCCCCATGTCCCTTGATTCCTTTAGCCCTAACAGCTAAATCTAACTCTCTGTTGAAAACATTTAAGACTTGGACCTACTGCACGTCCACTAGATCTTGGTCTCTCAGTTAAGGGAAGTTGTTTTTTTTCTATCAGCCAATCTGTGCCTTTCATGACTTTACACCCCTCAGTTAAATCCTTCCTCCTCTGTTCAGGACTGTACCCTGTTCTCCAGGTGCCTAATTATTGTTCTATATGGTTCCAGCCCGTTTGTGCATTCTGGGCCAACATTTTGAATCGGAGGCTAGAGTGCCACAAAATGAGCCACAGCAGGATAAAATAGACCACTTCTTGCATGGCTTACTCTCATCTGAAAAAATTAGTGATTGGTATTGATATTGGTTACAGTGAACATCTTTGTATTGCGTACCATACATGAGTGCAATCACACCATTCTTGAGTACAACTGGTAGTGCATAAGGAGCAAGGAAATGGAGTGCAGAATGTACTGTTACAGCTACAGAGGAAGAGCAGATAATAACGAATCAGACTAACTCATCTCTATCAATTGGTCTACAACAAACCCATGTGTGTGACAGTGAATTAGAACACTTTAGAAAAAGAAGGACTAGATAACTGTTGAGAACGGTTACTGTATTCAAAGTAAGAGAATTAAGATGCTATCGTCACAGCCAACACTAATGCAAGACGACAACCAACCCTTAGAACAGTGCCTGCAGGAACTATTTGTGCAAATTTGTTCTGAAACATGCTAACAAGTATGAATCACACACATCAGTAGATTAAACCCATGACACATCTTCATTTGCAATGTTATTGAAGACCGGCCCAAGGCGTCTTCAGTTAGACTGGGAAGCCCTCTGGCATTGTACAGTTGGCAAACTTCCAGAGAACAAGGGATGATGGTGTAGGATTTCTGTGGCAGGTTTGCAGGTGACACCAACTGGAGCCAGCGTGGGATCTTTCAGGCATAACGAGATTGCAAAACTGCCTGGATATTGAATAAAAAAACATTTATGTTTCAGATTTACAGCATCTGTAGCTTTCTTTTGCTTTTCAATTATCGCATTGATATTAATTGCTGTTGACTGCAGCTTCACTAGCCAAGTGTGACAGTGTAAAGAAATGCTGTATCTCTGGAGGAAAACAAAAGGGTCAAAGTCAATTCAACTCTAATCGGATAAATAAAAGGGCTTGAGGAGAAATTAGCCTTGTCAGGCGTGAAAGATTTATGCCATGAAATTCAGAGAAGGATGAAAAACAGCAGAGAGTTTGAAGCCATTGGTAGATAACAGAGACTCGGGTTGATTCCAAGCTTCTAATTCCGCAGAGTTGGCTTTGCAAGTTCCTCGAAGCTTCCTTGAGACTCGGGTTGATTCCAAGCTTCTAATTCCACAGAGTTGGCTTTGCAAGTTCCTCGAAGTTTCCTTGAGTTCTGAGGAACTTACAAATGCAACATGAGTTTGAAGTTAAAGATAGGGCTGATGTGCTCAGCAGGTACGTTGCACTGCTTCTTATGTCTGGAGATGATGCATTAGATACTGCAACATGAGACGTGTGTGCAGCTGTAATTATAGTAATGCCAAGACTAAGCAGGAGCCCAATGACTGAGGCCATGGTGGTAGGAAGTGCTTTATATACTGTATGCCAGAGGTGAGCGCTCTGATTTTAACCTGGGGCCAAAGGTAAGCAAAGGGCCTGGAGTAGCCGTGCCAGGCTCAACCTATTTCAAAAGCTGCAGCGAAAATGCTGGGAAGTATAGGCCGGTGACTTAACATCTGTAGTTGGAAAGTTACTAGAGAGTATTGTGAGGGATATGTTATACAGGCATTTGGATGGGCAAGGGCAGAATAGGGATAGTCAGCATGGTTTTGTATGTGGGAGGTTGTGTCTCACAAATCTGATTGATTTTTTTGAAGACGTGACCAAAAAGGTCGATGAGGACATTAGGGTGGGTGGGGGAATGGTTGATGGAATTTAATACAGAGAAGTGTGAGGTATTGCATTTTGGGACATCGAACAAGGGCAGGACCTGCACAGGTAGGCCTCTGGGTAGTGTTGTAGAACAGAGGGTTCTAGGAGTCCAGGTGCATGGTTCCTTGACGGTCAAGTCGCAGGTAGATAAGGCGGTCAAAAAGGCTTTTGGCACTTTGGCCTTCATCAGTCCGAGTATTGAGTATAGAAGTTGGGAGGCCATGTTGCAGTTGTATAAGACGTTGGTGAGACCGCATTTAGAATATTGTGTTCAGTCTGGGCACCATGTTATAGGAATGATATTGTTAAGCTTGAAAGGGTTCAGAAAAGATTTACGAGGATGTCGCCTGGACCAGAGGGTGTGAGCTATAGGTTGAGTAGGCTGGGTCTCTATTCCATGGAGCGCAGGAGGATGAGGCGTGATGAGGTGTACAAAACCATGAGAGGAATAGATCGGGTAGATGCACAGAGTCTTTTGCCCAGAATAGGGGAATTGAGGACCAGAGGACATAGGTTCAGAAGGGGAAAGGGAAAAGATTTAATAGGAATCCGAGGGGTAACATTTTCACACGTAGGGTGGTGGGTGTATAGAACAAGCTGCCGCAGGAGGTAGTTGAGGCTTGGACTATCCCATCTTTTAAGAAACTGTTAGATAGGTACATGGATAGGACAGGTTTGGAGGGATATGGACCAAGCGCAGGCAAGTGGGACTATTGTAGCTGTGACATTGTTGGCCAGTGTGGGCAAGTTGGGCCAAAGGGTCTGTTTCCACATTGTATGACTAATGAACTCAAAGAACTGGAGAGACACCGCCAACACTGTCTCTACAAAATTCTCCACATCTACTGGCAGGATCGGTTTCTCTGGCAGACCGACAGACCCAGCAATGATCACTATTAACTAGCTCTGATGGATAGGCGATGTCCCAGCAACAGATTCCCAAAACACTTTATTGATCACCTCATCATTGCAAAGGGTTACCAGGTGGACAGAGGAAATCTTTCATGAGGCTCTTTTTGAAAGATTAAAATATCCTTATTGATTCCTGGCTCAGGTCTGCTCAAAACAGAAATGGTTCATTGAGGAATGCACTGAGATCCTCAAGGATGCTGAGGTCCAATGTAAATTTCCAAATCTGTAGCAAACATCAAGCATGCATTTACCAATCCTGTTACTTACTCCCCACATTGCCATAATCTTCTCCCAGATTCAAACACACCTACACAGCGACAATTTGTAGTGGCCATTTAGCCTACCACCTCATACATCTCTTGGACATGGGAGAAAACTGGAGCATGTGAAGCCTGTGAGATGTTTGCTTCTTCTTTCGTGTCCATCTTCCATGTTTCAAATGTTGACATCGCTGTCATCGTCCGTCCTGAAAAGGATGCAGGCTCCCGGCGACAATCAGTGGGAGCCATCCCTTGTTGCAATAGATGATGGTGGTAGCAGAATTAGCTCAGGATACTTCCAGTTTCCAGCCCCGCTACATGGGCGCTTCTGCTATGGGGGTCAGACGTTTACTACAAAAATTAGTTGATGGGACTAAAATATTGTAACTATGTATATGATTATCACATGTGCAGTGAGCCAGCATTTCGAATGGTCATCGGCCATCTGGTGATAGCCCTCAGACTGTTCCATCATGGTACTGATTCACAAACCAATGGAACTGATCAGTGGAATCATCACTGTGGGATTCTTCATATCTATTCTTCATTCTATAATTAAAGGGCATGTCCCACGAGCATGCGACTCCATGCGGCAAACGCGACCTAACGTGGTCGCTTGAGCCGTACGGCCTCGCGGGAGTGGTCCCACTTCGATCGCTGGAGCCGTATGGAATTGTGCAGAGCTGGTTCCGACATCGCGCGGGGCTCCGAAAAACTGACCGTGTTTAAAAATTCCGCACAGCAACGGCCTGCCAGCCCGCAGCCGCCTCGACGCCGTATGTAACGTGCGAACATCCCGCGGACTTCGCTCGAACTTCATCTCACTCACTCGACCTCCGTGCGGCCCCCACTTCTGGTTTGGTCGCGTTTGCCGCATGCAGGCGCATGCTGGTGGGACCGGCCCTTTAGGTCGCGCTTGCCGCATGCAGGTCGCATGCTCGTGGGACAGGCCCTTAAGCCCTCGGTTTGCACATAACACTCGTTGTGTGCTATGACCAATATGAAATCCTACATTGCATGTCATCATAAGAAATGTTACCTCTGTTTTTCTCTCCACAGATTCTGCCTGACCTGCTGAATGTTTAGCGGCATCTTCAATATTTGTTTCAGGTTTCTAGTATCTGCAGATATTTGTTATGTTGTGAATCACACAGTCTCATCTCACCCAGCTAATTGAGGACTTGCCGTTTGTGCTTTCAGTTTTATTGGAGAATTCTTCTCATTTGACTGACAGAGTCTTCCATTGGAGCGATATTCATTTCTTAGCATAATGCTGGCATGAAGGAAACTTTTCCAACCTGTTTATTTTGCTTTATCATCAAACAATCTGACCCAGTAAAATAGCTGCTTGGTTTCCTTGTGTTTTACAAAGTAAATGAAAAGATGGTGTCTGTTATCAAGATAATGAAACTTCAAGAAGAGCTGAGAAGAAATCCCCAAGGGGATGCATTGAACTTTCTCATGTAGATGCCAGGTTCTTTCAGAGAATAATCTGTGCTCATCAGATCTGAGCCCCATAGATGCAGCTGATATCATCAGCCTTTAAACGTCAATCAGAAGATTCAACCGGTGTCGATCATCTTCAAGTTATCTACCATCTCATTTAAAATAAAATACCCTGTTATTTTTCTATAAAGATATCAGCATGCAGTTTTGATATTTTAACACTTTCACTTTGACAGCTCAGGAGTCCCAGTGAGAGAAAGATATAGAATGCTAGTCCCACTGTCTCTTGACACATCCTGCGGTGGCAGGCAATGTAACTGACAACACACTGTCCTCAATTTCATGGAATCTCCTGTCACCAAACAAAGTAAATTCACACAGAGAGTGGTGAATCTGTGGAATTCTCTGCCGCAGAAAGCAGTTGAGGCCAGTTCATTGGTTATATTTAAGAGGGAGTTAGATGTGGCCCTTGTGGCTAAAGGGATCAGGGGCTATGGAGAGGATACTGGGATACTGAGTTGGATGATCAGCCATGATCATATTGAATGGTGGTGCAGGCTCGAAGGGCCGAATGGCCTACTCCTGCACCTATTTTCTATGTTTCTATGTTTCTATGTAAAAACGGTGCCTGGTATCTCTATGAAGCTCCAACCCCCATTTGGACAATCGTCCGACAGAGGAGAACAAAGCTTTTACCAGCGTTCCGCACTTTAGGTTATTTGTCGGGTGTTTGCATCAATACTCCTGAAGGTGCTATGAAAAATGGACTGGGAACATTTGTCCCAGTGCTGAGATCCTCAAGAATATGGCAGAAGTAGTGCACCAACTCTGGACTGGCATGTTGCCATCCTGACCAGGCACCTGTAGCCTCAACTGTCTGAGAAGTGGAATAGAGTCCTTCAGACATCCTGTGTAGGAAAGATCTGCAGATGCTGGTTTAAATCGAAGGTAGACACAAAATGCTGGAGTAACTCAGCGGGACAGGCAGCATCTCTGGAGAGAAGGAATGGGTGAGGTTTCGGGCCGAGACCGTTCTTCGGATGAGAACATACAGGGCAAGATTAGCAAGTTTGCCGACGATTCAAAAGTGAGTGGTTTTGCAGACAGTGAAGATGGTTGTGAAAGATTGCAGCAGGATCTGGATCGATTGGCCAGGTGGGCGGAGGAATGGTTGATGGAATTTCTGTCTTCATACTGAAGAAGGGTCTCGACCCTAAACGTCACCCATTCCTTCTCTGCAAAGATGCTGCCTGGCCCGCTGAGTTACTCCAGCATTTTGTGTCTACCTTCAGACATCTTTCCTGTACTGGGGCGACCAGAACTGCATGCAATGCACCAAATGCCGTCTATCCAAAGTCATCCTGAGCTGCGTCATGACTTTGTGACTCTGACACTCAATGCCGTCGCTTGTAAAAGCAAGCACACCATATGCTCCATGTGTAGAGTGGCCAAGGCTTAAGAGAGGTGGTTAATTTTAATGAATATTTTAATGGAAGGGATATGGTGAGATTTGTTGAGTCCCTTAGCAGCTAGACAACTGAAGCAGTAACAGCCAGAAGTAAGGATCGCTGAGAGATCAGATTTGGAACAATGAAGACGTCTCTGTCAATTGGAGAGCTGGAGAAGGTTTTGGGTAGTTGGAGAGAGTGGGAAGCTTTGAATGTGAGGGTGGCAATATGAAAACCACCGCATTTGTGAACCAACAGCAAGAGCGGGATGAAAGGTAAATATAGCTCGCGGATGTGAGCAGCAGAATTTTCAATGAGCTCCAGTTAATGGAGGCTGGCCTGAAGGGTTTGGGAATTGTGATGTCCGGATGGTGAATTTCCACATCACATCGTTCAAGCAGGTCAGAGTCAGTGATATTACTGAGGCAGATGTGGTGGTCATCGTGACAGAGAGAACTTGGGGCTGCAAGCTCAGATGCAGATCACACACAAGGCTGAGACTGTGACATAAGTTCATGGAAGCCTCCCATAGCCTTTAGTACTGAAGCTCAGTACGTTGCAAGTTGGAACTCCAAAGTGCTGCCAATGTATTCCTAGATTGCGAAGCAGGAAAACTCAGGCCTGTTGGTCTGATGGCGTTTACTGACACCTCTAATCAAGTTCAAAATGTATAACCAATTTGAGAAATTAGAAATAAATGATGTCAATAATGAATTTAAATGTTTTGGTTAGGTTACTGAAATAGCGGACGTGGGGGGTGGGGGTACTTACAGAAACAGTTTTAATGGACTTTGAGAAGACAATTATGAGGGTTGATATAGGGCAACGTCAGCTAAACTTAAAACTCTTCAAGCTGAAGGCAAATGATTGTGGTTAGCAGATTGATGAGGCTGTAGAAAACAAACAGGGGGTAAAGGGAGTATTTGCATTGTCGAATAGTTGCCAGTAATGTCCCACAGAGATGTCTAATGGACCTTCAACTATTTGTTCCACTCATTAACAAAATAGACAGCAAAAGATCAGAGTTTGCAGCAACACCAGGGCAGGTGGAATTATGCATAGCGTAAGTGGTGAAGACTACAAAAGGAAAGAGCTGAGTATTATCTTAAATAGAGAAACACAAAAAACAATGCAAAAATTGGATTTAAACGAAAATCAGAAAGAGCAAAATACAGAACATGTTGGAAATGCTCAGCAGATCAGACAGCACCAGGGGGAAAGGAAACAGAGGTAATGTTTTGTGCTGAAGACCCTTCATCAGACTGATGGACATTAAGGTGTAAGGAACTGCTATTTTCATGCACAGGGTGAATTAATTGGTGAAACTCCCTTTTCCATGAAACAACAATTTTTTGTTGCTGGCAGGTATTAAAGACACAGGTGAGTGCGTGTGGTTGGGACACAGATCAACAGAGATTTCACTTAATGGTAGAACAGGTGGAGGGGCTGCAGACTTAACTCATGCGGCAGTTCCTCTGACAGAAATAGCCAGACACAAAACTGGTCACACTTGTGAGAGGGAGTGTTGCCAATTCAAGCATCCTGTGCATGAGAAAGCAATTCCTCGCTCCTTAACATCCAGAACCACGACAGACACACTCCATAAACACTCAGTGAGACCCATGACCCATAGGGTTAGTGAAAACCATACATCAAGAATGAACACAAATTGGAAACCAACTAGAATTATTCCTTTTTCCACCTCTACTCCATTCACTTAGTGATATATTCTTCATATGTACTCACTGTTCCTCTTTCATTACTTATGTCTCCATAATGTCCCATTTTCATTATTAAATGTTATTTATCTGTCATTTGCCTGGAATGCCTACTTTGACGAAGTTCTCCTCCTCTCCAGAAGGGTCCTAACCCAAAACGTTGCCCATCCTTTTTCCTTCAGAGATGCTGCCTGACCCGTTGAGTTTACTCCAGCACTTTGTGTCTATCTTCAGTACGAACATCCGCAGTTCATACCTACATGTCATTGCCTGCTCCACTGCAAAATCTCCTCAAGGTATGCCTACTTTGAAGACGTTCTCCTCTTTCTAGGCCTGAAGAACGGTTCCGACCCGAAATGTAATCCATCCTTTTTCTCCAGAGGTGCTGCCTGACCCGTTGAGTTAATCCAGCACTCTGTGTCTATCGTTAAATTGAATTAATCATTAGGATCCAATCAATTTCATCACTCACTCTCACTGTCGAAAATTTCTCCAGTGAATCTGATGATTCCTAAACTTGGTACCATTGATTTTTCCCCACTCTATTTTATATCATTTAGCGGTATGTTCTTCACTATGTAATCATTGTGAAGTTATACATCATTACGGTGTTCATCATTTAGCAATGTACAAATCACTGTCCACTCATAATGTAGTCATCATTCTACTCTGTTCACTTACATTGTGATATACACTTCATATGTACACACTGTTCCAACTCCTCTTTCATTACTTACAAGTATGTCTCCATAATTCTTATTATTAAATGTTATTTATCTGTCATTTGCCTGGTATGAACCATCGTCCTTAATGTTTCTTGTGAACTTGCAGAGGAAACGCATGCAGTCACAGGGAGGACGTGCAAACTCTGCGCAGACAGCACCCAAATTCAGGATCCAACCTGGGTCTCTGGTGCTGTGAGACACCACTGCGCCACTGTGCTGCATATGTGGCGAGCCAATAACTTTTGTTGGTGTTGGAAATACTTGGCAGCTCCAGCGGCCTCTGTGGGTTCTCTCTCCACAGACGCTGACCGACTGGTCAAATATGTCCAGCAGTCTCTGCTTTTAGAAACATAGAAACATAGAAAATAAGTGCAGGAGTAGGGCATTTGGCCCTTCGAGCCTGCACCGCCATTCAATATGATCATGGCTGATCATCCAACTCAGTATCCCGTACCTGCCTTCTCTCCATACCCTCTGATCCCCTTAGCCACAAGGGCCACATCTAATCTCCTGGCTCTTAAATATAGCCAATGAACTGGCCTTCGTACCCCTCTGTGGCAGAGAGTGATCCAGAGAGGTCACCACTCTCTGTGTGAAAAAAGTTCTTCTCATCTCGGTTTTCGGAGAAGGATTCACCCTCTCTTGACCCTTAAGCTGTGACCCCCGTGTCCTGGACTTCCCTAGACATCGGTAGAACAAACTTCCTGCATCTAGCCTGTCCAACCCCTTAAGAATTTTGTAAGTTTCTATAAGATCCCCTCTGAATCTCCTAAATTCTAGAGAGTATAAACCAAGTCTATCCAGTCTTTCTTCATAAGACAGTCCTGACATCCCAGGAATCAGTCTGGTGAACCGTCTCTGCACTCCCTCTATGGCAATAATGTCCTTCCTCAGATTTGGAGACCAAAACTGTACGCGATACTCCAGGTGTGGTCTCACCAAGACCCTGTACAACTGCAGTAGGACCTCCCTGCTCCTATACTCAAATCCTTTTGGCATGAAAGCTAACATACCATTCGCTTTCTTTACTGCCTGCTGCACCTGCATGCCTACCTTCAATGACTGGTGTACCATGACACCCAGGTCTCGCTGCATCTCCCCCTTTCCCAATCGTCCACCATTTAGATAATAGTCTGCTTTCCCGTTTTTGCCACCAAAATAGATAACCTTACATTTATCCACATTATACTGCATCTGCCAAACATTTGCCCACTCACCCAGCTCTGGCCAAGTCACCTTGCAGTCTCCTAGCATCCTCCTCACAGCTAACACTGCCCCCCAGCTTAGTGTCCATCCGCTTTTAAAACTTGGAAAATATTGCCTTAGGCAATTTGGTCCTCATCACCGCCATTAATATATATGATCATAGCTGATCCCAGCACTGAGTATCCTTGTGTACCCCACTTCTCTCCATAGTCCCTGCCTGCCATTAGCCAAAGGGGCCCGTTTACTCCTACTCTATATAGCCAATGAACTGGCCTCAACTACCTTCTGTGGCAGAAAATTCCACACTTTTATTTCAGATTTTCTGGATCTGCAGCTGTTATTTTCTCACTGTCTAGGGTGGGAGTTGAACCTGTTAACTTCTGACTCAGTGATGATAATGATTTCACTGAGGACCCTGGTGCTGTTTGCATTTGGCTAACTCATACAGTGTTACAATCTCTGCCAATGGAGGAGCCCGTCTCAGGTCCCTCATCTCCAGGTGTTGGGTAGGTAGAGATAACCTAGAGAGATGGTTTCCTCTTCCCCAGGAGCTCACTGCCCCCACAGAATCGACCTGTGGTCTTGGCTGCCTTCCCCATCTCTGACCCAGAGTTTCCTGGTGAGCAGCAGCTCACAAGGCAATGAGGGCTTAAAGCCGGCAGTGTTTCCTGCACTCGGAGAATGACGGTAGTGTGGGTAGCTGGGCCTTCACTCACATGTGGGCTTATGAGGCGGTGGTAGAGGAGGGGTGGGTGGGGCACAGGTTTTATAGGTGAGTAGGGGCCCCGTAGCCTAGGCAACCTTGCAGGCTGAATATAGCCAGGGATTGGGGCATGTCAGCGGATGTTCCAGTTACTTGGAATGTGCAATCTGCAGTTTGGGAAGCTGACCCAGGAAAACTAGGACTGCACTGCACGGCTACTCGACTGTCTACAGAGAAACCCTCAAACCACACACACCGCCCTGACTGGCAGATGTACGGTCCTTGTCCTTATTAGAATTCCAGAATAGCCAGTTGGGACTTCTTTCACCACTAGCACTCCAACAGACCAACAGCTGGATGTCAACCTTCTGACAGGTTCAACATTGTGTGGGTGAAAAAGAATGCAGATGAACCAGAATGTTACCTTCCCTTTTTAACTGGCCATTTCAGGGTCTGCTTGAGACTAATCATGAAGGCAAGAACTAAGCAAATCATTCTACCAAACCAAATCCAACTAATAACAAATCCATTCCACCATTGACCCTCAGTCATGGAAACCTTTACTGTGGTGCCTTCCATGTGCATCTGGCTACTTAGACCGAGATTCTCGATGGCTGCAATCGCGGTGATGGAAGTCTGTTCCCACATGATGTGCAGAGTTGTGAGGAATTCCCAGACTGCCTGGCTCTGGGCTGCTTCACCTTGTTATGAATGACCACACACTGAGCGATTGTTAGAGAGTAGTGGTGGGATCGTGAATGCTCTCGACCTGAGAGGGACTAGGCAATTAATAGAAGAGGGGAAGACCCAAGACATTCTATATGTGTTTTACGGAGGTAGACCCATGGCTCTCTCTCTAGAATAGTTCACAGAGCCCTTACTGCATCTCATCTACTGTCACTGCCTCTTTATATAGAGCAAGGTTCTCCTGGAGACACGAGGAACTTCAGATGCTGGAATCATGAGCAAAACACAGTGCTGGAGAGGTAATCATGCATAGTATTTTTATTGACTGAATAGCACGCAATAAAAAGATTCTCACGGTACCTCAGTACGTGCGTCGATACAGTAAACCTTTGTTATAATGGACCAGGTTATTATAATACAATGCCCTGGCTTGTTGGAAGGCAGGATAGAGGCAGGAATTGGCAGTCAATGGTCTGGGTCTGCGGGTAGTTGGTGTGCAGGTGAGGGTCGGCAGTGGCGGGTGGTGGTGGCAGACACGGCGTGGAAGTGGTACGACGGGGGGGGGGGGGGGGGGGGGGGGGGGGGGGGGGGGCAGGCAGCCCACAAACAACTTGCTCCAAACAACGTTTGCAAGTTCCTGTGTAATACCACCAGAGATGGCCTTACCTCAATGTACATCTTTAACCGTGCGGGAAGGAACTGCAGATGCTGGTTTAAACCGAAGATCGACACAAAAAGCTGGAGTAGCTCAGCGGGACAGGCAGCATCTCTGGAGAGAAGGAATGGGTGACGTTTCGAATGTGAGACCCTTCTTCAGACATGACTTCTTGTTACATCTTTAATTTCTGGATTACTTAATTTTTCCATAACTATTTTAAAACTAATAGAATTGGTTACTGGTTCCAGAGTGTTGGCCCACAGACTCCTCAGTTCCTTCTCCTGGCCTATTTCCTAACTGTAGGTCAAGCTTTGCCCTTTCCATTGAAGGGCCATCTAATTGCCTGAGGAAACGTTTCTGAACACACTTGTCAAATTCCACCCTATCTAAGTCCTTGGTGCTATGGTAGTTAAAATCCCTTACAATGAGAACCATATTATTCTTCCCGCTACCTTCAATCTCCCAGCATAATTATTCCTTTAATTCCCATTGACTTTTTGGGCGGCTATATTACAATCTCAACAAGTCTGAAGAAGGGTTTCGGCCCTAAACGTTGCCTATTTCCTTCGCTCCATAGATGCTGCCTCACCTGCTGAGTTTCTCTAGCATTTTTGTCTACCTTCTAAGACGATCAGGCTCTTTTTATTTCTCATCTCCATCCCATATAGCCTCATCAGGTGATTCCTCAATAGTGTCATCTCAGACTACTGCCATGATGTTCCCTTTAATCAATAAAACTTCAGCAACCTCCTCCTCTCTTTCCCCCACCCCTGTCTTGCTGTAGCATCTGTCCCATCTTTAATCAGGTTTCTGCAATGGCTATAATATCCCAGTCCCACATACCTATCCATGCCCTGTGATCACCAGTGTTTAATTGTCTCCCTTAATAATTCTGTGCCTTTGGTGGCTATGTACTGGCCTTTCTCTTGTTTGAAGTGGCAGCACTTACTCAGGTGGTCTGCCTGTCCCCTCCCTTTACCTGCCAGGCCTCTTGCATTGAAATGAATGTAATTCATCGAGCAGACTTTTCTTGTTCCCTGCTCTGTTCCCAATCGTCGTCTCTACGGAGCGTACTCACATTAGCATCTGTGACTGATAGTGTATCAGATTTTCTCTCTCTATTTTGCAACTTTTGCATTGGTGTTTCCAATCCAACTCCAATCCAACTTTATTTGTTAAGCACTTTAAGACAACCAATGTTGACCAAAGTGCTGTACAGAAGAATAAACAAGACATCATAAACAGACAGCATAACAGAACATAACATAACAGCTCACATAAAGCGCAAAAATTACATATGAAATACAACAATAAATTAAAGACATAAAACATGAGTAAAAATAATAACCACGCAATAAAGCAATCAAAATAAGAAATTAAATCAAGTAAATAAAGTCGACATCTTACTGGGTATCAAAGGCCATGGAGAAGAGATGGGTTTTAAGAAGTGATTTAAAAACAGACAGAGAAGAGGCCTGTTTAATGTGGAGAGGCAGATCGTTCCATCATTTTTTGGTGTTTGTGACCTAACTGCTCAAATTTCATAGTTTTTAAGTTTGTTTGTTCATGCTCTTTCTCTTTCTAACAAACCTCGTCAAATTATCAACCAGGTGACTTCATCTGAAGTGTTTTCCCACAACGCTGGCCTCATCCCATCCATGTTACCTGCAATGCCAGTGACTCCTCACGCCTTACACCCCCCTTCAAAATCTCTGCCTCTTGGACTCTAGCACGTTGCGTTGGTGCTCAAGCTGGTAAACCCCTAACCCCCAAGATGACCTCCCACCTCCAAACTATGCTCTCTTTCTCTCTCGGCCTCCCTTATTAACAACTGACAGTCTTTATCCAACCTTTTGTTAATATGATGCCTTATGTCCAGTGTGACGTGTTTACTCTCTGATAATAAATACGAGAATTGTAATAACTGTCACAAGCATCCAACTATAAATAACACCCTTTAATGATCAAACCACTCTGAAACATTTAAAATTCACTTAACAATATATCCATGTAATTCGCTTGAACTGGAGACTACATTATATTTTCATGTCACAATAAAGGTCATTACAGGTGACCTAATTACCAAATATTTCCACAGGTGAAGAATCAAAACCCCTGTATTAGTATAGAAAATGCTCATTGATTACATAGGCATGAGGTGAGCAGGTATTGGAAAGATACATACTAGATACTGGGGATATAGACATCATACAGATAAGTATTGGATACATAGACACTCTATGGATAGGATCATTGAAAGAACGCTCCAGCAGGGCAATTTAACAAATCATCTTTGTCCATTAAACTCATTGTCAGCTCGTGAATGTATATTGCACATCGTTATGGGTCTTGGCCAGTGTTTAATAGTCTCCCTTAGTAATTCTGTGCCTATGTACTGGCATTTCTCTTGTTTGAAGTGGCAGCACTTACTCAGGTGGTCTGCCTGTCCCCTTTATACCAACCCTGGCCTTCGTATTCTGTGATCTACTCTTATCAGTGTGGCTTGGGATTTCAGTCGGCACTAAAGCTGATACAATCACTGAGACAGATAGCAAGGTTGTATTAGCCCAGTACAATTACATCCCGGGAATTCCCTTAGCTTCAATTGTTCTTGAACAAACTGAGCTACTACACACTGAAGAACAGTACCCAGACAATGCATGCGTGACTCATGGCTGTAGCAAAAATAGTTACAAGCCACAGGAATTAAATGTTCCACCATCAGAACCCCGTTTAAACAGAAATTTGCTATTAGAATTTATTTTAAAAATCAGTTATCTCCATTGGAATTTCAATAGTGTCAATTTGTGCACTGAGCCTGTTTTAAAGAAGAAGCCTCAATATTAATATTCCATTTAAATAGATGGGAGATAAGGAGTGCAGATGAACGCGAACCGTGATGCCAATCTGTGTACAACACTGACTTGACACCAGAGTTACCACCTGGAGCTCTTCACTCTGGCTAATGCTCTCTCTTAACCTCACACAGTATTAAATAGTAGCAAGGAATCTTGCTGTTCCCACAGTTTAATTTGGGAACACAGTCTCAATTTAATAACACTTGCTGTTCCCACAGTCTCAATTTAATAAAGTTGTCCTGGGCTAGTGTGATAGATACTGAAGTTACTTACCCTGGACCTCTACACAAAGCCCAGCCAAGGGTGCAGATGAGGACAGGCTACCCGAAGAAAGAGGAGGAAGGGAGATGGAGGTAGGAGGGGCAAGAGGAGGAGATGAAGGAGGAGGAAGTATGGAACACTACAGAAAATCGGACCTGTCCAAGGCATTCATGGAGTACTTTCCCTTGAGCTCCGAGTGAGGGACAAGATAGAGTCATATGGCATGAAAACAGGCCCTTCGGTCGAATATGCCCATACAAACCAAGATGCCCCATCTGTACTAGTCCCACCTAAAAGAGTCATAGAGCATGGAAACATGTGGTATCACTAAAGACATTCTTCAGCTCCAGATGTGCCAGCTGATGCTGCTCTTTGTGCCATGTAGGCTGGCATTAAGCATTGCGGACTACTGTTAGCCCCTTATGGCATTGAATTCCTTTGGGAGGCATCCAGCTGACGAACAACACCGACTGAGTGTGACAATCATGGAAATGAACTAAGAGCATCAAGCTGATGTGCAGGAGGTCATGAGACATATTTCACCAATAGGTAAATATGCCAATTATCACTTCCCTCTGTTTCCTCCGAATCCCATTTCCTAACCATCAATAACTTGCCTTCACTATCCGGAGCCTTAACTTCATATGTGCATAGGCATAGTTGCAAGTGATGCTATCAATGCTCATATCATTAAAATTCGCAGACATTACCTTTTCCAAAATCCAGCACCTCTTCTGCTGATTCCATTTAGTTTGTGGTGTGTGATCTTCTCCACACTAACTGCTTGATTTCTCCCTGGTTAACTGAAAATGGTCAAGGTGTTCAGTTTCCCTGTCTAATCGCGGGCTCTGGGAAACCCCCAACTCTGAGCATTAGGTGAGCTGGCCCCTGGTTTATTTTTTACAACTTGCCGAAATAGTGGAGTGCTGTATGTAATTACTCATCTGAACAGAATTGAATTGAATTGTGAGAAGCAGAACCAAGTAATGTAGATGACAAACATTCAAGGAATATGATAATTAACTTGTGGCCAACTGAATTAACTTGGAGCAACGGCACCAGATTGGTATGGGAAATGAGACAATAAGTGCTGGAGTAACTCAATGGGTCAGGCAACATCTCTGGAGACCAGAGACCCGACCCGAAACGTCGCCCTTCTACCTTCTCCAAAGATGCTGCTTGGCCCGCTGCGTTACTCTAGCACTTTATGTCTTCTTTTTGTTGTAAACTGCAGTTCCTCGTTTTTACAGAGTGACCACTACGTACAGAACCGCACCAAAACATGAGGAGCTGGAGAAAGACCCGAGTACTTTGGACTATTCTCCGAGGAATGGGTTATTCATCACAATGAATGGCGGTGCTGGCTCGAAGGGCCGAACGGCCTCCTCCTGCACCTATTTTCTATGTTTCTATGAACTGGAGAAATGTCTGAGACAATGGGTTAAAGTGAGCAGAACCCGACTCGTTTGTGGGAGTTGTGGGAGCATGAAGTGAACTAAGTCTGACAACCCGGCCTCGATGGTGCAACCTGATTAGCGTGAGATTAATATTGAATCATTACTTTTACACC
Source organism: Leucoraja erinaceus (assembly GCF_028641065.1). Taxonomy (NCBI): domain Eukaryota; kingdom Metazoa; phylum Chordata; class Chondrichthyes; order Rajiformes; family Rajidae; genus Leucoraja; species Leucoraja erinaceus. The sequence continues at coordinate 13,889,706 of NC_073403.1, forward strand.
GAAATCCTGGACATGTCTGGGTAATAGCACCGGGTGTACTGTACTCCCAGCCGTGGCTCAAGAAGACAGCTGGCTCTCAAAGGCATGTGTGAGTGGGCACTAAAAGCTGCTTTTGCTTGCGATGTCCACATCCAAGGGCTGAGAGATGTTGCTTTAGAGACCCGGGTTCGATCGTGACTCCGGGTGCTGTCTCTACCGAGTTTGGTCGTTCTCTCTGTGACCTCCGCGGGTTTTCTCCGGGAGCTCCGGTTTCCTCCAAAGACGACAGGCTTGTAGGCTAATTGGCAGTGGTATGATTGTAAATTGTCCCTAGTGTGTAGGATAGTGTTAGTGTGCGGGTTGGTGAAGCGTTGTATCTCTAAACCAAATTAAACATAACATGAAATAATGAAGACAAACTTCTCCTGTGAGGAACTGGGGTAGCTTTGTACCTGCATCAATGTTTGATGCGTCGAGCCCTGTGTGCGGAACTGAACGGACGCGAGGTGCACTGGACTGCACAGAAGGAAATGATCTGACATACTAATTACCCAGCAAGAGTGGAGAATTCCTAATTGGTGCAGGGCCGACCAGCGGTGCGAGGGCGGGGAATGATCAGGGTTTGGGGGACAGTGCAGGAGCCTGCGGGATCTTTCTGATCAAGAAACATATCATTGGAGCACAGATCCACACGATGCAATGTGCAGAGCGATGCAGCCAGAGCAAGCAGTGGGATTTTACAAATCAATGCCCTCTGTCTGACTGTCGGCGGGGTCTGCTGGTTCCACCTCTGCTCTGGAGCAGTTCGGAAAGTCCTGTAATTCCCACACTAAACAGGCCCTGGACAGTTGGGAAAGTTTCTGGTTCGAAGGATGAAGGCTTTTGCGTGTCAGAGAACCAGCAAGGTGAGCAATCAGGTCAGAAAGAGCAGGTCTTTGTCCGCAATTAGTTAGGAGCGGACAACTACACCGACAGTCGAGAGCTACAAATTAACTGCAGCCAAGTAGCGAACACGGAGAATGCACGAATCGCCCAGTCTTTTGGCGATCGACAACATTATCCCTTTTCCACGGTTGCTGCCTGATCAACCGATTTTTCCCTGCATTTTCTGTTTTTCTTTTCGATTCTCAACGTCTCCAGTTTACAAATTTCATTTAACCGAGCAGCAGCTAGAGAGAAAATTAACGCCAATCTTTCAATTGATGTTCCTGCTTCCCGCTTCCACTTCCGACCGTTGGACTTTGGGGCTCAATTCTCGGGTCTCTCATCTCCTACAAAAAAAACACACGGCTGGAGAAACTCAGCGGGTCAGGCAGCATAGGTGGAGTGATTGGGCCGGGTCGGGAGTCTTCCTCTGTCTAGACTGAAAGAGTGGTGGGAATTGGAGATCTACCCATCAAAGTACAGATGAAGGGTCTAGGTCTGAAACCCCATCTGCCCATTCCTTCCACAGGTGCAGCATGACCCGCTAAATTCAATTTTACTTGCCGCTTCATTTTTGCTCCAGATCCAATATTTGCAGGGGTTTTTATGTCTCCTTATCTACCATAATTGAGAGTGAGACCCCGTTCTATCCATGTTCATTCTTATTAGTTCTGCCTCTCCACACTGGTTGTAAGGAACTCTAATACTGGAAGCAGATTGCATGGTGAGGATCAGCGCTCCGGGGCAGCAAGGCAGACGCCGCTGGCACTGCGGCGGGCGCAAGCTGCGGCAGGCTGGGTCCATGCATGGCAGGTTGATCGCGGGTAATCATTCTCGCTGCAACAGTGTACCTACCGCACATCCAACAACCGCCCCAACTACTAATCTAAACTCCCTTCATCTGCGTCCAACCTCAGTCGCTGAGCTTCAGCGCACTGATCACACACACTCGTCCACAGCCTGAGGTCTTGGTGATTATGAACAACGTGAGTTGAAGCAGAGAGACTTAGCTTTGGGCGCAATATTTACAAAGCGAGACGTAGAAACAAGAACAGCAAATGCTGGTTTACCAAAAAAAAAAAGGACACAAAGTGCTGGAGTAACTCGGCGGGTCAGGCAGCAGCTGTGGATAGGTGATGCTTCGAGTCGGGACTCTTCTTCAGTCTGAAAAGACTGAAACGTCACCTATCCATTTCCCCAGAGGCGCAGCCTGACCCGCCGAGTTACTCCAACACTTTGTGTCTTTTATTTTATTTGCAAAGCGAGCATTATTTATCAGTCTGAAGAAGGGTCTCGACCCGAAACGTCACCTATTCCTTCGCTCCATAGATGCTGCCTCACCCGCTGAGTTTCTCCAACACAGTTGCTGGCGTAGTCGTAGTTCTGGTCAGCGTCTACCTTCGATGTTTCCAGCATCTGCAGTTCTTTCTTAAACATTATTTAACAACCTCTCTCCAAAGCGCCGGCCCTTACAGTTATGGAGGTCCAACGCAAGGTCCTGGAAAACACAGAGTTTTCCATTTCTGGAGAGGCAAAGGTACAGAGGGAGAATGGGATTTGTCCCCAGTGCACCAGTACAAGAGATGGCAACTCAGGGTAGAGTACTGAGACTCATACGGTCATAAGTGATAGGGGAAGAATTAGGCCATTCGGTCCATCAAGTCTACTCCGCCATTCATCATGGCTGATCCATCTCTCCCTCCTAACCCCATTCTCCTGCCTTCTCCACAGGACAAGGCTGCTGATAGTTTGGAATCTATTCACAAAGAGACAAGTGCCTTTTCCAGGACAAGGGGTCACAGCTTAAGGATAAGGGGGAAATCCTTTAGAACCGAGATGAGGAGAACTTTTTTCACACAGAGAGTGGTGAATCTCTGGAACTCTCTGCCACAGAGGGTAGTTGAGGCCAGTTCATTGGCTATATTTAAGAGGGAGTTAGATGTGGCCCTTGTGGCCAAGGGGATCAGAGAGTATGGAGAGAAGGCAGGTACGGGATACTGAGTTGGATGATCAGCCATGATCATATTGAATGGCGGTGCAGGCTCGAAGGGCCGAATGGCCTACTTCTGCACCTAATTTCTATGTTTCTATGTTTCCACATAACCCACCCACCCCTGACACCACTCATCTCAAAATTGCCACCAGTTTGTGGTCCAGATACAATATAAAATGACGATAGACATACATTGCCGGAGTAACTCGGCGGGTCAGGCAGCATGTCTGGAGAAAAAGGACGGGTGACATTTCTAGGCGGAATCCTTCTTCAGACGGCAAGAATCGAGAAACCAGTCTGGAGAAGGGTTCCGACCGAAACGTCATCCATCCTTTGGGGGTGAAATCTCGGAGCTTCTGATTACTTTATTTGCCCAGGGCCACGCAAAAATACCAAAGATAGACACAAGGAGCTCAGCTGGTCACACAGCTTTTTGTGTCTATGTTCGGTTTAAACCAACATCTGCAGTTCCTTCCTCCACAATAACTACTAATCGGCAGAGACAAGGACCTGCAGATGCTGGTTTACACAAAGGGACAGAATGTGCTGGGGTAACTCAGCGGTTCAGGCAGTATCTCCGGAGAACATGGATAGGACAGGGACAGATACTAATTGGTGCCTGAACTAAATATGTGAGAGTCGGACATGCGGCTTCCCTTGTGTTCGTTTGCTGGATGTTGGATTGGGTCAATAATTCCTAACCCCCCCCCCCCCCCCCCCCCATCCCCGGGAGCCACCACCCCTCCCCCTTGGGAAATTAATTCCGATCGGTACAGTTTACAAACGGGATGAATGGATTTGGGGGGGGGAGTTTGGAGTGGGGGGGGGGGGGGAGGGGGGGGGGGGGGGGGGGAGATACGGTTGTCTTTCCTTCCACCCACCCTTTCCCCCCAGCAACGGAATATCTGAACGTTTATATGAAAACACGTCACATTACAGCAGGCAAGAGGCGCGGGTTCCCTGTCTGATCCACTGGCAGGTGGCTCCTGTTTTAGCCAAGGGGCTTCTGTCCATCTCGGGCGAGGAGCCAGGTCTGTCCGGTCTGGAGCTCCCAGAGGCTGCTGATAGTTTGGAATCTATTCACAAAGAGACAAGTGTTGCTCTCCCCGCTCTGCTTCTGCTGTCGGCTGCCGAGCTGAGAATGATCCAAATCAAACGCCACCGCCAGAAAACCCCAGGAAAACATCCGGGCGCAGCAACGCTTGCTGTCCCCGTGCCTCAAACACTGATCAATGTTGCAGATAAATATCCTTTAAGAGAACTATGAGAGTCAGCGAGTTGCGAAAAGCGCTCGCCTTTCCAGCGGTGACTGGGGATCGCTGCTCCGTCCCAGAGGTAGCTCCCTCGCCGGAGCTTGAAGGCGAGCGGATCCTGTTGCCGGAGCTGCCGCCTCAATCTGTGTAAATGATAAATCCCGTGAAGGTGCTGTACTTGTTGTTGTTGCCCCCGTGCGCTTTGCCGCCGTCCAGCTTGATGTAGACTTCATCGCCCGCGTCCAGGTGCAGGATGACACTGTTGCTAGCGTAGTCGTAGTTCTGGTCGGCGTCCTGGGCGATGGCGCTCGAACGCACCTGGCGAGAAGCAGCGTTAGACCAGGGGGGACAGGCCGGGCAGGTGGTGGGGAGAGAGGGGGGGGGGGCGAGACCCAACCAGTCCGGCCACAGGAGGGGGGCGTGAGGAGGGGGGGGGGGGGGGGGGGAGAGACTGCGAGAAAAAGCTCAGAGAGGCAAGGTTGCGGAGAGAGAGAGCCAGAGAAAGTGTAGGAAGGAATTGCAGATGTTGGTTTACGCAGGAACTCAGCGGGACAGGCAGAATCTCTGGAAAGAAGGAATGGGCGATGTTTCGGGTCGAGGCCGTTCTTCAGACTAGAAATAGAGAGGCGAGAAGCCATAGGTTTGAGGTGAGAGGCGAAAGATTTAATAGGAACCTGAGCGGCAACTTTTTTTACACCAAGCTTGGTGACAGGTGTATGGAACGAGCTGTCAGAGGAGGTAGTTGAGGTAGTGAATAATATCACAACATTTAACAAACATTTGGACAGGTACATGGATAGGATTACGTTTAGAAGAATATGGGCCAAACGCAGGCAGGTGGGACTAGGGTAGATGGGGCATGTGGGTCGGCGTGGGCAAGTTAGGTCGAAGGGCCTGTTTCCACTCTGTAAGACTCAAGGAGGGGGGACACGAGGAAACGGAGAAGAAAGAGTACATGGCATTGAACAGAGTCTGTGCAGGAGACAGGAAAGGCAGAAAGCAGAAAATGCTGGAATATTGTGTCGCGCAAGGAAGAACGATGAAAGTCAGATGGGCAATTAATAAACTTGCAAATGTTTGAATCTGCACCAAATGTTTGAATCTGCATCTATGGAGCGAAGGAAATAGGCAACGTTTCGTCCCGAAACGTTGCCTATTTCCTTCGCTCCATAGATGCTGTTGCACCCGCTGAGTTTCTCCTGCATTTTTGTGTACCTTCGATTTTCCAGCATCTGCAGTTCCTTCTTAAACATCAAGTAATGGGAGTGAGTCTGGCGGCGGCGGCGGCTTGGTGAGGGATCTCGGAGCCTGGTTCGAGCTGGTGCGGAGGGAGAGGAGCGGACGGGACGGGAGGGGGTGACTGGGAGGTGGCAGGAGGGAGGCATAAGCCCCGCATCGGGGCCGCTCCACAGCCGCGGGGCCGGGCTGCTCTCCGCGGCCTCGCTGACCCGTCGGCACTCGGGCAGAGCCTTCAGCGGCGGAGGAAGGAGGTGGGGGAGGTTGGGAGACAGAGAGACTGACGAAAGTTAAGGGACGGAGGGCAGACGGCAAAGCAGGTTAGGGGGACACACACTGAGCGGGGCTGCTTTCCCCATCCCGCCCCCCGTGCCCTCTCCATCTCACCCTCTCACTAGCCCCACTCTCTCCTCAGTCTCCCTCCTATCCCGCCCCCCCCCCAACCCCTCTCGGCTCGAAACGTCGTCTATTTCCTTCGCTCCATGCTGCCGCTGAGTTTCTCCAGCATTTTTGTGTGCCTTCGATTTTCTAGCATCTGCAGTTCCTTCTTAAACACCTCTCCTCTCCCTCTCCCTCCTCTCCCGTCCCTGGCGCTTCCCGTCCCCTCCCACCCTTCCCTCTGCCCCCTCCCATTCCCTCTGTCCTTCCATCTCCCCTTTCCTCTCCTTTCTCTCCCTTCTCCCCTTTCTCTCCCCTCCTCTCCATCGCCTCTTCTTCTCTGTCCCTGTCCCCTCCCTCCCCCTAGGCTCCCCTTCATCCATTCCCAGTCACGTTTCCCAATTCCCTGCCATTCCCCCTTCTCCACCCGACCCTCACACACTCTCTCCCTCCGTCTCTCCCCCCCGGACACCCACAGGCGCTTCCTCCCCGGTGTCCGCTCACCTGTCCGTTCTTGCAGAGATCTGCCCACATGCTGGTGCCGTCTCCGCCCCGCATCAGGACGTGGTAAGTGAAGAAGTATGTGCCGGGGATGGAGCAAGTGAACTTGCCGCTGGAGCCGTCGAAGTGGTTGCCCAAGTTGGTCACCACGTCGTCGAACTTGAGGATCTCGTAGCCCTCGTGTGGGTTCTTCAGGCCGGCGTAGAAAGCCACCCGGGGCACGGTGCTGTAGGTGGCGGCGCTAATGGCACCCGGCCCGGCCCCGGGAGCGCCCGGCAGCCCCGGCCTGCCCGACTCCCCCTTCTCCCCCGCCGGACCCCTCGGGCCCGGTGGTCCCGGCTCTCCTGGCGGCCCCGGCGCCCCCGGTTTACCGGGCCGGCCCGCTTTTCCCGGAGCTCCCTGGAGCAGAGTGGAAGGCGGCGCCAGGTGCTGCTCGCTCAGCGCCTCCAACGCGGGGCTGGCGCTGGGGCTGGTGACCTGGTAAGGCTCGCACACCATGCGGCAGGTGCCCAGCATCTGGTAGTGGGCGGCCGTGCCCAGCCAGCTGACCAGCACCGGGATAACGATGACCAAGATCAGCACCATCGCCACCCCGACCCCCGCCGCCACCAGCGACTTGCGGCCGAGGCGCAGGGAGGATTGGGACCTCTCGCCCGGTCTCCTGGCGGGCGAAATCTTGCTGGTGTGGGTGGCGCCGGGACGGAGAGAGAAGTAATGAGGAAAGTCTGGGAAGGCAGCGGGGCTGTGAGTGGAAATGACGCTCGGTCTCCCTTATATACAGCAGAGCCTCCAGTGCCCCGGGCTGGCCGCGATTGCAAATGAACGCTGGCTGAATGGTGGGTGTCCAGAGCCCAGGGCTGCCGGCTGCTGCACTGTCCGACCCAGGCACTGGCTCCCCGGCCTGAGAAACAGCCCCGTGTCCGCCCCGCTCTGCAGCCACCGGTGATGTGTGTGGAGCAACTGAAGCTCTTTGTGCGCTGCGCTCTTTGCTAAAGCTCCTCACACTGACTGTGACAGACACGGGCACTCGCGGATAGTCCAGACCCAACACTGAGAGACAGAGGGCGCAGAAACCACACAGGGGACCAGGCAGACAGCGTCTGTGGAGGCAGAACCAGGGTTCACGTCTCAGCTCAAAGACCCTTCATCAGAATTGGGCGTCCCAATTATATTCTGATCAAACTTGAAACGTGGACTCTGTCACAGTCTCCGCAGATGCTGCCTGACCCGTTGAGAATTTCCAAACGCATTCAGGTTTTATTATCACCGAAGATAGACACAAATCGCTGGAGTAACCCAACGGGTCAGGCAGCGTCTCTGGAGAAAAGGAATAGTTGACGTTTCGGGTCGAGACCCTTCTTTAGTCAGACTCCAGTCTGAACCAATTCTGGAAGGTAGATTTGACTGGAGGGACCTCGGGCCAGCACAGACACGATGGGACGAATGGCTTATTTTGTTCCAGATCGACCGGAAACGTTACCTATTCCTTCTCTCCAGAGATGCTGCCCTGACCCGCTGAGTTACTCCAGCACTTTGTGTCTATCACCTGCAATTCCTTCATACACAGGTATTAATGTCTCCAGTTGCTTTTTGTAATCTGTTCCTGCACTCGGAGTGTGGAAGGGACCATTCCCTCGAAGGGGCATTATGATTTGGAAGAGCAGGGCAGTACTACCCACGGAACATCTTCTGCAAAGTCTGTTCATAGCCACTGCACTGTAAGATTCTACAATTCCTTAGTAAAGATGGGCTGAAGGGCAGTAATTTTCACTTAATTCCCAATGCTAGCAGCTCCAGATGATTGAATCCAGAACCAATGTTTAACTCGCCCGTGTTGAAACAAGAGTCATGGAGTCAGAGCTCCCTACATCATGGAAACAGGCCCTTCAGCCCAACTCGACCATGCCGAACAAATTCCCTAACCTGCTAGTCCCTCTTGTCCATGCCTGTACCGTATCTCTCTAAACCTTTCCTATCCATGTACCTATCCAAGTGTCTTTTAAATGTTACAATTGTATCCATCTCCACTACCTTCTCTGGCAACTTGTTCAGTACACACGCCACCCTCTGTGTGGAAAAGTCCCTTTTACATTTTTCCACTTACCTTAAGCCTATGCCTCTAGTTTTAGACTTTGCTACCCTTGGGGAGAGACTGTGACTATTCACCTTATCTATGCCCTCCATGATTTTATAAACCTCTAGAAAGTTACCCCTTAGTCACCCCAGAGAAAAAAAAGACAGCCTGTCCAGCCTCACTTTATATACGAAACACTGCAGACCTGGTAACATACTCATACATTTCTTCTGACCCTTTCCAGTTTAAAGACATCCTTCCCACAACAGTACTCCACATATGATCTTGCCCTTGCTTTGTACAGTTGCAGCATGAAGTCCAACTCTCGTGCTCAATGCACTGAGGTTCAAATGATTTAAGAGTTGCTTTACCTCAGGTACACACACGGATGGGATGGGAGGAGTGGACTCCAACAGCTGCACTCTGAAAATATCGTAGATAGACACAAAATGTTGGAGTAACTCAACAGGTCAGGCAGCATCCCTGGGGAGAAGGAATGGGTGACGTTTCATAGAAACATAGAAACACAGAAAATAGGTGCAGGAGGAGGCCATCTGGCCCTTGGAGCCAGCACCGCCATTCATTGTGATCATGGTTAATCGTCCCCTATCAATTTCAGGTCAAGATTTCAGATTACAATTTCAGTTTCAGGTCAAGACCTCAGGTACAAACACGGATGGGATGGGGGGAGTGGACTCCAACAGCTGCTTCAGACTGAGAGTCAGGGGAAAGGTAGAATAGAGATATCTCTCTGAAAGCACCTCCATGTTTCTCACTTCTAATGCACATTTTAGAGGAGTAATTAACTATTCCAAATATTATACCCAGCTTAAACGAATAATAAAAGTGTTTGTATAAAATTCTTGTGTATTGGTAAATTACCAATGATAAAGATAATATTAAAAGAATATGGTGGTCAGAGAATGTAAGAATGAATAAAATAAAATTAAACATTATGTGCTGAAATGAGAAATAGGGACAAGCAATCAAATGCTTGATCAAAGCAAATGCTTTAAGGGGTTTGTAAAGGAAGAGCATGTGATCGGGGCGTTTATGGAGGAGATTCCAGAGCTACAGTCAGATGGTTGTCAGAGTCAGTGAAGGAATGAAGGAATTGTGGCTACACTGGAGGGTTCAGAGTAAAACCCTAAGCACCTTCCCCAGCCTCCTAGTGCACTTCATAATCAATGCAGTATTTTTTGACTATAGTCACTGGTACAATGTGGGTCAAACACAGCCAGTTTCCACCTAGAAAGACCCTTGCAACAGCACCCTGAGTATTATATCCGCAATTTTATAACATTAACAATGTAATTTGGGCTTTAGGAAGAACAGGTATGTCAATAGACAATAGGCAGTAGTGAATAGGTGCAGGAGTAGGCCATTCGGCCCTTCGAGCCAGCCAATGTAATCATGGCTGATCATCCCCAATCAGTACCCCATTCCTGCCTTATCCCCATGTCCCATCCCACTGTATGGAATTTGCTTGAAACCGCGTTTAAATTAGCAAGGAATTTTGTCCTGTTTCACTTGAGCAGTAAGTGTTTGTATGAAGCTCTCTAATCATTTATCACTGTCACTTCCAGCCATCAAGTGTCTCCTCTTTTTCTTCTGTCTTGCTCACTCTGTTTCTGCGGGTCTGGTCTCTTGAGCCCATCTCAGCTCGGCACAAGGTCAATCCTTTCATCCATTTATCAACATCTTCTGGCCCATCCCTCTCTCATTGATTTTCATATTATTTATTGCTCTGAAGTGACCACAGGCAGATGTGATGGGGATTAAACAGCATCAACACACAGAATATTAATACAGTTTGATGTCTGAACACAAGAGGTTGTTTGGAATGAGATGTGATGAATTCCCTGGCAGTTTGACTATACACAATCAAACCATTCATGATCTGAATTCCTTATTGTTTCCACGCTTCCCATCCCAGCTCTCACAGCTCTCCCATCCCATTCCTCCTCTGCGTGGCACTTGTTTGATTTATTGGTGCCTGGATATTCCTAGGGTATCCGCATGCAGATGTTGCTGGCTTTCAGCACTTTGGACAATAATCGTTTCTTGAAACCTGGAGTTGCCCTTGAGTTGGACGAATCAAGGAGGCTGTTTGTGCAATTTGTTCATATTATTTTGTCTTTCCAATTGGCTCCCTTTCTCCGCTAAAGGCATTGACATTTGATGTAACGCTTTCAACCCCAACCATGTTTAAAAAGTCTGCCAACATGCTGTCTAGGTTCATGTGAAGAATAGCTTAAAGAACGGTACCAGAAAATGACTTGGTATCAAAGATCAACGAGATGGCAAATGCCATTGCTTTATATTAATTTCATCTCCTCTGGCCCTACAGGCCTAATGTATTCATATTCTCCTCACCCATCTCCTAATGTTTCTTTAATTTATTTTTCATATCCCAACTCCTTTATTCTTGGGTCCAAATTGTAGGGTTGACAAGTCATTGCAAAAAATGCAAAGAGGCGCACAGTGGCTCAGTTTATAGAGCCGCTGTCCCACAGTGCCAGAGACCCGGGTTCAATCCTGACCGCAGATGCTATCTGTGTGGAGTGTGCACATTCTCTCAGTGACAACATGGATTTCCTCTGAGTGCTCCAGTTTTTTTCCACATCCCAAAGATACGCGGGTTGATATGTGAATTGTCCGCTGTTATTTGACTCGTGTGTAGATGAGTGTAGAATCTGAAGGGGAGTTGATAATATTATGGAGATAATAAAGTTGGATTAGATTAGTGTAGGATTAGTGTAAATTGATGGTTGATGGTCTGTGGATTTTGTGGGACTAAGGGCCTGTTTCCATCTCTCTATGTGTTATGCCTGTATTAATCTGTATTTGGATGTTGTTTTGTAACTTTAGACCCATGATCCTGGTAGGGATTTCAATAGTGAACATGTCAATGTTTGCACTCTGTCTCTTATATATTACTTTAACAATTTGATCTTATTGCCCCTGTGGACCGGAGTTCAGAGGCAGAAACATGATTTTCAAATTAACATTGTTGTTTTTAATATACATATTTTGTGAATGGATGTGAGCTTCCCAGGTTAATTCATCATTTAATTAATTGCTCATCCCGAGCTGCCCTTGAGAAGGTGAAGATGAGTTGTCTTCTTGAACAATTGCAGCCCTTGAGGTGTGGATGTGTCCACAATGCTGTTGGTGTGAGATGTTGGGGATTTTGACCCAGTGATGGTGAAGGAACAGCAATGTATTTCCAAGTCAGGATGGCGTGTGGCTGGAGGGCACCATCCAGGCGATGGTGCCACCATGTCTTTGCTCCACTGGTCCATGTAGCTGGTAGTGCTCGCGGGCTTGGAAGGTGCTGGCGAAAGAGTCTTGGTGAGTTGCTGCAGTGCATCCTGCAGATGGTACAGTGCTGCCACTGTGCATCGGTGGTGGAGTGAGTGAATAGTTGTGGATGGGGTGCTTATCATGTGGGTTGCTATGTCCTGTAGGGTGGCAACCATCTGGAATGTTGGTAAAGCCATATTCATCCAGGCAAGTGGTGAGTATTCAATCACTCCCCTGACTTGAGAATTGTGGATGGTGAACAGACTTTTGAGAGATAGAAGGAGAATTACTTGCCACTGGATTCCTAGTGTGTGATCTGCTCTTGTAGCCACATTGTGCAGATGGCTACTCCATGTTCAGTTTCTGGTCAATGGTAACCCCATTGATAGTGGAGGATTCAGTGATGGAATATAATCGTGGTGGATTCAGTCATGGTAATGTCATTGAATGTCAGGGGATGGTAGCAGGATTTTCTCTCATTGAATATCATCAATATCTGGCATGTGTGGTAGGACTGTCACTTGCCATCCATCAACCCAGGCTTGGATATTATTCAGGTCTTGCTGTGGACTGCTTTCTTATCAGAGTAGCTATAAATGGTGCCAACCATTGCCCAATCATCAGCGATCATACCTACATCTGACCTTATGATTGAAGAAAGCTCATTGATAAGCCAGGTGAAGATAGTTGGACCTAGGACACTCCGCTGAGGAATGATGCCTTGTGGCTGAGATGATTGACCTCAAACCGCCATAACACTGCAGTTGCGGAGAAAACTAATAGGTGACGTTTTGGATCGAAACACTTCTTCTATTTTGTCTATCACTTCCATTCTTTTTCTACAGAGATACTGCCTGATGCACTGAGGTACTCCAGCATCTTGTGTCTACGTTTGGTATAAACCAGCATCTGAAGTTCCTTCCTACACAATGTTGCATTTGTTTGTAGATTTTTTTCATTTTGAGCAATCAGACGTTTAAAGTCAAGTAGCTCACCTCTGAGTACAGAAATGGATCAGTTTGACTCGGATTGGAGGTTAAGTAATTGATTTCAGGGAATTGTTTTAATGATCTCGGAACGGATGGCTCTCTATGATTGAAAGTTGAAAGTTGAAAGGACTGAGTTGGATGATCAGCCATGATCATATTGAATGGCGGTGCAGGCTCGAAGGGCCGAATGGCCTACTCCTGCACCTAATTTCTATGTTTCTATGTCTATGAAAGCTAGACTCTCAGACTCTAGACTCTCAGAACCAAACCTCTTCTTTTGGATTTTATAATGTTTTGGGATTCATCTAATTATATTCGATTTCACTGTGGATTAAGAAATGGCTCCAAAAAGCAACTGAAAATTGGCAACATGAAGCTGGTATCATTACTCAAACACTGAAGCTCTTGAACTCTCCAGTTTCTGCCCCTGGCAGTTTCCCTTTACGGTTGTGATAAGGCTTGAGATGGCGAAGGACTGAGGTTCATTGAACATATTACAAGGGTTAAATGAGACTTCAACTTATTTTTGGCAAGAAAATAAATATGCTTTAGAAAATCGTATTTTTATAAACATTGTTTATATCCAGCGGGGTAAGATCTGAGCTGGATTTCCCACCTAGCACCTGGTCAATGGACAAAAGGAAGCCTATATTTGTGGTGTCTGCGGCTTCACAGGCCCTGTGGGAAGTGGTTATTTGTTCACAAGCTGACAATGGATGTAACGCTGAGGCTTTATAAGGCACTGGTCAGCCCGCATTTGGAGTATTGTGAGCAATATTGGGCCACATATCTGAGGAAGGCTGTACTGGCATTGGAGAGGGTCCAGAGGAGGTTTACAAGAATGATCCCAGGAATGATTGGATTAACATATGATGAGCATTTGGCAGCACTGGGCCTGTACTCGTTGGAGTTTAGAAGAATGAGGGGCCCCTTCAGTGAAACTTACCGAATAGTGAAAAGCTGGGATAGAGTGGATGTTTCCATTCGTGGGAGAGTCTCTGAGGCCTCTGGCCTCAGCCTCAGAATAAAAGGAGGTGCCTTTAGAAAGATGAGGAGGAATTTCTTTAGTCAGGGGTGGTGAATTTATGGAATCCATAGTCGCAGACAGCTGTGGAGGCCATCAATGGATATTTTTAAGGCAGAGATTGACAGATTCTTGATTAGTATGGGTGTTAGGGGTTGTGGGAAGAAAGGAGGTTTGGGTCTGAGAGGGATAGATAGACCAGCCATAATTGAATGGCGGAGTTGGTTTGATGCGTCAGCAGTACCTAAAATCGAGGACCAAGACAGATCAATGTGCACCTATAATAGTGTCTGGACCAGAATTTATCTCCACACCAGAATTTATCTCCACAATTGCTGCCTGATCTGGTGAGTATTTCCAGAATTCACTGCAAAAACACTCACTGCAAGAAACATAGATTGAATACAACTTTTAGTTTTATTGCAAAGAGAGAATTCTGGAAAATACTCAGCTCAGCAGGTGAGGCAGCAATTGTGGATAGAGCTAGAGAGATTGTGTTAATGTTTCTAGTTATTGACCTTTCATTAAAACTAATAGGTTTATACAATCCGTGCAGTCTCCTGCAATGGTGGATTCTGGAATTCTCTGCCACAGAAGGTAGCTGAGGCCAGTTCATTGGCTATATTTAAGAGGGAGTTAGATGTGCCCCTTGTGGCTAAAGGTATCATGGGTTTGTAGAATGATGGCTTTGCGGCTCCAGGGAGGAACAGTCTTATCCAAATACCCCAAACCCTCACATGCTTTGAATGGGTATATATTTCCCCTTGCTGTGGTGTCTAGAGCTAGGGGGGTCACAGTCTCAACATAAGGGCACCGAGCTGAGAAAGGATTTTGTTTCATTTTGAGGAAGGCAAATCTCCAGAATTCTCTCTCCAAGTGGACGTTAGAGGCTCCATTAGTGGGAACATTGACTGTAGAGACCGGTAGACTTATGGATATCCAGGGAACCAGGAATATGGGGGTTCGTACAGGAAAGTGGCCACGAAGTAAAAGGTTATCTAAGAACTTACTGAAAAGTGGAGCAGATGGGAAGGGGCGAATGGCTTTTTCCCGCTACTGTTTAATAAATCCTAGCAATCCTATCACAGCAAAATGTCCAAATGATAATGTCAGTAAATAGCCTCCTCCTTTAATGTTAAAGAACCAGTTAATGAGCTGAGATGTATTTCAGTTGGTGAAGCTGAAATGAGGATGAGAAGGGAGGGACCTTTAAAAAGGCCAGCCAATTACCTACCCTGTGGTTAACGAGCTGAGGTGAATTTCAATTGGAGAAGCTGAAAGTAGTTAGCTTGCTGGAGGGACAGCTCCTTAGTCAGTGTATACAAGGAAGGTAGTTGCAGATGGTTATGTGGTGATGTGATGCTGTGTGGGTGAAAGGCTTTGCCCTAGAGCCTTTGCTGGAGAGGAGGATGATGATGGGTTAAGGTATGGTGTGTGTTTCTTTTTATTTTGTAAATGTTCTTTAGTCTAATGCAGTAATGATGGCAGTTGCATGTTCCAGCTGCCATCTTTAATACCTTCCCACCAGGAAGGTATTACAGCCCTCCGTTTCTTCCTCAACTGTAGAACCAGCCAGTTTCCATCTACTGACCCTCTCCTCTGTGAGCAGAGTTGGTCCTTACCCTTAAAAACTTCTCCTTTGACTCCACACACTTCCTCCAAACCCAAGCCATAGCTATGGCCACTCGCTTGGGTCCCAGCTATGCCAGCCTAATTGTAGGGTATTTCACACACTCACTGTTCCAGGTGTATACTGGCCCTATCCCTGAACTCTACCTCTATTACAGTGATGACTGCATCGGTGCACCCATGCAGATTTCACTGACTTCATCAACTTTGCAACTAATTTCTATCCTGCACTCAAATTCACTTCGACCATCTCTGACAACTCCTGTATATCGGCGAGACCAAGCGCAGGCTCGGCGATCGTTTCGCTGAACGCCTCCGCTCAGTCTGCCTTAACCTACATGTTCTCCAGGTTGCTCAGCACATTAACTCCCATTCCCAATCTGACCTTTCTGTCCTCGGCCTCCTCCATTGTCAAAGTGAGGCCCAGTACAAATTGGAGGAACAGCTCCTCATATTTCGTTTGGGCAGCTTACACCCCAGTGGTATGAACATTGACTTCTCTAACTTCAAATAACCCTTGATTTCCCTCTCTCTCTCCATCCCCTCCCCCTTCCCAGTTCTCACACCAGTCTTACTGTCTTTGACTACATTCTATCTCTGTCCCGCCCACTCCCCTGACATCAGTCTGAAGAAGGGTCTCCTCCCGAAATGTCACCCATTCCTTTTCTCCAGAGATGCTGCCTGCCCCGCTGAGTTACTCCAGCATTTTGTGTCTACCTTCGATGTAAACAAGCATCTGCAGTTCTTTCCTGCACTGCTGGTCCTGGACGCACCAGCCAGAGTAAACATCATCCCTGTACCCTCCCAAACCCTCTGTTAAGGTATCGGCCTTTGTAAACAACAGGATTTAAAGAGGCAATACTGTCGGATCCTGCATTGTTATCCCAATGAATAGAAGGGTTAGGAATGTGAATGAAACTGAGGATTACAAACTTGCTGCCCTTTCTCTTCCTGTCACATCAGAGATAGCTGACTGTCCCGCTGAGTTACTCCAGCATTTTGTGTCTCCCTGAGAATGATACCCGTGTGAGGTGCATCCAGCTGCAGTTTCTTACAGGCTGTGTTAGGGAACTGAGGAGGTCATGGATTGGGGTTTCACTGTGATGCTTAAGGTATGGGCAGAAGATAGATGTGTGACCATCATCATGCAAGGGAGCAAGTGCTAGCGTCTCCTGTGGACATTTGCCTAAATACCAGATGTGCTCCTTGGGATACTG
The DNA here is from genome assembly GCF_028641065.1 of Leucoraja erinaceus. Classification (NCBI taxonomy): domain Eukaryota; kingdom Metazoa; phylum Chordata; class Chondrichthyes; order Rajiformes; family Rajidae; genus Leucoraja; species Leucoraja erinaceus. The sequence continues at coordinate 13,906,209 of NC_073403.1, forward strand.
TTGGGAGATGACGGGTCATGGGAGGAAAGCAACCATTAGGTCTGTGGCATTGAGCCTGGCTCTGAGGCACAGTGGGGGGGGAAATGGTCAGGTGTTGTGAGAGTAGCCCCAGTCCCACTTAGGAAACCTGAACGGAAACCTCTGGAGACTTTGCGCCCCACCCAAGGTTTCCGTGCAGTTCCTGGAGGTTGCCGGAGGTTGCAGGTAGTGGAAGCAAGTAGGGAGACTGCCAAAAACCTCTGGGAACCGCACCGAAACCTTGGGTGGGGTGCAAAGTCTCCAGAGGTTTCCGTTCAGGTTTCCTAAGTGGGACGGGGGCATAATTGGAGACTCATGAGTAGTTTGGGGGGAAGACGGGGGGGATTCTTTGGCAGCAAGTGAACGTCTAGGATGGTGGGTTGCATCTGTGGTGGCAGGGTCCAAGGATGTCTCTGTACAGCTGCAGAATATTCTCAAGGGGAAGGTGAGCAGCTGGACGTCATTGTGCGCATCGGCACAATTGACATAAGTAGGAAAAGGGATGAGGTCCTGTGGAGTGAATACAGGGATTTGGACAAAAGATTAAAATACAGGGTCTCCAGGGTAGTTGCCTATGGATTGCGTGTAATGCCATGTACTCGTGGGACAGGGATGTCAATTTTTGGACCGTTAGGATCTTTTATGGGCCAGAGGTAATTTGTGCACGAGGCTTGGGTTGCACCTGAATTGGAGGAGAACCAAAATCCTGGCTGGTAGATTTGCTAGTGCTGTGTACTACTCGGGGTGGTTTGAACAAGATTGGCAAGGGGACTGCGATGAGATTGGGACTACATCTGATATGTTTTCAATATCATGGTGAATGGTTTTGCAGTCTCTAACCCTCTTTTTAATTGTTTCTTGATTTCATAACTATTCTAAATCCTGTTTATATTCCGTTTTATGTTCTGTGTTGAACCTACGAGCTACTTTTGGTTTAAATTTAGGTACCATCCATCATTGGTATTTTATCTTTTCCTTACTTTTAAAACCAACATATAATATTGATTATTTTATCATCCGTGTCTGCGAATGATGGTAATCATAGTAGTTTTTTTCTATTGGGCTTCATATTATTGTCATTTTGCTTTTTCATTCTAATATTTTCTTTTTGTCCATTTATTTTGTAATTCCCCTAGATCGACGCCAAGCAGAATTGTGATCAAGTGCACTACCTTCTGTGTTAACATGTAATTTAGCGGCTATATTATTTCACTGTTCACACCAATGTTGTGGCCTTGGTTTGCGGTAAATGTTTCTCTGAATACTATTTGCTCTCTTTCCATAGCCCTGTTTTATATGCCCTGTCTATTCGTTTCTGTTTTATATGCCCTGTCTATTCGTTTCTTGGCCTTATTTAACTTTTTTTTTTGAATCTCAAAATGCGTGTCTGGTTTAATCATGTTGTGGTCACTGTTTGCAAGATGCTCCCTTACTGTCAGATTATTAATCAATTCTGTCTTGTTAGTCATCACTGAACCCAATGTGGCTCGTTGCCTTGTCACTGTAATTGTTTCAGAAAGCTGTCGACTGGGCATTTCAGAAATTCATTATCTTTATGGCTTGAACTATTTCCCATCCCTCGGCTGGTGTTAACATTAAAATCCCCCATTATAACAAACTATGGCTTTGCTGCCTGATTCTCTGATTTCCTACATCATTCATCCTATAACTACTGTCTCTGTCAGTCAACGTGCCGACATCTCTCCTTGGAGCCAGATAGACTTGGGAACGTCTTAATTCTGCACAGGTTCCAGTGCCCTCCAGTTCAGTCTGAAGAAGGGTTTCGGCCCGAAAAGTTGCCTATTTCCTTCCCTCCATAGATGCTGCTGCACCCGCTGAGTTTCTCCAGCACTTTTGTCTACCTCCAGTGCCCTCTAGTTTGCTGACATCCTTTCCTTCCACTGCTACACCACGGCTCTGCGGGAGTGATGTTACAGTGCCTGCCATTGCTGAAACTAAATGTTTCCGCTGCAAGTTGTTGAAAGTGCGAGGCGACATCAGCTGGGTTAAAGAATGCTGAAGTAAGCAGAATGAGGATGAAATGGAAGCTTGGAAGACAGTGGGTGAATTCAAGGTCAAATGATGTGTAGGGGACAGACAAGAAGGAAGAAAACAAAAATTGGTCTAAAAGAGCAAAATGGATTGGGTAGCAAGTTTTAAGTTGTCAACTTTAAACTTGAAGGAGTGAGATTCTACGAAAATAATTCATTCTTATTGCTGGAGGCCCATTGAAATGAAAAAATGATTACATTGTTAAACTACTATTTAAGATAATGGTAAGATTTGACTACATACTCAAAATAAGAAGATTTAACTACTTGTGGTTGGTTTAACATGCATCAACCATATCAATGTATGATCTGTGTTTAAGAAGGAACTGCAGATGCTGGAGAATCGAAGGTACACAAATGCTGGAGAAACTGAGTGGGTGCAGCAGCATCTATGGAGCGAAGGAAATGGGCAGCGTTTCGGGCCGAGTTTCGGCCCGAAACGTTGCCTATTTCCTTCGCTCCATAGATGCTGCAGCACCCGCTCAGTTTCTCCAGCATTTTTGTGTACCTTCAATGTATGATCCGCGTACCTTTGGCTACATTAAGAGATATAGAATAGAATGCAATTTATTGTCATTCAAACCTAGGTTTCTACAGTTTTTTACATTACAAAACAATCCAAGACCCGCACTTAACACAGTTTACATAAACATCCATCTAACCAACATCCAACCAACATAAACAGTCAAACTTCAATAATGTGCTGCTGTCATGAGTTGGATGGGGTGTGACTCGTAGTTTTTCTAGACATTTGATGTTGCCCTTATAAAAACATTAATCAACCACCTTGGTGGTTATTAAAAAAATTTAAAAAAACATTCACATTTTTGAGATGCCATCTGGCTGGGTGATCATTTTACAGAGCACCTGAAGCTTTTTTTTTTTGCTTCCTATCATTTTAATTACCCACCCCATTCCCACTGATCCCTCTGTGGCCACCTATACTGTGATAACGAAGCCTAGTGCAAGGAGCAACTCCATCTACTGGGCTCGGTATAGACCTCTCCAACTTTAGATTACTTAGTCTCTCTCCCTACTTGAATGAGAACTGGTTGATTTTGCCAGCTGTCCATTTAAACCATTTTTTTTTTTGAATTATATTTTTGAATGTCAGATGATGACATTTTCAAACTATGTAAAATTCCTTCATTATGGTCCCTCTTTCCCAAGGGTTACAACTTGATTATTAATAAACCGTGTATCATTGCACAAAGCTTGATTAAAAATAACCTTGTGCCTGAGACTCGAGGGACTGGCGATGCGGCAATAGTGAGCACTAAAATGTTGGAGGAACTTGACCGGTACCATCTGTGGAGTAAAATGAACAGACGATGCTTTGGTCAGAAGGACTCCAACCCAAAAAAAAAAAAATCTGTTCATTTCCCTTCACGGTGCTGCCTGACCTGCTGAGACATTTTTTGCTATTTTCATTCATGTTTCTCAACTAACCGAGGATGAAATCCACCTTGTATGCATTGCTGGAATTCATCCTTTACATTGCTGGTAGGGAATCTGATTTGTCCAATGTTTATCTAGTTTAAAGGCCACTGTGATTCCTACATTACCCCCATTACATGCACTATTGCTCTTCAGTTTTATGCCATGCTCTGCATTATGTCTGTGGCTTATCAACTCCCAGCAATATTTCTTGCTGCATGCTACTTAATTCCATAAATGTATTCTAATTCTTGGCCATCACCTGCCAAGCCAAGATCTTGTATAACGACTGGACTGATGGCATCCTTAAATAGCTGTAATGTTCCCAGAAGTTGAAAACCAGGATTATTTAGTTCCCAACTTTGATCTTCCTTCGGGCAGGTTTCAGGACTGCATCAGCCAACCAGCTGTAGAAGCCTCTGGGCCAAGCAGACATTCATCGACAATGGTACAAGAGTGGGGTGTCATGGCATCAGCCTTATTCTTGCCCTTCTAACTAATAGTTGTGTTCCATGCACGCAGGTGGTGACAAAACTGGTATTGAATTCACCCAGGTGAATGACCTGGTTATCTCCAGGGATTGAGGCAGGCATACTGTGGAGTTCCCTGACTTCTAATTGCATTGTGTTCTAGTGCTGGTGGATACACGGCTTTTGTAAACAAAAGCTGCTATTTTGTACCAGAAATACCATCATGAAGGGGAACAGGGAAGAAATTGTCATGAAATGGATTTACCCAGTAACCGTTGTGATTTTTTTTCCCTTACTTCCAAGTCTTTGCTGCAAAAGGTCAGACATAAATGATGATTAATTAGCTTGTAAACCATGAAATGCATCTTTAGTGACACCTGATTGACGGGCCCCTGATGGGTGAGCTTATTGTATCAAAGGCATCTGATTGGCAGATGGACAGATGTTAGTCCAACACTAAATGGATCAACAAAATCTATTTGTATCTCAAGGTGTTTCTGTCAGCCTGGCCCAGAACGGATTGATTGATTGAGGTGAACTATTGCCCCCCTCCTCCCTTGTCACTCACTTCCAGATGGAAGTTTATCTTGGAGAAAAATAAGACAAAATGTTGGAGAAACTCAGTGGGTCAGGCAGCATTTCTGGAGATCATGGGTACATGATATTTTGGGTCGGGATCCTTTCTCCTTCATGCTGATTGTAGTTGGGGAGGGGGCAGGGCGGGGAGGAATAGTGGTTAGATTGTACATTTTACAACGAGATGGAATCTGAGCTGTTTGTGATTATTATGGAAAATAGAAGTTACAGCTATTAACAAGATCCAAAGTTGAATGTTATGGTAAAATAATGGTTCAAATGCTTGGCATGCATTTTGATAACAGTAGTTGAGGCTCCAGGATTGGGTATAGCTTGATAATAGTGTTGGCACATTTCTTGTATTGGGTATTGTATAACAAAATGAGATTTATGTATATAGTATGTCATAGCATAATGACAAATAATGCTCCTGAATAAGATATAGTTCAGTAAATTACTAGGTTAATATCTTGTAGTGTACACAGTTTGATAATGTAATGGTTAAAGCTCCTGCCTGAATGACCAAATTGGAGATTGTGGCAATCAATAATTTGCTACTTGAATCTTTTCCTTCTAACTGTGAATTCTGATCAATGTTTGCTCACTGCCCCTACTGCAAATTGTGTTACATCCATCATCCCTCCATCCACTCTAAATTTGGTGACAAATTAATTTCTTAGCTGTGTTGATCATACTGTGATTATATTTTCAGTTAAGTTAGAAAGGTGTCTCATTTGTGATGCTGTGGCAGGTTTTACTGGGTCTGTGTGCTTGCTTCAATGCCCAGGGGAGTCTTGTTCTCCCTATGCTAAGTGGGGAGATGTTGATAAATGTATGAGGAGTGCTTCCTTTTTCCCTCCGTCTGCAATTTTGAAACGTATGGGTCAGATACAGGATAAACTTCCCTCCACACCATAGGAGGCAACCTACCTGGATGCATCACAGCTTGGTATGGCATCTGATCTGCCTAAGCCTGCAAGAAAGTGCAGAGTTGTGGATGTGGTCCAGTCCATCACACCAACTAGTCTTCCTCATAGATTTTATCTACACTTCCTGCTTCCAGGGGTATCGGCTAACATTGAGGACCATTTATATGAATTCTCTGTTCTTCCGTCGGGCAAAAGACACAAAAGGCTCAGAGCCACCAGATTCAAGAACCGCTTCCCTGCTGTTGTCGGAATTTTAACTGAACCTCTTCATGCTAAGGATGAATTCTAGATCTTCCAATCTACTTTGTTGCAGAGCTTGAACTTTTACGCGCACTTTCTCTGTAGTTGCAACACTAGGTTTAGGTTCATTATTGCCACTTGTAATGAGGTACAGTGAAAAGCTTTGTTTTGCATGTTATCCAAACTGATCAGATATGCCAGGCACGAATACAATCAAACCAAACTAGTTCAATAAATAGAGCAAAATGGGTGATGCAGAATGCTGATTCTAATTCTTGCCACTGTAGTGCATCTGTTCCATAGACAAAGCTCAATGTTCACAATGGATTAGAGGTAAATCACAGTACCCTCGTTTATGGAAGGACCATTCAGCAGCATGAAAACAAAGGGGAAGAAGCTGTTCCTGAGTGAGGAGTGTGCCTTCAAGCTTCTGGTCCTTCTGTCAGTTAGGAGGAGGAGAATCTAGAAGAGGCTGGTGGATATTTTCTGGGACAAAAGGAAGTACTGATCGCTGCTGTGGTTTTCAGTGTCATGGAGATGTACAGCACAGAAATGCTGGAGTACTCGGCGGGACAGGCAGCATCTCTGGGGGGAAAAAAGGAACGGTGATGGTTTGGGTCGAGACTGTTCTTCAGACATCTCGTTGAGTTACTCTAGCATTTTGTGTCGATCTGTGGTTTAAACTAGCATTTGCAGTTCCTTCCTGCACAGAAATGGCCTGTCAGTCCATCTCATCCCTGCTGAGCATGTCTATTTATGCTAATCTCATTTGCCTCCATTAGGTCAGAACCCCTCAATGCCTTTCCCATCCAAGTACTTGTCCAAATGCCTTTTAAATGTTGTAATTGCATCTGCCTCGGCTCCCCACTGGGTGGCTCACTGTTTGGAAGAGACGGTGTATACTGACGAATTGTAATGTTTATGTTGGCCTAAAATAGGACACCTTGATAGTGTCGTCTGTGATGTTCAAAGGAAAGACTCTGAACTCTTGAATTGGAATTCGTCCCCTCTTTATGTTGGGGACCTGGGATGGTGATTATTACAATACGATTCCCAGTGAACATTGAGCTTCACTGGGAAAGCTCTGGGGTCACAGTTTAAGGATAAGGGGGAAATCTTTTCGGACCGAGATGAGAAAAAACATTTTCACACAGAGTGGTGAATCTCTGGAATTCTCTGCCACAGAAGGTAGTTGAGGCCAGTACATTGGCTATATTTAAGAGGGAGTTAGATGTGGCCCTTGTGGCTAAAGGGATCAGGGGGTATGGAGAGAAGGCAGGTACAGGATGATCAGCTGGATGATCAGCCATGATCATATTGAATGGCGGTGCAGGCTCGAAGGGCCGAATGGCCTACTCCTGCACCTATTTTCTATGTTTCTATGAATGCACTGGAAATGGGGTTTGTATCAGTTTCAAGGGTGTGTGGTAACAGCGACTGTTGACTGTAATGGGAACGCCACATGACAAACCATGGAAATTTACAAATATTTGTAAATTGGGGTTTTACTTTGAACCATTCGTTTCATGAAGCTGGAACTGACGCATCAGAAAGGAGAATTGTTCACTGATAGGAGCAGTGCATGCTGATGTCTGGCATTGAGTAGGGAAGCTAATCCTCTGGACACCATTCAGCCTCAGGCTTTGGTGTGATCTTAGTTCAGTAATAATGTCTACATTCAACATTGGAGCATAAACCCAGCCCACAAACTCGGCTGCCTTTGAACCGAAATAAGCTTGTTTCAGAAATTGGCACTGGGTACATAACCTTGCTTTGCTGGGAGATGTGGATTAAGGGCATGCTCTGCAGAGTGAGATCAGCCTGTCATGTTCTTGTGAACTAACAAGGAAATGGCTTATTTAAATTCAAGCTCGCTAAATGAACTGTTTTCAGTTACCTGGTAGCTTCACTGTCAGTCATTTCCAAATCTTACAAGCTGCACAAACTGGTTTCAGTCAACTGGACGCGATGTTCCAAATGTCAGTGCAATACTGAAGCCTTTCATTAGGAGCCGTCACACTTGGTCACCGCTGAGAGTTTGATTACATTTGTAACCCTTTCAGCAGCCCAGGGCTCGTGCATCTGAATGGATGGCTGCTCAAGTTGACCATTGTAGCACGAGTCCCAGATCTCTAAGCTTCAAGACCTGAGGAGATTTGGAGCTCTACACCACATATACCTGAGCTGACTGCCAATGTTTTTATTCTGCCCCAAAAGCTGCAATGCCGGGTGAGTCGATCAGACTTGTACAGCACAGAAATGGGGACTTCTGCCCAATCTGTCCATGCTCACCCAAATGCCCAGTTCTATAGTGAGGGGGTGGGAAGGGAAGAAAGACTGAGTTTTGGGCTATTGGGGTCAGGAGAGAAAATGGAGGTGGGTAATTGCACTGCAATAGATAATAGACATTGGGTGCAGGAGTAGGCCATTCGGCCCTTCGAGCCAGCACGGCCATTCAATGTGATCGTGGCTGATCATCCCCAATCAGTACCTCGTTCCTGCCTTCTCCCCATATCCCCTGACTCCGCTATTTTTAAGAGCCCTATCTAGCTCTCTCTTGAAAGCATCCAGAGAACCTGCCTTCACCGCCCTCGGAGGCAGAGAATTCCACAGACTCGCCACTGTGAGAAAAAGTGTTTCTTCATCTGTTCTAAATGGCTTACACCTTATTCTTAAACTGTGTCCCCTGATTCTGGACACCCCCAACATCGGGAACATGTTTCCTGCCTCTAGTGTGTCCAAGCCCTTAACAATCTTATATGTTTCAATGAGATAACCTCTCATCCTTCTAAATTCCAGAGTGTACAAGCCCAGCTGCTCCATTCCCTCAGCATATGACAGTCCCGCCATCCCGGGAGTTAACCTTGTAAACCTACGCTGCACTCTCTCTCAATGGCAAGAATGTCCTTCCTCAATTAGGGGACCAAAACTGCACACAATACACCAGGTGTGGTCACACTAGGGCTCTGTACACTGTAGAAGGACCTCTTTGCTCCTATATTTGATTCCTCTTTTTATAAAGGCCAACATGCCATTCGCTTTCGCTACATCAGAAGTAGCAGCCCTGAAGTTTATGCTGCCAGCCTAATTGAGAAGGACAACCCAGAGGTGTCCTTTGCTGTCATGATTTAGATGTTCACAGCATTGGTTTTGGCCTGAGTCAGCTGGTAGGAAACTAGATCTACTCTAGAAACTGATGGCAAGGTGGATCCAACAGTCCATGGGAAAAGTCAGTGGACTTGGCTGGAGACTCGTGTGGCCATAAGCTTTCTGAATGGTGATAAACATAACACAAGCTGGATTGGTCTGGCTTCCATCCGGCACTCAAATACACCTGGACCATTTCTGACACTTCCCTACCATTCCTTGACCTCACTATCTCCACTGCAGGTGATAGACTTTTGACCGACATCCACTATAAACCCACTGACTCCCATGGCTATCTGGACTACACTTCTTCCCACCCTGCTTCCTGTAAGGACTCCATCCCCTACTCCCAATTCCTCCGTTTACGCCGCATTTGCTCCACGTATGAGGCGTTCCACACCAGGGCATCTGAAATGTCCTCATTCTTCAGGGAACGGGGGTTCCCCTCCACCATAGATGAGGCTCGCCCCAAGGTCTCTTCCATACCCCTCTCTCCCCATCCCCCCCACTCGCAACAAGGGCAGAGTCCCCCTAGTCCTCGCCTTTCACCCCACCAGCCATCACATACAACAAGTAATCCTCCGTCAGTTTCGCCACCTCCAACGTGACCCCACCACTCACCACATCTTCCCATCTCCCCCCATATCTGCCTTGTGCAAGACTGCTCCCTCCGTAACTCCCTTGTCAATTCATCCCTTCCTTCCCGTACCAAACCCTCCCCGGGCACTTTCCGTTGCAACTGCAAGAGATGCAACACTTGTCCCTTTACCTCCCCACTCAACTCCGTTCAAGGACCCAAGCAATCGTTCCAGGTGCGACAGAGGTTTGCCTGCATCTCCTCCAACCTCAACTATTGCATCCGCTGCTCTAGATGTCAGCAGATCTATATCGGTGAGACCAAGCGGAGGTTGGGCGATCGTTTCGCCGAACACCTCCGCTCGGTCCGCAATAACCAACCTGACCTCCCGGTGGCTCAGCACTTCAACTCCCCCTCCCATGGCCAGAGTGAGGAACATCGGAAATTGGAGGAAAAGCACCTCGTATTCCCCTTGGGGAGTCTGCATCCTGGGGGCATGAACATCTCACAATTTTGTTAGTCCTTGCTGTCCCTCCCCTTCCTCAGCCCTCTGCTGTCTCATTTGGGCTCCTCCTCCTTTTTCCTTTCTTGTCCCCGCCCACCCCCGCCCCCGATCAGTCTGAAGAAGGGTTTTGGCCCGAAACGGTGCCTATTTCCTTCGCTCCATAGATGCTGCTGCACCCACTGAGTTTCCCAGCATTTTTATGTATCTTGGGTTGGTCTGGGGCTGGTTCGGGGGCAGTTTGTGGGGAGGAGGGATGTAGTTCAGAAGCAAGGCTGGGGTAGAAGGGACAGGATGATGGATGGCAGCTGGAAATGTGTGATGGGCATCTGACATTGAGTTTGGGATTGACGATTGTGTGTTGGATGTGGATAAGGCACGTGGTCAGATCAGTCGGTGGGAGGGTTATCAATAGATTAGAGGCTCTGAGCTTGGTAGGATAGGGTGAGGAAAGTTTGGTACCATGGGGATGTGCAGTCCTGCAGAGGAGCAAGATAAACAATTTAAGGGGTCTGTTTCTGATCATGGGTGGGAATCAAAATCAGAGGGGACTCTGATGTAATGTGGGCAACATCTCATGACATGCATTGCACCACTGGGCACATATAACATGTCTGGCCTCTTCCATGCATTAGCATGATGAGGGCATGTAGTATGAACCCTGATTCCAGTGATTCCTAATGCGTAGGAAGGAACTGTAGATGCTGGTTTAAATCGAAGATGGACACAAAATGCTCAGACTGAAGAAGGGTCTCGACCCGAAATGTCACCCATTCCTTCTCTCTCGAGATGCTGCCTGTCCCACTGAGTTACTCCAGCATTTTGTGCATCTTCCAGTGATTCCTAATGCAAGCGACAATATTGTATGTAAAATTGTAGCAGAATGTGAACCAATTTGCAGGCAAAGGCTGGTGATGACGTGCTGGTTGCTGACAGTATGATGATCCTGGCACTCATTCCCTTCTCTAAACACGTCTGTCTGTTTTACATAGAGGGTTGTGGTGTCTACAATGCATTGCCAGCAGTGGTGGTGGAGGCAGATTTGATGGTGGCATTTTAAGAGGATTTTGGATCCTTGGGCCCATAGATATTTAGTGAATGCAGAAATGTGGATCATGCAGGTAGAGGAGAATAGTTTAACTTGGCATTATGTATGGCACGGACATTGTGGGACAAAGAGTTTTCTTGTGCTATAATGTTCTATTTTATGTTCTATGAATCATCTGTATACGTGTCTATGATGATTTGGGATTAGTTATTTGTGAGTCAGTGTCTTTGACCATTGGTGTATGGACATGCGTGGTGGTTTTGTGTATATGCACATGCATGTAGTGTACAGTTGGGCATGGGGAGGTATGTTCATCCTTGCATGTATGTGCTAACCTGTGTGCACCAATTGATAATGTAAAGCGGGTCAGACTATGATCAGATATTCACAGTGCCCCGTGTCTGTCTTTAGTCACGTGTGGGGACCTGTTCATTTGCAGAAGAAGCAGCAATGTAAACAGATATTCAAACAAATCTGAAATAAAACATAACATTACAGATGAGACTTTTGTGGCACGAAATCTCATTGCATGTCACTTCAGAGCAAAGTCAAATCGGGGATTGAAATGCAGGTCTGCAGGCTACTGTCAATCTCCTCCACATAGTGTTCCCAGGGCAGGTCGTGCACAGCTTAGACATAATGTAGAAATCCACTGTTCTGTAAAAACACTTTGTGCTTTAACCCAGTGCAAAGCTCCCCGTTAGACACTCCCAGGCAGTGACAGCACAGGTTAGATAGAATTGTAGAAATTTACTACATAAAGGGCAGCCATTAGGGTTGTTTTATCCATCATAACAAAAAACAAACATCAGCTTAGTGCCTCTGTCAGCTTGTGGAAGGTGTTTATACCCATATCCATTAGTCTCATCTCCCCACTCGAGGCCTGTATCCTTCTGTGTTTATTATGTAACTCCACCCCCAGTGGCAGTAAATTCCAGATACCAACTACTTTTTCGTCCATTAAAAAAAGTAGCATCTCAGACCTCCTTTAAAACTCCTTCCTCTCTTTAAATCTATGTCCTCTTAGAATGTTTTTCCATATTAAAAAATCTACCCATTGTTGCCATTTATAATTGTAAATATCTGTCATCCCTTGGACTCCTTCATCCAAGTCACTCCTTAGCCTCCCTCACTCCAGATCCGCCTGTCTAATCCCTCCCTATGACTAATCTTTCATCCTGGTGAATCACTGTGCACTCGCTCCTGAATAACCACATCCTGAATAACTGCCACCAGGGGGCGCCGTATGATGGCAACCTCGCAAACAGTCTGCCTTTTAAAATTTTTTAATACATTTTAAAAGTATGTGTTAATGTCCTCTGGTTTGTTTTATGTGGGGCAGGGAGTTTGAAGAAACTTTTTTCATTCTCTTACTTTGCCGGAGATGCGATTGCTTTCCGGATTGTATCTCCGGTTGCTCTGCGGCCTAATATCATGGAGCTGGAGGCCTTGCTCGTGACTGACTTTGAGCCCCACCGCAGGGTCGTGGACTTGCCAATGGAGCTGATCCCTTGCCTGGGGTCGACGCTCCAACCGCGGCCTGCAGATTTCACCATCGAGGAGCTCGCAGTCTCGGGTAGAGACCGATGTTGGGAAGCTCCAAATGACGCTGAAGGTTTCGGCCAGTCCTGACCCGGGGTCCGATCGCTGGCATCGGGGAGCTGAGATTCCCCCACCCCCACCCCCGATGCGAGACCTTGATCGCCCCGACGTGGAGGGCCTGACCGCCGGCTACGTGGGCCAAGATCACCCCGTCAACGGAAAGCTCGAGGCCCCCGACCTTGGGAGAACAAAGAAGGGAAGAGATTGTACTCTTTTTCACCTACCATCACAGTGAGGAATGCGGAGGAGTTACTATGGTGGATGTTTATGTTAAAATGTATTTTGTGTTTTTTATTGGTATGACTGTATTGCAAAACATACCTGGCTAATAAAGTATGATTATGATTAGTATGATTTATGATCCTTCCTATAGTGCGTGGTCAGAACTGCACACATTACTTGGTGTGCTGTCTGACCAGTATTTTAAAAAAATTGTGAAATAACATCCCCAAACTCTTGTCTTCACGGTCAGGACATAGAATATAAGTATGACATATGTAGCTAGCGTGGTGACAGTGGCATGCGATGCCAGTTCAAGTTCTCTGAGATCAGCCATATCCACCATTTTGTGTCTATCTACTGTATATGTACTACCCCCATCTGACTTCCATAATACATCTTGTTGGGATTAACTTCCATCTGCTAAAGCTCTGCCCTACTTTCTGTCCGGTCTACATCCTGCCATAGGCTTTGACAACTTTCCACAAACACCAACTTTCATGTCATCTACAATGTTCTAAACACTTCCATCTCGTCTGTAGATTCTTTTAAATTGCGTGGATGCAATCCATCGGGATTTCCTGTTTCCTATTTTAAGCTAACATTTCCATGGTAAATGCAGAAATGGGAGTGGTTTAAGTTGTTCAGCCAGTGCAGTTATGGCCACACAGCTCCAATGACCTGGTTGAATCCTGATATCTGGTGTTATCTGCTTGGGCATTCCCACTATGTATGGCTTTTGTATCAGCACTCTGGTTTTCTCCCACATACCAGAGATGTAGAGGTGGATAGACTGCAAATTTCCCCCAGTGTATGTTTGTTGAATGTGCGGGGACTTCATATTCATTAAAATGTTTCTAAAGAAACTACTTCCCTGCACAAACCTGGAGAGTGTTGCAGAGCCGAGATCTTGGAGTACAGGTGCATGTTTCCCTGAAAGTGACCGTTCAGATGGACAGGGTGAAGTATTTGTCGCCCTTGCCTTTATTGGGAATGACTGAGTAAAAGAGTTGGGAGATCCTAATACATCCATGCAAGTCATTGGTGTGACAACACTGAATACTGGGTGCAGTTCTGGGGAAAATCGGCTATGAAATGGCAGATTAAATTAATGGTAGATAGAATTAAACACAGCATTGGAGATGGTCGAAAGTCTGCAGGACAGGAGTGATTTCAGTCGGACATGGGATTAAGATGAGAAAACTGTCGAGGCTGGTTTATAGAGAAGAAAAGTACTGGAATAACTCGGCTGTCAGGGAAAATGTCTGGAGAACTTGAATGGGTGAATTTTGGCTTGGAACCCTTCAGATTGATTGTAGTTGGATGAATTTGTCCATTGCAATTGTTGGAGAGAAGGAAATGAGTTGTCCATGGTTTTCAGGCAATGACACTATATGTTATCTGGTCATTATTGTACAGTTCTTGGTCAGAGCTTGCTCTACAGAGTGTTGGAATTCTCTTCCTGAATTTCAGTGGGGGCTAGAATTGGGAAATAGTTAATTGGCTTTTAATAATTTGGGATGCCGTGAAATCAGTCAGGAAATGATACTTGCAAATCTGTCTCTACATTCATTAAAACAGAAGATTTCAGTACTTTGTTCCAGCAATTTGGGTCACATCAGCCTCTAAGGAAATGTCAGTTAAGCTCTGGTTAAGAGCAAAAATACTTCATGTGGGAGCCTTGCAGCGTGAAGAGAAGGGGATTTCATTCTATCAGCCTTGATCCTGAAGGCTGGCAATTTGTGCCTGATCTTGGTCCCAATATATTTTGATATTATAACATCACTGCCTGTCCAAGGGTAGCAAATGAGTTCTGAAGGAACGTGCAAGAACTAATTACCTCCTTAGCAGAATCTTTCATTGCAATGATTAAGCCAACTCAAGTCACTCCAATACTTTTTTTTTTCCCCTCCAATTTCTCATCTACCTTCTATTCCTTGACAACAACCTTCACACAGTGCCTGACTGTGCCCACCCCTCTGAATGCTTACACATCTCAGATTTTTCATGTCCAATGACGGGTAATATAGTAAAACAAAAACATGGAAACAAGTCCTTGGGGCCCAACTCGTCCATGCCAATCAAGATGTCCCATCTAAGCTGGCAGATGTCTTGCATCCTACTAAACCTTTCATGTACAGGCTACCCTCATTATGACAGACTTCTTTATAATGGATTTTGGTTACAGCAGACCAAGATGTTGATTCATGGTTCAGCTGACCAGTTGAGCTATGGTCAGCTTAACCAGAGCTCAACTGACATTTCCTTAGAGGCTGATGTGCACAGCACAACATTTGGGCAGTGGAAAGGCAACGGTGGGGAGAGATGGAGCAGTAAAACACTCGTGAGGAGCGTTGCATTGGGGCCGTGTTTGCAGTGGTTGCTACAAACTCAGCAGTTTACTGGGTGTTGGATACAGCGCCAAGTGCACCAAGCACCTGCATGGCCTTGGCAACACATTTGTCAGTCACCTGGTAATGGCTTGAGGCTCCCCTGGTTGTACCACTATGACTGCACCCCCCCTTTCCACCCAGTGTTGCCCCCAATTCTGCCCCCCCGACACGGCTTGCTTCAGCATGAAGATGGTTGTGAGTACCCCCCCCCCCCCCCACACCCCAAAATCAATTGGCACCCCAACCCCAACACCATCTGTATAATGAGGGTTTCCTGGTTTATTGCACGCACACTGATTCCATGTGTACGAAAACCCCCACACGTTCCTATTTTTTTTTTCTCTTGCCTTTTGATTCCACCCTGGGGAAAAATACACTTTCCCTCATCTATTCCACGCAAGGTGCTGAAGGAATTGAATTTTTCTCCAACTCCATGTTGGGAAGTTCAAATCCTCCTGAACCTTCCCAAATATGATCACTCTGCTGTTGGTGACTGTGTCCATCTGCCAACATCTGAACATACAAGGCAGAAGCATGAGTTGGCCTCTCAGCCCTTCAAGTCCACTCCACCATTTCAAAAATCATGGCAAATCTGATTGTAATCTTATCTCTGCCCAGTTACTTGCAGTCACACTAGTTTATCAAGAATCTAATTCTGCTGTAAATTGGTGTTATGGGAGAAGGCAGGAGAATTGGGTTAAAGCCCTGTCCCACTGTACGAGTTAATTCAAGAGTTTCCCCCGAGTTTGCCCTGATTCAAACTCGGAGATTTATGGTAATGCCTCTAAAGTACCGGGGCTTTCCATATGTGTACCACCCTTAGCTGAAAACATTTCCCCACATTCTACGTGCGTTCCTTTGATTTTTTTTTTTATACTCTGGAGCCTTTTGATTCCACCCTGGGGGTAAATATACATAAATGCTTTCCACGACTTATTCTATTCCACATTGACTATATTATTCAAGGTGCTGAAGGATCTTGATAAATTCTTTCTCAAAATGCCAATAATACCATGTTTCCTGTATAAATCATTCATAAATTTTGGTGTGATAGTTTTGATATATTCAAATCCTCCTGAATTTTTGGATTCATGTGGTGCAACAGTATCGTAAAAACCAATTGTTTCAGGTCTGGGTGAAAGATGATCAACAATATAAAAATCATCTCTTATTGCCTATTTGCTAATCTCTCTCTTGCACCTTCTTTCTTACTTCTCTTCCTTACTATCTCTTTTTTTAAATATACACACTACACATTTTTTCTACTCTACTATCTCTCTCTTTCTCATTTCTCTCTTTAAATTTTTTTTTTTAAATGAAGTTGTACAGAGAATGTATCATGTCAACGTATATTCGGCACCTGAAAAAAGGTACCACTGTATTGTACTTCTAATAAATAAATTTAAAAAATAAAAAAAAATCGGGAGAGCGCTTGAATGAACTCGTACTGTGAGACAGGGCTCATTAGGAATGAGGGAGAGATAGATCAGCCATGATTTAAAAGTGGAGTAGACTTGATCGGCCGAATACCTAATTCTGCTCCTGTTACTTTTGACCATGTGACTCAAAGATTCTGCTTCGTCTGCCCTGTCAGGAAGTCAGTTTCAAAGACTCATGAGACCCTCTGTGAAAAGTTGCCCCATTGCCAACCAAACTGACCCCTCATCAACCCTTTCAGGGTTTTATTTCAAACCTGGTCCTTTACACTCCAGAGGATACAAGCTTCCTTTGTACAATCTTTTTCGTAAGATTGATGGAACATAGACGGTGTAGCACAGGAACAGGCCCTTTGGCCTACAATGATTGTGCCAAACATGATGCCTAGTTAATCTGATCTGCCTGGATGTGCATTCCTCTATTCCCTGCACTATCTAAATGCTGCTTAACCACCACTACTGTATCTGCCTCCATCGTTATCCCTGGCAATGCATTCCAGGCTCCCACCACTCTGTATATAGGGGAAAAACGTGCCTTGCACATCTCCATTAAACTCCCCCCCCCCCCCTCCCCCCTCCTCACCTTATTGCTGCGCGCCCTCTAGTGTTGGACATGTTTCCAAAGCCTCAACATCTTTCCTGTAATGGGGTGACCTGAAATGCTCACGTTGCTCCAAATATTCAAGATATTAGTTGAGCTAATCTTCTCTAACATGTTTCCAATGTATTTGTATCCATCTTTAAATAAGGAATCTGCTAGTGTGCACAGTATTCCAAAGATCCACCCAAAGCTGTGTATAATTGAAGCATCAATTCAATGTGATCCTCGCTCGGGACAACAGCTCGATTTGGCTCCTTCACAGCTTGATTCAGCCTATTCAGTAACTGAGTGGTAGAATCCCCACTGAACAGTTCCCATTGTCCTGTTGCTGCCCACGCTCCTCCCCACAGCAACTCCATCCCGCTGGCTGAATACCCTTGGTACTACAGCCAGCATTGGGCTTCTTCCTTTCAATTCCTTGGGGAACTCTTACGATGGGGGAAAGCTGTCATTCTGCCTCCTATTGCCCTCGACTCTCACTCATCTGCCATTCTGCAGGTTGCTGAAGACTGCAGGTATTCCTGATGTTCAAGCAGTTAAATGACTTGAAGAAAATGATCATCAACATTCGCAGAATAACAAAGTTTAGTAACAAACCTGTGGGTGGCCACAGTGTTGCAGTGGTGGAGTTACTGCCTTACAGCGCTCGCAGCCCTAGGGACCCGGGCTCGATCTCCCAGTGACCGCATGGGCTTTCTCCGAGATCTTTAGTTATCCTCCCACACTCAAGACGGACAGGTATATAGGTTAATTGGCTTGGTGTATGTGTAAATTGTCCCTAGTGCGTAGGATAGTGTTATTGTGCGGGGATCGCTGGTCGGTGTGGATTCAGTGGGCTGAAGGACTGGTTTTGAAGATGTATCTCTAAACTAAACCTCCTTAAAGATTAAAAAATGCATTTGGGTTTCCTAAAGATTAATTCGATTCTAAAGGCAAAATAAAAGCAGTCAATGCAAATTAAATTGAAATGTCCCATCTAGTGTGTTTACTAGAGTGGTGGGCAGAGGTGAAAGGTATAGGGGTTGCACTCCCCGTGGTTACACGGGAACATGCCATGAGTGACTAGAAGGGAATGGGGAAAGTGTACCAAGGTGGCACAGAGGCAACAGTCTCTTTATAAAACTGATTTATTATTTACGAGATGCTTAAGATGGAATTTATAAATTATCACATCTGAGTGTTTAGTCTAATGAAGGTTGCCAACCCTAAACATCACCTATGTACGTTCTCCAGAATGCTGCCTGGCCTGCTGAGCTACTCCAGCACTTTAAAAAAAATCAAAAAAAAAAAAAAATCAGCATCTGCAATTCCTTTGTTTCTGCCTTCTATGTATATTATTAATTACATTCCAAAATAAAATAAAAACAGATACAAGGAAACAAGAAGTAAGCTAATAGAATTTATTAATTGGCAATGTCCTATTTGCCTATATTTTTCCCTGGGCCAAGGTTCAGGCCAGTTAACGACTTGCCTTTCCACAGCTGGGAAGTCTGAACGACGGAAGTATAAATTCTTGAACGAACGTTTGCTTTCGTTGTCTCTGAAAGCTGTGATTGATCCAGTGCTGGAAAGCACACCATTTATCATTCTCAACGCCTGACAACATTCCCATTCAGCTACTTTAATCATACTTGATTAATGATAACAGCTCAGAATAACTGGTTTTCAATTGTCTGAAGTTGGCAAAATGTTTGTAAGAAGTTTGAACAAATGTCATTAATTGTGATGCGATGAATGTTTTCCCCAGAAATAATTGCAAGCCCTGTTTGATTTTGACACGACTGGGCCTTGCTACCCCTGAAGATGGCACCTGAACCAAAGTCTGGTCCCTGCTCATTGTTGTTGATGTCTTGCCATCTAATGAGGGTGGAACATGTGTCCAAGACATCTGAAGCACAGCATTCCCACCAGTTTAGGATCCCTGTACATCAAGCTGGGTCCTGTGATAGTTAGTGGGACAAAGTTATATAAACCAGAGGGAATAGACTGCGTTGGTCTAAACTCAGCCAAAACTGCCGGATCGTAGACCATTAAATATGGACCCAAAGCTAACAACTCATTAAAAGGTTTCCATCCTTAAAAAATCTCATGCTTTAGTTATCTCTGGCGGTGAGCAGTTTTAAAACGTACAATGGGTCCGAGATGAATTTGCTACATCTGTAACTTCTCTCTAATACTCTCTCCCTACTCTTGTTCTCCATCTTCCCACTTTGTGCTTCTATTGCTAGAAGCAGTTTGATCTCCATTTGTTTAGCCTATTCTACAAGGTGAAGTTGGGCTTTCATTAATAAGCCTATTACGCAAGAGTAGAGGAATAAGAACATAAAACATGGAAGCAAGCGTTGACCATCTGGCCCTTCGTGGCTGTTCTGCCGTTCACCTCTGATCTCTTGCTTCAGCGCCACTTTACTGCACTAACTCCATATCCCTCCATTTCCCCATTCATTTCCAATTTCTACCCCACCAAGAAACCATAATATCTTTAAGATAAATGCAGAAAGTTAAGGTTTTTCAACATTAATACATGTACTATTCTGTAATGTTTTTTGCATCTTCAAGAATTTCAAATACAACAGGCAAATATAACAGGCATTTAATAATAGAAAGGAAATGCAGAAACAATCAGCAGGTCAGGCCACACCTGTAGGGGAAAGGCCGTAGCCTAATGTCTCAAGTTGGGTTCTGTATGGGTGCAAGAGGTAGCATCAATGCAGTCATTGAGGCACAGGAAAAATCATCGAGGGAGTAGCCTGAGGCTTGGCAAAATAAGAACTGAAATGAAAACAGCAAATGCTGTATACTAGATCAAGTGGCTTTGACTCGTACACAACAGAGCAGGTTTTTCAGCTCAGTTTGTCCATGCTGACCAAGATGCCTCATTGACACTAGTCCCACATGCCTGCATTTGGCCCAAATCCCTCGAAACCTTTCCTATACATGTACCTGTCCAAAAGTCTTAAATGCTATAGTAAGTGGCTTAACTACATCATTGGGCAGCTCATTCCATATACCCATCAACACTGTGTGGGGAAAGGTTGCACCTTGGGTTCCTATTCAATCTTTCCCCTCTCACCTTAAACCTATGTCCTCTGCTTCTTGATATCCCCCACATATTCTAAAAGACTCTGGTCATTCATATTTATTCCCCTCATGATCTTGTACATTTTTATAAGATCACTCTTCATCCCCCTGCACTCTGAGGAATCAAGCCCTAAGCCCTAACCTGCCCAACCTCTCCCCATAGCTCAGGTCCTCAAGTCCTGGCAACATCATAGCAAATCTCCTTCTCTTCAATCTTTTCACTTTCACAACATCCTTCCTGCAGTGGTAGCGACCAAAACTGAATATGATCAAGTGTGGCCTCGACAGTGACTTGTACAAATATAACGTAACGTCCCAACGTCTATTGTTCTCAACACCCTAACTAATGGAAAGAGAAATACGGGTGATGAAACCGTAAACAAGAGTTGAGTAATGGTCTTGGATCTGAAATATTCTTGTTACACAGAAATGTTGCCTTGTATGCTAAGTGTTTACAGAATATTCTCTATATTTCACATTTCCAGCAACTACAGTGTTTTCAATTTTATTTTCTGAAATAAACTTTCAGCATCTGAAGATATTTGCATCTGAAGATATTTGATTAACAATCATTTTACAGTAATGAGAATGTGGGGGGGGGGGCAGATTATAGAAACATGGAAAATAGGTGCAGGAGTAGGCCATTCTGCCCTTCGAGCCTGCACCGCCATTCAATATGACCATGGCTGATCATTATAAAATATACGGTAGAATGGGAAGGGGATTTAATATATTTTAAGAATAAGGATAATTTTACTTCAATGGGAAGAGATGACATTTAATGAGAAGTAAGCAGATAATGAAACTATGATCTATTATTGGAATCCTGGACCCAACACCAGCTGTGCTGTCGGGTACAACTGCACATCTGCAATACCGAGAATAGTTTAGTATTTTCTCAGACATTACACTACTCACGAAATATGACAGACATGGCTGAAGCTTCAATTCACACTGTGCTGTAAAGACAAGCGGGCTACTGAGCTAAGCAGGGAAGCGCACACACAGTACCAGCAATAAAGCTTTACTTCTGTCGGTATGATTCTGTACTTTAGTCCAAGGGACCCATTGAAGATCAACATGTATGTAGTACAGTTAGTCGTGTGCAAAAATGGCATGCCTTTGCATATGTCATGAGCACGCTTTGGTCATTGTTGCTTGTCGTCAATAAAAACCTGCCGCATGTTTTGAGGCTCCTGCTGCCTCCTAGATATTTAATGCCGTGATCACCAACAGTAACTCGTGGCCAACCTCCCATTACAATTCTCTATTTGTTTTAAACATTTGATTGATCTGTTCTACAGAACCTGAGCTCACAAACTAGATGACATACTGTAAGGTCAGGCGCGACTTGATTCTGGGGCAGTTTGTGATGATGTTTTTGTTGGTCTCTAATGAGCTGCACACTGCAAAAGTGGAGGGTCAATCTGTGCTTCTCGTTATCTGTGTGCCCAGATTGGGGCATTGTTGAATGTTTGATCAAGATGCTGAGGGACTGGTTTGTTTACTCGTCTCTCCTTTCCCTTTCTCTTTCACCACATTCTCTGCCTATCTCTATCTCTCCCCCCCTGCCTCTGATTATCAGTAAGTCTCTCTCTCTTCCTCCCTTCTCGGTCTCGCCATAGCCTCTGACCCTGCGTCTGTCTCTCTCACTGTATTGTCTATCTGCCTCTATCCACATCCCTTTCCCATTCATTCTTCAAAGGAAGGGCCTTTGTATAATATCTCCTTCACTAGGGTACAAATCCCATATTACAGCAACACAGCATGAATTGTAAATGTCAGACCTTTTGCGGCTCTGGCCTGTCTTCCTATTAATGTGGTTCACAGTGTAATGCGAGTCACCCTTAGGCAGAAGTTCATTACACACAATCCTTGGGCCCTAACAGGGATCCCTGCATAAACATTATAATTAAAAAATAAATAATGAGTGAAGCATGTGACCTCATTCAGTAACAACAGGCTGTCAAAGCCTGAAAAATCTGCTCCGGGTAACTGCATGTGGATTACACGGAGACTCTTAGATTGCAATTATAAGAAGAAAAATCTTTATTTGAGGAACTTTTGAGTAATGTTTTGTAACGAGGATATAATGAGCAGAACAATCATGTTCTCTAGTGGACCGGCAGCAAGGAGCTCAGCTGCAAAATGTGCTGGTTTGGCAGTAACAATATGACAAGAATTGCAGGAAAGAGGTGGAAGCCATTCAGCCCCGCAATCATGTTCCTTTGTCAGCTGATGAATAAATAGTCTTGCTTAGTAAAATTCTACAATCTCTGCTTTAACAGCGTGAGCTCAGCGTGCACCTCTAGCTCTCCATGGACAATAACTGCAAGTTTCTACAGTTGAGTTGTGAAGAAGCAGCACCCTCTAACTCAGTCTTGGGTCCTACTCCAAAGCCATACAAGATCAAGATACAAGATGCATTTAATTGTCATTTGGACCCCTTGAGGTCCAAACGAAATGCCGTTTCTGCAGCCATACATTACAAACACATAGACCCAAGACACAACATAATTTACATAAACATCCATCACATCGCTGTGATGGAAGGCCTAATAAACTTATCTCTCCACTGCATTCTCCCCCCCCCGATGTCAGAGTCAGTCAAAGCCCCCGGCTGGCGATGGCGATTGTCCCGCGGCCATTAAAGCCACGCCGGGTGGTGCGAGGTCGCACACCGGGTCTTGCTGTTAGAGCCCCCGACGTGCGCTCGCAGAGTCCCGCGGCCATTCCAAGCCGCGCGGGGCAGTGATGTTAGGCCCCGCTCCAGGAGCTCTTCAACCCCGCAACTCGGGCGGGGGAAGTCGCCGTTGCGAGAGCCCTGAAAAGCGGTCTCCCTCCAGGGACCCGCGGGCTCCCGGTGCCGCCGTCCACAGACCTGCCGTTGGAGCCTCCGACTCTCCGGTAGCCAGAACAATGGGTTCTTATTGAGAAATGTGTTGAGTGTAGATAGAACAGGACGGCGCAAGAACAGGCCCTTCAGCCCACAATGTCTACGCTGAACATGATACTAAGTTAAAGTTTGTTATGATCAGCCATGATCATATTGAATGGCGGTGCAGACTTGAAGGGCCTAATGGCCTACTCCTGCACCTATTTTCTATGTTTCTAAACTAGCTGCATGTGATTCATATCTCTCAATTCCTGGCATAACCATGTACCTATCTAAAAGCCTCTTAAATCCCCTTTATAATACCTGTCTCATTCACCTCCCATAACAGGATGTGCTGGGCACCTACCACACTGTTTTAAAAAATAAAACACAACCTGCCCTGAATTTGGCTGCTTTCATCTTAAAGCTATACCCGCTAGTTTTTGATAATTCCATAATGGGGAATAGGTTACAAATGTATACCCCGCATATGTCCTCTAGACAATCTCTAGTATATATCCACAGACAGAGGATGAAAGTGAATTAGGAAACGTATTGCAAAGCTTGAGTTACGGCAATCGGTTGTTCTTGCTGTCTTGATCCCTCTATGTTCATCCAGAGGACAAAATATAGAAAGAATGATTTGGATTTATATACTACCTTTCAGATTGTTCAGATGCCCCTGAGCTCTCTGTAGCGAATTAAATATATCATTGAGAGATGGTTACTCATGCACGCAAATCCAGCAAACAATTTATGTATGGCATGACATACAAATCTTGCTGTTTTATTCTGTGATGTGATAAAGAAATAAAAAACATGTAATTGACTCCCTTTAAGAGCCCAGGAAAAGCTTTGTGTTAATATTGTTAAATAGCTTCTATGCCTTAGTGCAGCAGCGCCACTTCCCTGCATCAAAGTAGTGTCGCGATCTTGCACATGAGGATCTGAAATTAAAATATCACTTCTGACCCTCCACCATGGTGAAAGAGATGCCACTTAATGATTTACAGCTGACAATATGAATGTTGAAGGAGTGGGAAGACAGATAGAGTGAACTTCCGGTTCCTTGCACAGATGGAGCAGGAGATGCTAATTCCAAATCGAGGGTATGCAGATGAGTACTGGGTACCAGCAGAATCGGGGAAAAAACATAGAGGAGACATGCTGTTGGTAAACAACACAAGGAGGCATGCTGGACAGGCAGAGATTAGGTGCCGGAGAAGCCGATTGTTCTGTTCCTTACCGAGTTGAGTGAGAGAGATCTAGTAAAGACATTCCCAGAGATTGAGTATCAATTGATATTCAATATTGAAAGTAACCACAAATAGTCAAGCAGAAGCAGCAAAATGATGTAACTCTTTGGTGACACATTTAGTAGTGAAGGGTGTGGCACAGTTAGCAATGGGGTATGTCTAAAGAAGGGTCCCAACCAGAGACGTTGTCCACCCATTCCCTCCACAGATACTGCTTGACCCGTTACACTAGCACCTTGTATTTTGCTCAAGACTCCAGCATCAGTGATTCCTTAGCTTTCCATCTGTTGTGGGTGCATCTTTCCATGTCAACGCAGGTTGAAGGGACCCACTGTACACTGACTGTGGTAAAGAACCTTCTTCATGCTGAGTACATTCCCCATTGTGTTATGTAACACAAAAAACATGCAAACTGCGGTAGACCCGGAATCAATCTGGCAGCTCAAAATAGGGCATCTTGTTGCGCTATGGACATCAGTAACAGCAGTGTTTTCTAGTACAGAGAAAAACACTAGCAACAATCAGACAAGCAGTTAGAAGGGCAAAAGGGGACATGAAATAGCCCTGGTCACCAGGATTAAAGAACATTTCAACGCATTGTATATATTGGAAGCAAGAGGGTAGCTAAAGAAAGAATAGATTGCACAGGGACCACAAGGGAAGCCTTTTTTGTGGAGGCAGGTAATATATATGTGGGGTCCTGAATATATACTTTGTGTCAGTATTCACCGAGAAGGATGGGGATGATGGTGAGTTAGCGTGAGGTCCACGTATGTCAGGGAATAGGAAGAGTAAGCGAGATTGATTCTCATTAATCTGGACACATCTCCAAGGCCTAATCAAATATACCCCAGTTTATTGGAAGCCAAGGAGGAGATTGTTGGGAATCTGACTGCACTTTTGCATTGTCGTTAAGACTGATAGAAGAGATAAGCCAAGGAGCTGCAGATAGGTGATCCTTGCCTGAGTAGTAGGGAATCTACTGGAAAATTTCCCACTTTGACACCAATCGTACCCTAACCAATTTAATGTCCAATGCTGGCAGGACATGCAGAGTTATGCCCCTGTCCCACTTAGGAAGCCTGAACGGAAACCTCTGGAGACTTTGCGCCCCGCCCAAGGTTTCCGTGCGGTTCCCGGAGGTTACAGGTGGTTGCCGGAGGTTGCAGGCAGGGAGACTGACAAAAACCTCCGGGAACCGCACGGAAACTTTGGGTGGGGCACAAAGTCTCCAGAGGTTTCCGTTCAGGCTTCCTAAGTGGGACAGGGGGCATTAATGGCAGGGACCACAGCAGTGTTGATGTACTGAGATGATGTTGGGCTCCAAGTTTACAGCTCCCTGATAATGACAACACAGGTGGAAAGTGCTTGCCTTCATAGGAAGGATATTAAATTCCAACAACCCGGCGAGCGGGCCTGAGCGGCGGGCTGCCCTTAGCGGCGACTGCGGAGCGCTCCGGAGGCCCTGACCACGGGTGAACATCAAGGAAGAGACTAACTTTGGTGCCTTCCCTCACAGTGGGAAACTTTTGATTCTCCTGTGTGGGGATGTTTTATGTTGAACCCTATCGTGAGTTGTGTTGTTTATTTTATTGTATGTTGATTACATTTCACTGTGCCAACTGGCACATGTGACAAATAAATATATCTTGTATCTTGTAAATATAAGAGTTGAGACATCGTGTTGTAGCTGTACAAGACATTTGTTTGCCCCACACTTGCAGTTCTGGTAACCACACTGTAGAAAGGATATGGTAACACCAAAAAGAGTAAAGAAGAGATTCACCAGGATGTTGACGTCTAACCTGGCTATTAACACTCGCTCATCCACAAAGTAATGTAAAGTGGATACGCAGGAGAATGCAAATGCTGGAATCAGGAGCAAAAAGCAAACTGCTGAAAGAACTTATAAAATTAAAAGTACTATATCTGAAAGCATACAGGAAAGTAGAGAGTCATACAGCTATACAACATGGAAACAGGCCTTGCGACCTAAATATATCCATTCTGGGCCTGTATTGAATCCAGCGATTCCCAACCTGGGGCCATGGCAAATTTCAGGGGGGGCCACAGAAAAATTGTGGGATTTAGGGGGCCACAGGTTCATTGAAGGGGGGCA
The DNA here is from genome assembly GCF_028641065.1 of Leucoraja erinaceus. NCBI lineage: Eukaryota > Metazoa > Chordata > Chondrichthyes > Rajiformes > Rajidae > Leucoraja > Leucoraja erinaceus. The sequence goes on from NC_073403.1 coordinate 13,932,786, forward strand.
CTTTTTCCTGCTAATAATGTCAGGGGGGGGGGGGGCACAGAAAAAAATGAAAGAGCCCAAGGGGGGTCATGAACTCAAAAAGGTTAGAGTCTAATCCATTACTGTTCACGTGCCTGTCTAAACGTCATTTAGACGGCACCTTTGTTCTAGCCACAAGAGGTTCCTCTGGCTGCTCTATCCAGAGCTGAGGCACTTTTCCTCTACTGAAGAAATTGCCTCTCTGGTCCCTCTTAAATCTCTTGCCTCCAACCTTAAGCCTCTACCCTCTAATTTTAGAATTCTCTTCTTTGGGCGGAAAAGACAGAGTATTCACTTCATCCATGCCCCTCGTGATTTTATATACTTCAATAAGGTCACCCCCTCAGCCTCGTACACCAATTACCCACTAGCGATGTCCTGCTCACTGGCCTGTAGTTCCTTGGCTTGTCCTTGCCGTCCCTCCTCAATAACTCCGCGACATGAGCCAGTCTTCTGGAACTCCACCTGTGGGTAAAGATAATGCAAATATCTCTGCAGGGGCATCTGCAATTTTTTTCCCAGGATCCAACAAAGTACTTGATCAGGTCCTGGGGATTTTTCCACCTTAATGCACTTTCAAACCACCAGTACCTCCTCTTTGGTCATTTGTATATGGTAGATGAAATAACGGCACGAATTATGGTAACTCTGATCAAAAGGCCTTCGCTGAGATTTAGTTTCAACCAAGACTAGGAATCAAATATTCTCCAGGTCTTCACTTTCAAAGAAGATCGGTAGAACGGGAAATGAGATTGAGTACAATTGATCATAAAGTCTGAGATAACCATGTTGGCGATGAAGGATTTGTGCTCAGGAAACCAGGAGGAAGAATCAATTTGAAACGAGCAGCAAATTAACAAAGAGCAAAAGAAAGAGACGATGAAAGCTCATAGGCCCTCAAGTAATCCTGATGTTTGACGAAGTATAAATCAAGAAATTAGAGAAACACAGAGCAAGAGTAATGCAATAATGCTGGAGGCTTCAATCTTCATGGTGACTGGGCAAACTAACTTTACAACAGCAACTTAGAGAATGAGCTCATGCCAAGGAACCCAGTAGGTAACGGATAATTGTTCCAATGTAGTATTGTGCATTGAGACATGATTAATTAGTAATAACAATGGCTCCTCTGGGAAAATCAGTCATAATATGATAAGTTTTATATTAGGTTTAAGAGATATGTCATTGACCCTGAAATGAGGGTCTTAAATTGAAACAAAGTTAATTACAGTGGGTATGGAAGGCAATTTGCTGAGGAAGATTGGGAAATTAGATTCAAAGTTATGAGTGCAGGTAAGCAAAGCCAAATATTTAAAGAACTAATTCATAATTTTGCAGGGATGTACGTTCCCTTGAGGCCTCTGGAGAAGAGTTAGAACCTTGGCAAACTGGAGAATTGAAATATTAGATTAGGAGTTTGCAATTAAAGATTTAAAAATGAGCAAAGATTCATCAGAAACTTGTCAGACTGTAAAACTAACAAGAATAATGAAAAAAAATTACAGTAACTTTTAAACAGGAATTGATTAAAGATTGAACGGGGAAGTTATAATGCGAGGGTGTAAGGAAATTAAACTTATATTTACACTAGTCTGTCTACGGAATACAAGATCCAAAGAAAATCAGAAAATCTGGGTAACTCTGGTCTGAGTGAGTGTTCTCTATTTAATGTTGGTAATGGGGAATTTAAAAGCTCATGTTCTGTATATAAAGGGCCGGTCCCACGAGCATGCGACATACATGCGGCAAGCGCGACCAAACTGGAAGCAGGGGCCGGGCGGAGGTCGAGTGAGTGACGTGAAGTTCGAGCGAAGTCGGCGGGAAGTTTGTGCGTGACATACGGCGTCTAGAAGCTGCGTACGGCGTCGAGACACTGCGCACGCCGGTCGAGGCGGTGCATACGGCGTTGAGGCAGCTGCGGGCCGGTAGGCCGTTGGCGCGTGGAATTTTTGAACACGGTCAGTTTTTCGGAGCCCCGCGCGATGTCGGGACCAGCTCCGCACAACTCCATACGGCTCCGGCAATCGAAGTGGGACTGGCCCCGCGAGGCCATAGGGCTCACGCGACCACGTTAGATCGCGCTTGCCGCATGGAGTCGCATGCTCATGGGACAGGCCCTTAACGGTATAAAAAATGTAGTTACAGATGGAATGATTGTATAGGCCTTGTTCTGTCAGAATTACTCAATCCTGGAGCTCAATTCTTGAGCTGCTCGCGGGCATTGGAAGGTAGGAAATGAAAGCCCGCTATTCAAGAAAAGAGGGAGCATAAAGGCAGGACCATTTACAATGGTGCCTAATGTTAGAGACCAGTGCCTAGGATTGGGTTGTGTGGCACTTTATCCTTGTATAGTAACCAATTCAATTTCAATGAAAAACCGAATCCTTTCCAAGGATTTTCCAACATGGATGGTGAAGTCTCTGATTGTCCTTCGATGTGTCTGATGTGCTGATGCATAGTAATTCTTCCACAGCGACAGCATAAAGGCAGCATCATGCCAGGCTTGGGAGGAGTTGTTTAAATGGGGGTTGTAAGTCAGCTTTGGAAGGGCCTGAAGTATAATGACAATTTAAAGCAACACCTTGTGAATCAGGCTCCCAGCATCTCCTGTGCTCTTACGACAAGGCCCAATATGAACTTCACCCTCCATTCCCTGCTGTTCCAACCTTCAGCGCTCTATATCAGACCTAACAAAAAATATTTTCTCTATCTCAAAAAAAAAAGTGCTGGGGTAACTTAGCGGGTCAAGCAGCATCTATGGAGGGAATAGGCAGGCAAAGTTTCAGATTGGGATTCTTCAGGTTTGAGACTGATTAATCCAGCTGAGGTACCAACAACTCCATAATTCCACAAGTTCCTTGTGTCTCTCCAGAGATCTTAATCATCCATGTGCATTATGTGTCAAGACAGTTGCCCTTGGAATGAAAATCGGGGATCTTATGAAACTAGATTACTAATAAATTACTGGTGGTTACTGCCCTCATACAGTTAGTGATGAAATGGAAAACAGGGTCGAAAAGGATTACATCTCCATTTCCATTGAAAGTTTTCAGTGAGAACCGGACTGATCCCTACAGCACAAGCCCTGTCTTTTAAGTTAAACGTTTAAATACGTGCAGACCGCTGACATCATGTGCTTACTGTGGTTGCACTAAGTAATGACTCTCCTCCTTCTCATCCATGTCTCTTCAAATCTTTGTGCACTGGAGGACTTTGTCAGAGCCAGAAAACAGCTGTAGGCACAAGGAGCCCATGCAACCGGGTGACAAATGTCGCAGTGCTCCAAAGTCACGTCAATGAGCATTGCCTCTGTGGGTTACGTGGCCTCAGGCGTTCACTATTCCTTTTAACAGCAGCCAGCCTTTGGAATGAATGTCTGAAGACTGCATCTTAGTTTTAGTTTTGGCTTTCAACCTTCCTGTCTCATACGCTCAGCTTCACGTTCGAACACAGACGCACCATCACACTTCACCAAAGAACAGATCATCATGCAGCAAATGCCGTGGAAAACATCGCAGCCGGATTGCCTCTCAGCCGTGCGAACATATAGAACATTTCACGTAAGGTCACTGGGTCATAGGTCTTCACGCATGGAGCCGCAAAATCCAACTGGGGTACATACGTCACTTCTGGTAAACTCATCAAAACTAAGGCATTATTGATGTTTTGATGAAATGCAGCGAGCAAACGCGATAATTCCCGATATTTTCTATCTTTATATCTGCACGGCCAACAACTTCCGCTGTTATTTTCCCTTCAGCTCTCTCTTCTCTTTACCTTCATTTTTCTTAATCATTGGAACTCTAAAGTAGGATAGCTGTGTCTCACGGTCACCCCGACTGGCACAGTTATTTACAACGCAAAAACTAAAGGTTTGAAAGTACGCGTTTCCAGCATCAATAACATGTACTGGAAGTGACGTATGTACCCCAGTTGGATTTTGCGGCTCCGTACGTGAAGACCTATGACCCAGTGACCTTTCGTGAAATCACCCTATACACGTGTACATGTGTGCACAGTGGCACGATTTGGACACAGCTAAACATCTGAACATTCAGATCGATACATAGGGAAAGGTTACACATTTAGGCACACATGCACACAAACTTCTTCCTTGCAACCTCCTTAAACAATGCAAAACATAATCAGGAGATTGACCTTCTCTATGTTGGCTGTGAATTGCAGAGGGAGTGAATGGGGAATGGAAAGGGCGCTGCTTTGCTTGACGCACTGGAGTGCATCCACAAATCTTAACAGCTTCCCTGTCAGGATGTTTCTATGGTGCATCTGTAGAGAGTGGTACGAGTCATTGGAGATTTGTTGAATTTCCTTAGCCTTCTGAAGAAATAAAGTTGTGGATGCGCTTTTTTTTAGCCATATCGTCAATGTGGTTGGACCAGGTCAAGTTGTCAGTGATATTTGCACCAAGGGGCATAACTCTTGCTCCTCTCCTCTTCTGCACTATTAACGCAGGCTGGGGCATGTCCTCCACCCTGCTTCCTCAAGGTGACGGGCAGCTCCTTGGTTTTGCTGTCATTTAAGGAGAACTGTCATGTTGTCTTCACACCATGCTACCAAGGTCCCGATCTCCTTCCTGAACTTCAACTCATCATTGTTTGAGATCTGGCCCAATGCAGTGGTGTCATTTGCAAACTTAAAATGGAGTTAGAGCAGAATTTGTCTGCACAATTGTGAGTGTAAAGGTTGCATAGTTAGAGGCTGACAATGCTGCCTTGCAGGGCACCGAGGTTGAGAATTATTATGGAGGACGTCCCATCCATCTTTACTGATTGTGACTTACGGTTCTGCTGTGTTTTGGCAACACTGCGTTTACTTGGAATCTTGGAAACTTTATTGTCATTCAGACATTTTGTTGAATTTCGTTGCCTTGCAGTCATACAAATAGTAAAATAACAAAACACACAATAAACACAAATTTAACATCTACCACAGTGAGTTCACCAGACACCTCACTGTGATGGAAGGCAAAAACCTTAAGTCTTTGTCTCTTCCTTGTTCTCCCTCTGCGCTGAGGCGATCCAGGCCTCTGATGTTGTGACCCCCACCGGGTGATGGTAAGTCCTGCGGCTCAACCCGTGCTCCGTTAACGGGCCGGTTCAATCTCCACAGCCCGGGGTGGTCGAAGCTGCCACCCTCCAGTCCAGCGGACGAAGCTGTTGCCGTGGGAGCTCCGGAAAAACAGGTCACCAACCAGTGACCTGCGAGCTCCCGACGATGTTGTCTACTGGGCCCGCGGCCGAGCCCCTGAAGTCGGGTCGCCATCGCTGGAACGCCGCCACAACCCCGAGCAGGGCCGCCGCTGTCGGAACACTGCCTCAGCCCCAAGTTGGGCCGCCACCGGAACACCGGCTCGGCCCCGAGTTGGGCCGCCACCGGAACACCGCCTCAGCCCCAAGTTGGGCCGCCACCAGAACACCGCCTCAGCCCCGAAGTCGGGCAGCCTCGCGCTGGTAAGTCATGGCTGGCTCTGACTCCAGAGCCTCGAGGTCAGTCGCAGTTGGAGGCAGTTTAACAAGCTAAAAACAGGACAAGAAAACAACAAAAAAAGAAAGAACAGACGGACTACAGGCGAACCGCAGCTGCCAAGGCAGCGCCGCCACTCCAAATACTGATTTGCATCTCTAAATTCATTAGCACCTCAACCCCATTTAGTCTCCTGTTTTGAAGGCACTGTGTGGCAACAGTAGGTCCACCAGGCCTGAGCCACCTGTCCGCTTTTAGAGGATGAGGGGGTTCTGAGAAGGTCTCTCAGGAGGGATAGGGTGTGGAAAACATGGAAGAGGAACGGGGCTTCATCCCCTTCCATACGGACATCAGGAACATGCAAGCTCTGCTGGGACTAGATAGGAAAGATGCAAGAATAATATTTCCTGTCACTTCCTCTGGCAGCTTGTTCCACATATACACTGCCTGCTGTGTGAAATGTTGTCCCTCGGGTCCCTTTTAAATCTTTCCTCGCTTTTCTTAAATCAAAGCCCTCTAATTTTAGGCTCCGCTTCTCTGGGAAAAAGAATATGACCGTCCACTTTATCTACAACCTTCATGGTTTTATATACCTGGTAATCCCTCAACATCCTACTTGCCAGGGAAAAAGTCCCAGCCTGTCCAACCTCATCTATAACCCATGCCTTCCAATCCCAGAAACAGCCACATTAATCTTTTCTGCATCCATTCCAGCTTACTGACATCTTTCCTATAGCTGGGCGACTAGAACTGCACACACCATCCAAGTATGGGCTTAGCAATGACTTGAACAGTTTTAACACAAAGTCTATACATTGGTTGCACAGATGCTCCACAGTGACTCAATTGCTTCCTTCCAACGACTAGCCTTCATGAGTTCCAATGACGGACCCCCCCCCCCCCCCCCCCCCCCCCCCCCCCCCCCCCCCCCCCCCCCCCCCTCTCAGCACCTGCTCCACCCATGTTTATATATGGCCAGGCATTCATTACAAACTCCCAGGAAGGTCCAAGCTCAACTCACTGCTGCTATCCCACTGCTCGAGGTCAAATTTGAAATTTATCTCTCAACAGCTATGTAAAATATATATTTTTTAAATCAACAAGGCATTGCAAGTAAATGGAAGCAGCTTTCTGATCCTGAAAATCCACCCTCAATTTTTACTAACGGAACAAATCTCTTTTGCTGAAAGTCAGCCTGTTGAGCGACATCCTCTTTAAGTGAGTCCAGTGGATGAGGTGCCCTCATTAGGAAGGGCCCTGGCTGTGATCTCTCTCATTATCCAGCTCCATGGTGGTGAGACACCCTCTTCTAAAGGGGCTGAGATAATTAACGATGAGGCCAATGGTGCAGATCTCATTAAAAATGAGCTGATCCCTGTGTGGTCTTGAAGGACTGAGAGGACTGGGGAAGGGGGAAGTTGTCAATGACCAAGGGTTCTTACATTCTAAAAATTACAAACTGGTCCTGTGCCTGCAGTGGCCATTGGAGTCGCGATCTTAGACATCAGGTGAAGGCACGCTTTCCTTTACCAGAGCCCCAGCGAGAAGTACATTTTCATCTGATGGTATTGGAGTATAATCAGACCATTGGATGGTTTCCCTACGGCACATATTCATCTGGCAGCTAAGGGAAGATGGGGACTGTCCGTGCTGTCCTCATAAAGGCATGGACATGGCATGACCTCTGAGCAGCATCACTTCAATGTGCTCTTCACTGAGATGCTGAAACGAATGAACATGGCAAGTTTTGGTGATGGTATTAAAGTGATTTTGACTTGAACTAACTAGTCAGCCTCACCAAAAGCAGCATGGAGTGTCTTGACTGATTTAACAACCTCTCAATCCTTGTAGAAAGGAAACATAGGGTGACTCTTCCCTGGGAAAGCCACGCCATTCCTGACTCCTGGAGTTGTTCAACTTACGATTTTGGGGATTCAATGGCCTAGTGCTGGGCTTCTTGCTCCTCTTCTACTTTCAATTGTTGAAAGTCTGGAACATCGATGACCCCAGGTAACTTGTATTGCACACTCATTTCAAGAAGGTCTGCTCCACCATTGGGGGTGAATACATAAGGCCTGGATAGAGTGAATGTGGAGAGAGTCTAGTGGGAGAGTCTAGGACCAGAGGTCATGGCCTGAGAATTAATGGATGTTCGTTTAGAAAGGTGATGAGGAGGAATGCCTTACAGCTCCAAAGACCCGGGTTCGATCCTGACCGCGGGTGCTGTCTGTACGGAGTTTGTACATTCTCCCTGTGACTGCGTGGGTTTTCTCTGGTTTCTTCCCACATTTCAAAGACGTGCCAATTGCTAGGTTGACTGGCTTCTGTAAATTGCTCCTCGTGTGTAGAATGTGAAACTGGGGACACGTAGAACTAGTGTACGAGTGATCATTGGTCGGCGTTGACTGGGTTGGCGAAGGGCCTGTTTCAACACTGTATCTCTGGACAAGGCATTTACCAGAGCCCCTTTGTCACCAAATGACTTCTTTGTGCAGCTCTAGTATCATGATGGGAATGATATGGTAGCAATAGAGAGAGGGACAAGAGATTCACCAGGATGTTGCCTGGAATGGAGGGCCGTAGTTATTAGGAGAGGTCAGATGGGCTCAGTTTCTCACTGTAATGCAGGAGGCTGAGCGGTGACCTTAGAGGTTTATACAATTATGAGTGACGTAGATAATCACTTTCCTAAGGCAGGTGAGTGTAGAACTAGAGGGCACAGGTTTAAAGTAAGGAGGGAGAAGGAGATTTCAGAGGTACGTTATTCCACACAGGTCGATGGTTAACTGAAACAAGCTGCCGGAGATGGTGATAGAGGCAGAGACGATGACTGTGTTTATAAGGTGTTTTCACGTGGACTTGGAAAGGAAAGGAGACGAGGAACACGGGGGTCACGTGGGTGTGAAGTAGCAGAAGTAGGCATCACGGATGGCCTGGATGAGGTGGGCTGTTTCTGCAAAATTTGTCAATAGAACAAACACAGGCCGAGCAAACTGATCACTGACAGCTTGAACACAGCAGGCCAGGCAGCATCAAACAGGTAAATGGGCAAGACACTTCAGGCACGAGCCCTCAGGATCCAACTGAAGTGAACACACAACCTCTGACGTAGGCATTGGACAAATTGTAGCTTGTAGCTTGGCCCAGGTTTGTGTGCTGGCACGATCCAAACGCGTACACAGGCTAGAGGTCAGGTGATCTGTAGGATGCATGAGAGTTATTGGGGGCACAATAATTTGCATACACGAGTCGGGGTGATTCTGAGAGAGTTCCCAGGTGGGTCTGCTCGGAGAATGCCAGACATTACCTCAGGCATCACAGCTGGCTTGTCCCCTGCAGCTGCCTGCATCAAACCTGGGTTGTAGGTAAAATAAATAAAAGAAATATGGGAGGACTCAGAACAAGGAAAGGATGAGAGAAGGCAGGGAGAGTAGTTTACTTTAGTTTAGTTTGTTGTCACATTTAGACAATAGACAATAGGTGCAGGAGTAGGCCATTCGGCCCTTCGTGCCAGCACTGTCATTCACTGTGATCATAGCTGATCATCCACAATCAGTACCCCGTTCCTGCCTTCTCCCCATATCCAGAGAATCGGCCTCCAGTCAGAGAATTCCATAGATTTACCGAGGTACAATGAAAAGCTTTTTGTTGCGTGCTATCCAGTCAGTGGAAAGACTGTACATGATTACAATCGAGCCATCCACAGTGTACAGATACATGAAAAGGGAATCATGTTTAGTGCGAGGTAAAGTCCAGTAAATTCTGATTACAGATAGTCTGAGGGTCTCCAATGAGGTAGATAGTAGCTCAGGACCGCTCTCTAGTTGTTGGTAGGATGGTTCAGTTGCCCGATATGAATCTGGAGGTGTGCGTTTTCACACTTCTGTACCTCTTGCCTGAGGGGAGTAGAGGGAATAGCTGGGGTGAGACTGGATTTTGATTATGCTGATGGCCTTGCAGCGTGTAGTGTAGATGGAGTCAATGGAAGGAAGTTGGTGCTGGTCTGATGGTCTGGGCTATGCCACAATTCTCTGCAATTTCTTGCGGTCTGGGTGAGCAAGGGCCATCAGACGCAAACCAGTTGGCAACTCACTGCAGCTGAGGTAGGTTCTTTCTTGAGTGCTACTACCACAGAATCCATGTCTGTTGGAGACAGACTGACGCCATCAGGCTGGCATGGGGCAGCTTCTGCACAGCTGAGGCTTGGTGCCCTGGTTCAAGAAAATGTGTGACGTTACTTTCTGCGGTGAGGGTGGCACATAGCTGGGAGGTGGCTGTACATCGCTGCAGAGACCATCCTACTACTAATGAGGCTGGCTTGGACTGGAGCCCACTCCACCAACAAGGCAGACAGATGGCTTCATTATCGCCACCCCTCCCTCGCCTCCTGTACGCTTTACGGAGTTGACAGTAACAGACTGATTAGTCAAGGCCTTTGGATAAATGGACGGTGCAGCTAGCTTCATCATGCCAGCAGCGTGTTTTCCTAATCACACTAATACTGCCTGTAAATTAGATGACCACACATTCACATCCCTGACATGGAAATATTCTGCTTTAGGGTTGATCAATCAAAAGATGCCAATGGTGAACGATGTTTACTGTCGACATTACACAGCGGGGCTCGGAGAAAGAGAATGCAACACAGCCCAGAGCTAAAATGAATACATTGAGTTCTATTAAAATGTATCTCAGTATGGACAGTTGGTCCAGAAGTTCTTGGTCAATGTAATTCCTGACATTTACTGCAACAAAACATCTTTATAATTGGGAGACTAATTGAGGGATTCAAGGCTCGTGGTGTCGACAGCATCAAATCTGTGGAAGAATAGATATGAACAGACCAGATGGGGGACTGATGGGACAGATCAACCATCATCACTTTGAATGGTGGGACAGCATTGAGGGGCCGAGTGGCCCACTCCTGCTCTGATTTTGGAAATTATTACGTGAGCCAAGTCAAGCAGAGCCAAGACTCGAGGAGAAGACACCTTCAATTCAAAATCAAGTCACGTGTATTGTCATATGTACAAGTATGGTGATGTACAGGAAAAATGACAGTCTTATTTGCAGCATCCACGTTATTTCCAGACACGTGGATGGAGACAAACACAAAAATGAATTATACATAAATTACACCTGTTGTGCAAGTCAGTGAAAAATAAAAGATTGTGAAAACAAGACATTAGTGCAAAACACAATCCATGAGGTGGCAGTGCAGGAGATGACAGTGCAGGAGATGACAGTGCAGGAGATGGCAGTGCAGGAGATGGCAGTGCAGGAGATGGCAGTGCAGGAGATGACAGTGCAGGAGATGACAGTGCAGGAGGTGACAGTGCAGGAGATGACAGTGCATGAGATGGCAGTGCAGGAGATGACAGTGCAGGAGATGACAGTGCAGGAGATGGCAGTGCAGGAGATGACAGTGCAGGAGGTGGCAGTGCAGGAGATGACAGTGCAGGAGATGACAGTGCAGGAGATGGCAGTGCAGGAGGTGGCAGTGCAGGAGATGACAGTGCAGGAGATGACAGTGCGGGAGATGGCAGTGCGGGAGATGACAGTGCGGGAGGTGGCAGTGCAGGAGATGGCAGTGCAGGAGATGACAGTGCAGGAGATGGCAGTGCAGGAGATGACAGTGCGGGAGTGCGGGAGATGACAGTGCGGGAGATGGCAGTGCGGGAGGAGTGCGGGAGGTGGCAGTGCAGGAGGTGGCAGTGCAGGAGATGGCAGTGCAGGAGATGGCAGTGCAGGAGATGACAGTGCAGGAGGTGGCAGTGCAGGAGATGGCAGTGCAGGAGATGGCTGTGCAGGAGATGACAGTGCAGGAGATGGCAGTGCAGGAGATGGCAGTGCAGGAGATGGCAGTGCAGGAGATGACAGTGCAGGAGATGGCAGTGCAGGAGGTGGCAGTGCAGGAGATGACAGTGCAGGAGATGGCAGTGCAGGAGGAGATGGCAGTGCAGGAGATGGCAGTGCAGGAGGTGGTAGTGCAGATGTCCTTCACTCTAAATGCTGTCCCTTCATCATCGCAAGCTCCACGTCCCTGCCCCATCTCACCCCAATCTCACCGTGTTCACCTCCTATACTAACAGCAACATGTATCTTCCTCACTGCGCTCTATTCCCTAGACTAAACGCAGAAACAATGATGCACAGAATGTTATATTGTGTTGATTGATTGTTGCTGTGCCAGTGAGCTCTAACACATTAACTAACCAGGAATGCGCAAAACAACATGGCAATTAATCAATGATCTAGATGGAAAGGACTGCAGCGTGTGTATCTAATCAGGGAGCTACAGCAGTGGAAGGATGCTTAAGGGGTCCTGCTGACCTATGCTAATCCAGTCCTCCTTCACACATGAACCAATCTACCTCTTTCTGATGCCTTAAACTTATTTAGGAGCCATAGGAAGAGACGGACACCGTGATTAACCAGCAACCACGGCTGAATCTTAACACCAGTAGTTTAGTTTATTGTCACATCTACCGAGATACAGTGGAAAGCTTTTTGTTACATGCAATCCAGTCAGCGGAAAGACTATACATGGTTACAACTAAGCCTTCCACAGTGTACAGGTGTCAGGGGTCAAATTTCTGTCATGTTTCCTCACGTTTCTGACTGCATGAAATAGTCATTCTCAAAGAGTCGCACCACAATACGACCAGAGCACTCTCAGCCACTGTTGGCAAGGAATGTGTGTGAATCACCCCAATGGGTGAAGGATCCAACACTTTGGCCTGAAGGACAGCGGATGCAGTAGGCTGCCTCCCTGTGCAAAGGTCGCCCGTTCAAGTGGTTGCCATGGAGGCTACTGAGAGGGCTTCCATCTTCGGGCATCTTTGCGCGTTCCTGGTTAGTTACTGTGTTGGATCTCACTGGTGCAGGAACAATTAACCATTATGTGTGGATGTCTTGGTTTTGGAGAATTCCACAATGCAGTGTGGTTGCTGCAGTCACGTTGACCAAACATGGCCACCTTCCTCACTTTGCCGAGAATGCTCTTCTTCACTTACGGAATGCAGTGATCCACAGCGAAGCATGCTTTGTGTCAGCCGACACAGATCAGAGGCAGGGATGGTAAATGTGAAAGCTACACCAGCTCTTGTGTCTGCTTGGTGTTTTAGGTTTGGCTTGGATCCCCTTGTAAACCTCTGGCCATGAATGTAGTGCTTCTGTCAGATGTCTCTCGTTTCCAACCCAATGAGCATGGAACCAAATCTCCTTTTTTTGGCATTTCTGGCCTCCTCGTTTTGATGGGAAGTTGTTGCAACCACCTGAGCGTGTGTGGTCGCTGGGTTCCCACACGGACACAAAATGCTGGAGTAAATCAGCAGGCCAGACAGGCATCTCCGGAGAACATGGACGGGTGACGTTTCTGGTTGGGACCCTTCTTCAGACTGCTAAAGAAATGTTGGGGAGGGGAGAAGGGGTCTTCACTGGGGAGGGGAGGACTCCTTCAAATAGAATAAGGCTCGGAGGTGATTGAAGAAGAGTTCTAGAGCATGGCGGACCCAGAACTAATTGAGGTGGGGGCGGAGGGGTACAAAGGTAAGGTGGGATCCCGGTTGGGTTGCTCTATGTGAAGTTGGCTTGGCACTTGGTTGAGCAGCGCTCTGCGTACACTGTAGGAGAGGCACAACTGGCCCTTTATACAATGTTCAAGTTGAACATTCAATGTCATCAGCAGCTGCTTCTTCTGTGGCTGAACATCCATAGTGGTCGGAAATCTCTCCAGAAATGACCCAGGGGTCGTACAACTGTTGGACATCATTTGGGGGATCTAGATACAAATAAAACAGTGCATGGGGCTGGTAGGTATTGAGTTACCTCATAATCCTCATTACTGACAGGAGTGCACTCACTCAGACACATGCCGGGAATGGCTAACTCCATGTAAATTTGTTTTTCGTCTGGGAATTTGTTCTTTCAGCGTTGCACAGTGGAATTCTGAACGATGGTTAACGATAGAAACACAATGGCATGGGGAGGGGGCTTTTTAAAAAAAAACTTTGACAAGGCACCACATGGGAGCTTATTAAAGAAAAATAACAGAATGTGAATTAGATTCAGGCAACAAAACATTTTTATAAAATAGTTGGTAGGAGAAATATAGACTAGTTGAGCAGCAGTTTTGTAGTAGCTGCAAGCAAATAAATTCTGTGTGGAATATAAAAACTAGGATTTAATAAGCAGCCGATACAATCAGAGGCCTCATTCAGTGGACAACATTGATAATTGGGTTCTAGTGGATGGGAACAATATTGAGGGAAGAAACCAAATTGTAAAGTCATAGAGAAATCGAATGCCAAACAGGCTCTTCAGCCCCATCTATCCATGCTGAGCAAGGGAGACGAATGAAGAGGATGGAGAATTAGGGGAGGGGTATTCTGATATTCTAGGACATGTCAGTGTCAGGAATGAGGAAGTGTTTACAGTGAAGGCGCTCATGAAGGTGGATAAGTCCCCGGAGCTTGATGGGTTGGGGGGGGGGGGGTGCTGACAGAGATCTTTGCATCTTTGTTAGCCACAGGTGAGCTACTAAAGAATGGAGGATTGCTAATGTTCATCCCTTATTCAAAAAGGGCTGTAGCGAATAAGTCAGGAACCTACAGTCCAGTGAGTATTACATCAGTGGTTGGGAAATTATTGGAAAAAACATCTTAAGGACAAGCGTTTATGTTCACTAGAAAAGGCCAGGGCTGATTGGGGTAAGTCAGCATGGTTTTGGGGAGGGGAAGTTTATTTTAAGGAGGTAATTAAGAAAATGGATGAAGGCAGGACAGTTGACATGATGTTCATAGACTTCAGTCAGGCTTTTGACAAGATACCACATGGTCTGGAGGTTAAAGCACATGGAATATGAGTTGTGTTGGCAAACTGGATCCAATGTTGGTCTGGTATTGGGAGGATGAGGGTAGTGGGGGATGAGTGTTTTTCTGACTGTTGTAACAAAAATTGATGGAGCCATAAATAGTGGTAATGACACAAAAAATTGATAGTCAGAAAATAGTGAAGCAGGTTGTCTAAAGATGCAGTGAGACAGAGATCAGCTGGAGAGTGGTGGCAGATGGAATTAATACAGACAGGTGTGAAGGGACCTCAAACATTGGCAAGTCGTAGAATGCATGGCAAGGATCTTAGGAGTGTTGATGTGCAGAGATACAAGTTATCTTTAAATGATGATACGAGTGGATAGGGTTGTGAAGACTGCATTTGGTCTGCGTGCCTTCATAGGTTGATGTATTGAATGCAAGAGCTGGGTTGTCATGTTACATCTTTACCAAAAACAATCATTAGACCACCCATGGAGTATTATTCACAGTTCTGATCACCACACTACAGGAAGGATGCAGTAGCGTTAGGGAGAGTGCAGAAGAATTTCAGCAGGTGGAGTGGAGGGCTGTAGTTACAAGGAGAGATTGGGTAGGCTGGGTTTGTTCTCAATGGAGCTTAAGAGGCTGAAGGATGACCTTAGAGGGTTATAAGCTTATGAGGGGCACAGACGGAGTAGGTAATCAGAGCCCTTTTCCCAGGGTAGGTAAGTTTAAACAAAAGCGCACAGTTTTAAGTTGAGAGGGGAGAACTTAAAGAAGATCTGAGTAGTAGATTTTGCACACAGAGGATGGTGGGCAAATGGAATGAACTGTCAGAGGAGGTGGTGGTAGCAGATACAATTACAAGTGTTTTGGAGGGGTCTGGACAGGTATTTAAATGGGAAAGAAGTTGGAAGGATCGGGGCCAAAACCAGGAAAATTGAATTAGGATAGGCATCTCAGTTGGCATTGACAAGTAGTTGGGCTGAAGAGCTGGCTTCTGTGCTGTATCATTCTATGATTCTATAGTAAGAACATAGTACACCAAGTACTAATAATCCAGGAGATGAGTTCCAGGGCTCTGGGTTGCCAACCTATGTGTGTATATTTTTTCTGGCCCTTTGGTATAGCGGAGTTCTTCCCACACTATGAATCTTCCCTATCGGCATTAGATATGAAAACTGTGAGTTAGCTCATCTTGACAGGTCAAATTCCACGAGATGGCAGACTGGTTTCTCGCAGGGATGATAGAATAACCCCATAGTAAGGCCTGTTTCAAAAAGTCTGGAAACCAGGAGTTTCAATTTTTGGTGGCCCTCTGGATGGCTAACCTTGTAGTGTCTCTACCAAACTGTGAGTTTACAGGTCTGGTGGTAGCAGTGCACAACAATGGCAGGAGTACCCGACAATGGGCAGATTAGAAGACAGAGCCTGATAGGCGTTCCTGCTTAGCATGGCTGCTTCTGCTTATCGGGTCTGCACACTGAATGCAACCTGCCTCCATCTAGTTGTACACTGCTGCATCTCCCAGTCATTGCAGAATTGTTGCAAGTAAATATTTCCAGCAAGATACAAGGCCGTCTGCTCAAATTTCCGAAGTATTCCACGCAGGCCAGTTTTCTTCAGAAACAGCGTAGAATAAGGGTTATTTTTAAACACTGCAATGTTAAAGCAAACTGTACTCGTAAAAAATTGGAATAAGGAAGTACCTGAAGGAGAGGTTTTAGATGTGACCGAAAGGACAAGTGGCTCTAGATGTTGATGCTGTTCTCCCCAAAGCCTGTGGCATAGAATACATTTGTTAACACATTCCTGTGGATAAATATCTAATTCTCATCGAGGTCAAACGCTAGGCCCTCTCCTTGGGCAGTTGTTCCCCTTTGATTTACAGTAACTGATGCATCAAATGTACTTGGGACCACTGACAATTACAAATTTAATCAAGCTTCAGTGAAAAGCTGCAAGAGTAATCCGGCAGCCTCACAGTAGAAAAATGGTTAAATGATGTACCTGGGGATCAGCATAAAACAGGATGTTGAAGCAACTGCCAATAAACCATGAACCTTGGATTTCGCAGAATAGGCGGTGTCTCTTGCGCCATCATCTTGTTTGGCCTGGTCTTGATCATCGTCCTCCCCTTCATTTTCAGTTTCGTCATCAACATCTACATCTTCAGCCATTACAAGCAGTGGTGGACTTCTACGCTGCTCCCCTCTCCTCAACTGACATCTTCCTGCTCTGCCTGCAGAACATTCCCAGAGAACAATCAAACGTGGGTTAGTCAGTGGCAAGTGCCATTCATGTCACAAGAATGTCAAGTAAAAACCATCAAGGACCAGAGAGAATCTAAGCCCTGTCTTTACATTCAACGAGACTGCCGTCGCTGAGACCCCCCCATCAGTATCGTGGGAGTCACCATTAACCAGAATATCACCATTACCCACAACATAAATACCATGGCCTCAAACGTAGATTAGGGACTGGGTTTGTTGTGGTAAGTGACTCACCTGAAACCCCACCGTTCTCTTAGCCTCCAGGTAGAGGCAGGATTCTGAAACATGGCCTTCACCATTGCCAGAGTGAATTGTTAGCGATCGGAGTTTGTCACAATTAAGCACCCGTGGATTGCCCCCCCCCCCCCCCCACCCCACCCCCCCCCCCCCCCCCCCCCCCCCCCCCCCCCCCCCCCTGGAGCCAATGGACGGTTTTGACCCCCCCCCCCCCCCCCCCCCCCCCCCCCCCCCCCCCCCCCCCCCCCCCCCCCCCCCCCCACCCCCCCCCCCCCCCCCCCCCCCCCCCTCCCCCCCCCCCCCCCCCCCCCCCCCCCCCCCCCCCCCCCCCCCCCCCCCCCCCCCCCCCCCCCCCCCCCCCCCCCCCCCCCCCCCCCCACCTTTCTCCAGCCTCCAGGTGAGAGCAGGATTCCACTGGAATGGCCTTCACTTGCCCCGATGAATTTAGCTCCAATATCCCCCCCCCCCCCCCCCCCCCCCCCCCCCCCCCCCCCCACAAAAGCTCAACGCTACCCAGGACAAAGGGGGCAGTTTCCGTGCACTGATCAATGTCTAACCTCACAATCCCACAAATTAGAAAGTGTAAAGGGTTTCATTTCATCAACTTGCCGCGGTGTTCCCACTGTATCCACAGCCAGTCCCAGAGATGCGGCTGAGAGGAATTTTCTCCTCATTTCCCCCGATTAAAATTCAGATCCCGCCACTGAGTTCTCAGAGAGCATTTCTGAGTCAATGGACCATTCACAATGCAGAAGAACAGATTGCTCCTTGATTTTTTTTTTTTCTCTGTTTACTATCCCGACTCAGCAAATACGTTCTGAATAAATCGAACATTGCATTAGCAGTGCAGATTAGGCTACTCACCAACTGTAATTACACAAGGGATCCTTCTGCGCAGCATGGGTGGATGCCCTTGGGTGCAGGTTAATTGCGGAATGACATGCAGAAAAGTAAGTGATCATCAGAGAAACCGATGGGACTGATTCTATGTTTAAGAATGATCTGAGTTAAACGTCAGTCCCAAGAGTGCTGGAAATATATGGAAAATGTCAGGGTAAACACGCAGTTGTGTGAGTGATGTATTCTATACGACTGTTTCATACTGCTCGAGTAACCCACGACAAACCCATACCATCATTAAAAACCAACTCACAACAATACCCTTTCCTGCCCGATTCTCCCTCCTAATTGGAGATGAGACCTCTTTGTCCATTTGATTCATTTAAAAAATGATCTCTATTGGTATAAAAACCACACTAATTTGATTTTGCATAGTGCCTCTTTCCAGCCCAACTAAATGTGGTGCCAAGTTCCACACTAACATCTCAGAGGATAAGGAAGTTGCGCCAGAATCTTCCATTAGATTTATTAGCCACCGTTATCCGACCTCTCTGTCCTGGGCCTCCTCCACGGCCAGAGTGAGCAACACCGGAAATTGGAGGAACAGCACCTCATATTCCGCTTGGGGAGTCTGCATCCTGGTGGCATGAACATTGAATTCTCCCAATTCTGTTAACCCTTACTGTCTCCTCACCTCAGCCCTCAGGCTCCTCCTCCTCCTTTTTCCTTTCTTCTCCCCGCCTCCCCCCCCACCCCCTATCAGTCTGAAGAAGGGTTTCGGCACGAAACGTTACCTATCTCCTTCGCTCCATAGATGCTGCTGCACCCGCTGAGTTTCTCCAGCATTTTTGTGTACCGTTGTACATTTGTCAGTCGGGTTCCTTGGAAATTGAAACAACCTTTCTGCAAAACCTTTCATAAGATTAAAGGTCCATACCAGGTCACCTCTCCCTCCTGGAGCAAACAACACCAATTTATTTTGCCTTTGCCGACAGTTCTCATTCTCAGTTACAACGTTGTAAATCCTTTTCATGCCTTTCCAGTTACTCAGGTACCTTGCTGTTGTAGGATTGGAACTGTGGCCTAATCAAAGTTTGCCATAACTTCCCCATTCTATTCCTCCAGGATTGAAGCTCACAGTTTGATGACTTTGAGAAACATATGTTAGAGATAGATAGATCCTTGATTTGTACAGGTGTCAGGGGTTATGGGGAGAAGGCAGGAGAATGGGGTTAGGAGAATGGGGTTGAGATAGATCAGCCATGATTGAATGGCAGAGTAGACTTGATGGGCCGAATGGCCTAATTCTTCTTCTATCACATGACCTTTTGACATGATGTCCCTACTTTTTTCCTCGCAGCTCACACTGCCACCCAACTTTGTGTCATCTGCAAACTTGAAGATGTTACATTTAATTCCATTGTCTATTTTGTTAATAATTATTGTAAATAACTGGGGTCCCAGCACTGAACCTTGCGGCACCCAACTAGTCACTGCCTGCTGTTCTGAAAAACAACCGTTAATTCCTACTCTTTGCTTCCTGTCTGCTAACCAGTTCTCTATCCATGTCAATACCCAGCTCCCAATACCATGTGCTCGAATTTTGTACACTAATCTCTTGTGCAGGACCCTGTCAAACGCTTTTTGAAAGTCCAGATACACCACATCCACTGGCTCTAACTTATCCATTCTACTTGTTACATCCTCAACAAAATTCAAGAAGATTAGTCAAGCATGATTTCCCCTGCATAAACCCAGGTTGACTTTGATCGATCCCATCACTGCTTTCAAAATGCGCTGCTATTACATCTTTAATAATCGACTCAAGCATCTTCCCCACTAACGATGTAAGGCTAACTGGTCTATAAATCCCTGTTTTCTCTCTCCCTCCTTTCTTAAAAAGTGGGATCACATTAGCTACCCCCCAGTCCACAGGAACTGATCCAGGGTTTATAGAAGATTGGAAATAGTCACCAATGCATCCACGATTTCTAGACCACCTCCTTGAATACTCTGGGATGCAGACCATCAGGCCCTGGAGCTTTATCTGCCTTCAGTCCCAACAGTTTACCTAACACCATTTCCTGACTAATGTGGATTCCCTTCAGTTCCTCCCTCTCACTAGATCCTCGGTCCCCTAGTATTTCTGGAAGATTGTTTGTGTCTTCCTTTGTGAAGACAGAATCAAAGTACTTGTTTAACTGTTCTGCCATTTCCTCGTTTCACATGAAAATTCACCTGTTTCTGACTGTAAGGGACCTACATTTGTCTTCACTAATCTTTTCCTCTTCCTATCATATCTAAAGAAGTTTTTACAGACAGTTTTTATATTCTCCGCAAGCTTTCTTTCACCCACCATTTTTCCTATTAATTAACCCCTTTGTCCTCTTCTGTTGAATTCCAAATTTTTCCTCGTCCTCCGGTTTCCTGCTTCCTCTGGCCAATTTATATGCCTCTTCCTTGGATTTAACACTATCCCTAATTTCCCTCGTTAGCCACAGTTGAGGCGCCTTCTCCATTTTATTTTTATGCCAGACAGGATGATAAATGCGATCCATGCGATCTTTAATTCTTTGCCATTGCATCTCCACCGTCAACTCTTTAAGTATCGTTTGCCGGTCTATCCTAGCCAATTCCCTTTTCATGCCATCAAAGATACCTTTCTTCAAATTCAGGACCCTTGTCTCTGAACTAACCGTGTCACTCTCCATCTTAATGCAGAATTCCACCATAATATGGTCACTGTTGCCCAAGGGGCTTTGCACAACAAGATTGCTAACTAATCCTTCCTCATTGCACAATACCCAGTCTCGGATGGCCTGTCCTCTGGTTGGTTCCTCTACACATTGGCTTAGAAAACCATCCAGTATACACTCCAGGAACTCCTTCTCCTCCTCAGCATTGTAACCTATTTGGTTAGCCCAATCTATACATATGTAGATTAAAGTCACACATCCCTAATTTCCTGCTTGATGCTATCCCCAACCTCACTACTGGTGGTCCATACACAACTCCAACAAGCGTTTTCTGCCCTTGGCTATTTCGCAGTTCTACCCATACAGATTCTACCACATCCAAGCTAATGTCTCTCCTTACTATTGCATTAATCTCCTCTTTAACCAGCAATGCCACCCTACCTTCTGTCTATCCTTTCTGTCTATCCTTCCTGAATATTAAATACTCCTGCATATTGAGCCCCAGCCTTGGTCAACCTGGAGCCATGTCTCCGTAATCCCAACTATATCATATCCGTTAACAACTAACTGTGCATTCAATTCATCCACCTTATTACGAAAGCTCCTTGCATTAAAGCACAAAGCTTTCAGGTTTGTGTTTCTTTTCTCCCGTCTATCTTTTGCTTCTGCCCTCATTTTACGGCCCTCTGTCTCCCTGCATTGGTTCCCATCCCCCTGCCCTATTAGTTAAAATTGACCTTTCCTACACTCTCATGCATGGTAACTGCACGTATACGCGTCCACTACGTTGTTGACCCCTTTGTTGACGTTTTGCAACCCTCAGTGTTTTGTCCTTGGTGAGCTTGTCAACCTAATCGTCGGAAAAGTAATCAAGAAAATAACTTGTGCAGCAGTCGGCTTCAAGACTGTCATTTCAGCATTTTGTGATGTTTCCAAACATGTCATCTCAACTTAATTCTGTCAAATGCATGGTCAGGTCTGCAGAAAGTCAGTGACGTGAAGCTGTTTAACCAGCAAACATCATTATCCGCAGCACACAACAGCCCCACATAGAGCAAGGCTACATTGATAGTTCATTAAACCTGACCACAGTTAATCTGGATAAATTGGCTGATTAAAGGAAGGATGTGCTACATTGCATTCATTAAAGTGCTAATTTCGAGTCAATGAAATGAATGTGGTGATGCAGCCTGGCCAATTATACCTGACCTGTGACAGTCTTAATCAATGTTCATCAGCGGGCCTTGCAGTAATTGATGTGATTGGCATGTGATTTGCATGCCCTGGTAGGCAGCAGCAACAATCTACACAGCCCGACAGCAATTAACTTATTTCTGCCTGAGTGTGGAGTGGCCGGGAGTTGGGCAAATCTGGGTCTCACATCCTGCTCTGGATAATGGAGTGGCGTGTGGGTTCGTCTGCATCATGTGGAGGAAAGAACTGGTTTAAATCGAAGATAGACATAAAATGCTGGAGTAACTCAGCGGCGCAGGCAGCATCTCTGGAGAGAAGGAATGGGTGACATTTGGGTGACTCCAAAGATGCTTCACTCCAGAGATGCTGCCTGCCCCACTGAGTTACTCCAGCATTCTGTGCTCTTCTACACCACAACTGGATCAGAACAGATCTCCCTCCTCCATTTGCTGAAGGGTCCTGACCCGAATGGTCACACATCCTTTTTCTCTAGAGATATCGCCTGATCCTCTGAGGTTACTCCAACACTTTGTGTCTATCCTCCACCTCCATGTTGGAGCAGCAGTAATATGTCATGATAACACGATGGCAGTGGGCTTTACGAATATTGCCAATATTATGTTAACATCATTTGGGCTGATGTGGGGAATGATTTCATTATCAGTGTAGAGTGGTGAGCCCTTCCAAGCAGTTGACCCTGGTAGGAGCAGCATGGTGACACAGCATTAGAGTTGCTGCCTTACTGTACCAGAGACAGGGGTTTGATCCTGACTATGCGTACCATCTGTACAGAGCTTGTATGTTTTCCCTGTGACCGCATCGGGCTTTCTCCGGGTGCTCCGGTTTTCTCCCACAGTCCAAGGACATACAGGTTTGTAGGTTAATTGGCTTCGGTAAGTTGTAAAATTGTCCCTTTAGTAGGATAGTGTTAGTGTACAAGGTTGATGCAGACTGGATGGGCCGAAGGGCCTGTTTCCATGTTCTGGAATATACTGCTGAAGGAGGTGGCGGAGGCTGATATACTTATGATATATAGACACAAGGAACTGCAGATGCTGGTTAATACACAAAAGGATACAAGTGCTAGAGTAATTCAACAGGTCAGGCAGCATGTCTGGAGAATATGAATAGGTAACATTTCGAGTCGAGACCTTCCTTCAAGCTGAGGTTCTCCATGTTATCCATGTTCTCCAGAGATGCTGCTTGATCTGCTGAGTTACTCCAGCACTTTGTGTCCTTGTGTTTCTTACAGTATTTAAAAAGTATCTGGATGAACACTTGAGTAACCACAACATAGATGGCTAAGGATCAAGTGCTCCAGATTTCAGCACCTGTAGTCTCCATTTTGCAGTTTGTGAATTGGATCAGTGTAGATGGGTACTTGATGGTCAACTTGGACTCGATCAGGGGCTGAAATCGCTATCCAAACATGGGGGGGGACACACACAATTTATTGGTGCCCGTCGCGCATGCGCACACACGCGAGGCTTCGGCTGTGGGCCCTGTGGACGGTAACATCGGGAACTGACCTGGTTGGTGACCGACTCCAAACTCCAACAACAGCAGCTTCGTCCGCCCCAAATCGTCGGGCTTAACATAGAAACATAGAAAATAGGTGCAGGAGTAGGTCATTCGGCCCTTCGACCCTGCACCGCCATTCAATATGATCATGGCTGATCATCCAACTCAGTATCCTTCAATCGGCCCGTTGGCGGGGCCTTTCATCGCCCGGCACGGCTTAAAACCGGCCTCGGGATCTTCCATCGCCCGGCGGGGGCTTCAACATCAGGAGCCTCGATCGCCTCGACGCAGCAATTTGACCACGGGGCGATGGAAGATCCCGCTGCCGATTTTAAGCCGGGCCAGGCTGGATGAGGAAAGGTCCCGCGAACTAACTGATTCAAGCTCCGCCCAATGTCTTTGCTCTACCAGGAAGTCTCCCTCCTGTGCTTTATCTGCGTTCTATCCTCAGTCCCACCCTCCTACTTCCGCCACTGACCGACACTTCTCTCCACCAATCATCGCGCTGAATCATCATATCCTGCCACTCCCACTGCCTGCTGACCAACGTCTCTCTTGTCCAATCGGCGCCCTTGATCATCTGTCCCACCCCCACTGTTTCTCAGAAAGCGGAGATTCTTAATAGATTTTTTTCACCCAATTTCAAAATCCGGATTACAAAACATTGGGGGGTTTGTCCCCCACCTCTCAAAACATGGAGGGGACGCGTCCCCCTGTCCCCCCCGGGGATTCCCGCCCATGGACTCAATCGTCCAAAGGGCTTTTTTGTGCTGTACATGATTGCGCTGTTTATCTAAGTGTTTTCAGATAAAGGACAAGAAACAATTAAGAGACCAAGTAAAATCCTGAGAATTTAAAATATAACTCATTCTAAGTGAATGAAAATAAAATTTATGTAAATAAACAGAATGATAATATTGGCCTTTGCCACAATCTACAGGTGCATGGCATTGTTAGAATCATTTAGACCATCAAGCTTGCTGACCATTCAAATTTCACATTGTACTCCTGAACAAAATTTTACATTGAATGCCTCGTTGTCAACTTTCAAGCTAACAATGATATATTCTATGTTTAAGAAGGAACTGCAGATGCTGGAGAATCGAAGGTACACAAAAAAGCTGGATAAACTCAGCGGGTGCAGCAGCATCTGGTTACACAAAAAAGCTGGAGAAACTCAGCGGGTGCAGCAGCATCAGGTTACACAAAAAAGCACCCGCTGAGTTTCTCCAGCTTTTTTGTGCTACCAATGATATATTCTACATTTTCTTTGATCTTTGTCACCTTTGAACTCTTGTCTTCACACCGTACCCATCCATATCTCTTGTTTCCCTCTCCCTTGACACTCAATGTCAGAAGAAGGGTCTCGACCCGAAACGTCACCCATTCCTTCTATCCAGAGATGCTGCCTGAGATACTGCAGCATTTTGTGACTGTCTTCAGTGTAAACCAACATCTGCAGTTCCTTCCTACACATAAATAAGCTATCAAGGAATCTAAAGAGAATTAGTAAGTATTCCTGTGGCACTGAACTAACAAACAACAAATCAACTTAAGGATGGAATCACAAAGCGATGCACGGAATAAATTCAAAATAATAACATCATCTTGGCAGAAATTATTGAATAATTCCATTGTCTCAGTATTGGCCTGGTAACTAATGAGGTGGACATGAAGTTAGGAACTGAGATGGAAAATATAAAGACATTTAGGATTAAAAAAGAGGTAGGTAATTGAGGAACACATCATGCTGAAAAGACAAAACATCCAGTTGAGTTGTTTGCACAGATACCGTATTTAAAAAGGCTGGAGAAGCAAATGCAGATAGGCTGTCAGAGAAATATGGTGGGGAATGGGGGCCATGCCAGATAGTTAATGAGGCAGCATTTATTGATTGGGGCAGAACGAGTGGAAGTCACAACAGAGCATTGAGCTTTCTCTCAGAGGCGATGAGGTTAATCTGTTGCATGTCATTTAAAATATCGAGAAACAGGATACAGAGGCAGCACCGATTTCAAAAGAGGAGCACATTCTTGAACAATCTTGGTACATTTTTTTGTAGCAACAGAATGGTGCAGCAGGCGGTAGTGAGCAGTGAGATGTGGTAAAACAAATTATTAGGACCGTAAGAAAGCAAACAAACGCAGAATGTTTGTGGTTCACAACTTGTCGTGGCAACCGATTGAAACATAGAAACATAGAAAATAGGTGCAGGAGTAGGCCATTCGGCCCTTGGAGCCAGCACCAATATGTTCATGGCTGATCATCCAAAATTAGTACCCCATTCTGGCTTTTCCCCCCATATCCCTTGATTCCCTTTGCCCCAAGAGCTAAATCTTTAACTCTCTCTTGAAAACATCCAGTGAATTGGCCTCCACTGCCTTCTGTGGCAGAGAATTCCACAGATTCACAACTCTCTGGGTGAAAACGGTTTCCCCCATCTCAGTCCTAAATGGCCTAACCCTTTTTCTTAAACTGTGACACCTGCTTCTGGACTCCCCCAACATTGGGAATATTTTTCCTGCAACCACCCTGCCCAATCTTCTATAAATTGTTTCTTTAAGATCCTCTGTCATCCGTCTACATTTCAGCGAATACAAGCCCAATCGACCCATTCTTTCATCATACGTCAGTCCCGCCATCCTGGGAATTAACCTGATGAACCTACGCTGTACTCCCTCAATAGCAATAATGTCCTTCCTCAAATTAGGAGACCACAATTGCACACAATACTCCAGGTGCGGTCTCACCAGGACCCTGTACAACTGCAGTAGGACCTCCTTGCTCCTAAACTCAAATCCTCTCACAATGAAGGCCAACATGCCATTGGCTTTCTTCACTGCCTGCTGTGCCTGCATGCTTACTTTCTGTGACTGATGTACAAGCACACCCAGGTCTCGTTGCACCTCCCCTTCTCCCAATCTGACACCATTCAGATAATAATCTGCCTTCCTGTTCTTGCCACCAAAGTGGATAACCTCACATTTATCCACATTATACTGCATCTGCCATGCTTCTGCCCACTCACCCAACCTATCCAAGTCACCCTGCAGCCTCACAGCATCCTCCTCGCGGCTCACACTGCCACCCAGCTTTGTGTCATCCACAAACTTAGAGACGTTACATTTAATTCCCTTGTCTAAATCGTTAATATATATTGTAAACAACTGGGGTCCCAGCACCGGGGCTTGCGGCACCCCACGTCACTGCCTGCCATTCTGAAAAGGATCCGTTAATATGGAGCAATATTTACTGTTCTGTTTCACCAGGAGAGTAGTGGGGCCCTGGGGTGGAGGGTACTGGACTGAGGAGTTCCCTGCAACCTGTTTCTCTCGCAGTTCATAGACTCACCTGCCGCCTGTCACTTTTGAGGGCTGGTAGAGTCTGCGTACCACCTGTGTATGGCGTGTGTGAGGTTGCAGCCCCTGTTCCAATATCTAAAGAGGCTGCTCCTAGCCTTCTTGTCCACCATCCTCACACCAACCCAGTCCATCCCAGAGCCTGTCCCTCCAACCCAGTCTATCCTAGAGGCTCTGACCTCCAGCTCCGGATTTCCTGCTGCGACCTGCAAAAATCCTGACCTCCTGCAAAGACCTCGCCATGACCTCTCAACCTCTGACCTTCTCGTGACCTCTCACCCTCTAACCCTCTGGGACCTTTCTGTGACCTGTCGACATCTGACTGCTCGATAACATTCCTTGCTTTGTCCAGTCAAGCCCTGATCCCTGGGTACGATTCCTCGCCAAGGTCTCACCGTCACCTTTGGAGCTTTTCTCTCTACTTGGCCTCTACACCAGCAGACAGGCCCAGTCTCAGCTCCACCAAGTCCTCCAGGAGCATGCGAACCATTGAATGGTGAAAGGCTGCAGTCCTGGGCGGACACTTGGAAGGGACGTGATGGTGACTGTATGAGGGAGAGCGGGGAATGTCCGTGGACTGCACGAACCAGACTGTGACTCATAAGCAATAAAACAACTGCTGGGGGAACTGCGGAGCATCTGCGGAGGGAATGGACAGATGACGTTTCGGCTCGGGACTAACAGAAGGCTGCCTGATGCACAGTTTCTACAGCACTGTGTGTGGTTTCTGAATATTGACTCCACTGCTTTGATTTGCTTATTGCAGTGCCTCTATAAATCCCCATCAGCCCACATCCATTTATTTCCACCTGTGCTGTTAGTTCATTGATTTTGTATCAAATACTACATGCATTTGGATTTAGAGCTCTTAATTTTGTCTCTTCACACTGTTGGGTCGACTGTGGCTGATTATCCTCCTTTCCCCTGCCTTCCTCATTTGCTTTCTATTGTGCTGCCTTCCATTGCTGCCTTGGTGTTTCTCTCCTTGACCTGTCAGCTCAGATACACCTCCTGCTGCCATGTGTGCATATAACCTCCCCAATGGCACTTGCAAACATCCCGTGAAGATATCGGCCCCATTCCAGACTGGGTGTGACCCAGAACCACTAGCATCGAAATCCTACCCTTTCACACCACGACTCAAGCCGTGCATTCACCTTATCTCTCTTTCTTTATCTACTCTCATTAACGTGGCTCTGGAACAAGATTCAAGAGAGTTTATTGTAATGTGTCCCTGATAGGACAATGAAATTCTTGCTTTGCTTCAGCACAACAGAACATAGTAGGCATTGACTACAAAACAGATCAGTGTGTCCCACAAAATGTGTAGGAAGGAACTGCAGATGCTGGTTTAAACTAAAGATAGACACAAAAAAGCTGCAGTAGCTCAGCATATCTTTCATTCATTTGTTCTCTATCTCACCGTCTATATTTCTCGTTTCACTTTCTCCGGACTCCCAGTCTGGAGAAGGGTCTCAACTCCAAAACGTCACCGATTCCTTTTCTCCAGAGGTGCTGTCTGACCTGCCGAGTTAATCCAGTCGAGACCCGAAACGTCACCAATTCCTTCTCTCCATAGATGCTGCCTCAACCGTTGAGTTTCTCCAGCATTTTTTTGTCTACTTTTAACTTTTTAACCTGTTTAGTGCCACCCCCAAGTATACTGAGGTCATGGCCAATAGTGAATAGAAAACGTGACAGTGAACAGGTTAATGTTGCTATGGTCTTGGCTTCATATTAGCCCTTGATGTGATAATACAGAGAGGGCAATGTGCTTCCCCATCTATGTGCTGCCATTTTTATTTTTCCTCTGAAGTATGAAGAAGGATCCTGATCCAAAACATCACCTATCTATTCGCTCCACAGTTGCCGCCTGACCCGCAGCATTTTGTTTCAGGATCTGCAAAGGCTCTCATGTATTTCTCTTCCCGACACCCAATGGTTCACCAGCAGCATTACAGGAAGCCAAGATAAATGCCATGGTCACATTGAATGGCGGTGCTGGCTCGAAGGGCCAAATGGCCAACTCCTGCACCGATTGTCTATTGTCTGTAAACACACGACAAGTTACACAGCCTATTATACAGAGAGATGTGTATTTACCATTTGTGGTTAATTGACTGTGTACTGTCAATTATGGTGTATGAATCATCATTACGCATAATCATAACATGTGCTGTGATAATTAGCTGAAGAGAGTAAAACGGAAACCAGAGTTGAATGATGCAGAACATAGAAATCTGTTCCTTCAAACAAGTGGCCTGTGATATGGAGGCATTCAGTGTTCACACTAGACGGTTTGCTTACTTACTGTGAAACTATTTATTCTGGTTTACACAAGTGTAAACGATGCAGGGGAAACCAAGGGGAGCAGCATAGAGATTTGCAAAAAGACCAAATGTCCTGCTAACACATTGCAGGGTCAGGGGCCTGTCCCACTTTCACGACCTAATTCACGACCTCTGCCGAGTTTGCCCTTGACTCGTACTCTCAGCACGGTTGTTGTCACAAGGTCGTAGGTAGGTCGTAGCAGGCCCTGATGCTAGTCGTAGGTACTCGTGGCATCAAGTAGGTCGGGGCGTTTTTTTCTAGCATGATGAAAAATGTCCACGAGTAAAAAAGGTCATGAATTAGGTCGTGAAAGTGGGACTGGCCCTTAACTGTGCCACCTTCCCCGATTTACATCTGTAGCTCTGAGCGGTGCGACCATAAGGTACAAGGTCCACATTCAGCAGCAGCTACATCTACCTGGTTAGCACACCTGTAGGAGGACGTGCTGTCACTGGCAGAGGGATTTATAGCAGCGGAAGTTATAATCATGCAGCAAGGAAACAGACCTGCTCGCCCATGCTGACCAAAATGCACCATGTAAGCTAGGCCCATTTGTGGCTTCACACTTGCACGATGAGCAAGAACAGCTCCTTCTAGTTTCACGCAAATAAACAGTGCTCACTGTCGCAGCTTCCACAGTACACCCCAGCGGTATGAATATTGACTTCTCTAACTTAGAAACAGAGAAACATAGAAAATAGGTGCCGTTCGGCCCCTCAAGCCAGCACTGCCATTTAATATGATCGTGGCTGATCATCCAAAATCAGTACCCCGTTCCTGCTTTCTCCCCATATCCCTTGATTCCATTAGCTCTAAGAGCTATCTATAATTCTCTCTTGAAAACATCGAGTGAATTGGCCTCCACTGCCTTCTGCGGCAGAGAATTCCATAGATTCACAACTCTCTAGGTGAAAACGTTTTTCCTCATCTCAGTCCTAAATGGCCGACCACTTATTCTTAAACTGTGATCCCTGGTTCTGGACTCCCCTGACATCGGGAACATTTTCCCTGCACCAAGCCTGTCCAATCACTTAAGAATTTTATATATTTCTATGATCCCCTCTCATTCTTCTAAATTCTAGTAAATAAAAGCCCAGTTAGATCAGATTCAACTTTATTGTCATTGTGCAGTGTACAGTACAGTTAATCCATTCTTCCATCATATGTCAGTCCCGCCATCCCGGAAAGTAACCTGGTGAACCTACACTGCACTCCCTCAATGGCAAGAATGGTTCTCCTTAAAAAAGGAGATCAAAACTGCACCAAATAGTCCAGGTGTGGTCTCACCAGGGCCCTGTACAATTGCAGTAGGACCTCCTTGCTCCTATACTCAAATCCTCTTGCTATGAAGGCCAACATGCCATTTGCTTTCTTCACTGCCTGCTGTACCTGCATGCTTACTTTCAATACTTCAAGTAACCTTTGCTTTTCCTCTCTCTCCATCCCTTCCCTCTTCCCAGTTCCCAGATTATTCCCAATTACTTTTTATCTCTATTTACTTTGTTGTCATTGTCTGCTAGCTAACAATGATCTATTCTACATTTGCCTTGATCTCATCTCTTTTTCACACCTTGCACTTCCTTATCTCTGTGTCTCCCTCTCCCCTGACTCTCAGTCTGAAGAAGTATCTCGACCCGAAACGTCACCCATTCCTTCTATCCAGAGATGCTGCCTGTCCCGCTGAATTGCTCCAGCATTTGTGTCTATCTACGGTCATTATACAGTCTTGGCACTCCCTCTGCTGGGTACCTTCCACACTGACTTCCGCGCAGATTTTCTGAACATTAACCCCTTCCGAAAACTATCGCTGTGCAATGCAGTTTTAATTTACCGGAGGCTGCATGACGATCTGAGCTTGACATCAAGATTGCAAATGGATGAATACTGTGTCAAGATTTAAGACCAGAATTAACAAACTCTAAAAATGGAAAGGAATTAATATTTGAAAAAATAGAGTCATTTAAAGAATATGGGAGAAAGAAATTCCTTGAAATAGGATCAAGGAGAAAGTACTTTGAAAAGCCAACACCAAGTCCCCATTTGCCCACGATTGTTCCATCTCCCTCGAAACTCTTGTCAAATTTCAAGGAATGTAGCAGGAAACCAACTTCTCCTTGAATCAGTCATAATTAGTAGTTGAGGCAGGTGCAAGAACACAATTTAAAAGACATTTGGACATGAATCGGAAGAGTTTAGAAGGATATGGGGCAAGCGTGGGCAAATGGGACTAGCTTGGATGGGGCATCTTGGTCAGCATGGATGAGTTGGGCTGAAGGACCTGCTTCTGTGCTATATCACTCTATGACTCTATTCAATGGTGTATCACAGATATCAGTGACATAAGAGATAGAATCAGGATGGACACAAAAAGGTGGAGTAACTCAGCGGGCCAGGCAGCATGTCTGGAGAGAAGGAATGGGTGATGTTTCGGGTCGAGACCCTTAATCTGGAGTAGGTCTCATCCGATCTCCTTCTTCAATATATCCAGTGACTGAGCATTCACTGCCGTCTTGGGAGAGAATTCCAAAGTTTTGCTTCGCTCTGGGCGAAGAAACTATTTCTCACCTTTGTGGCGAAAGTCTGACCCTTTATTTTAAGACTGGCCCCCAATTCTAGACATCGTTAGGGACCATAAATGTTATATTGCGCATCCTTCTGAACTCGGTGCAAAAGCAATATGCTTAAACTGTTCTCACATGACACTGCCAATATCTCAGGACTGATTTTGGTGAACTTTTGGTATGTTCCCTCTATTATGATTATAACCTCCCTTAGCCAGATTAAACACAATATTCCAGTACTCCATTCAACTCCATTTGAATTAAGCTCAACCTAATATCCACCTTCCCTGCTGTATCTGCATGTGGAATTTCAGCGACTTGTATGCAACCACACTAAGGTCTCCCTGACATTGACACCCTTCAACCTCCATCCATCTAGCTAAGTGCCCTGATCTTACATTTTTCTTCATTATGTGCCATCTACCGAGTACTTGCCCTGTTACTAAATCTGCCTCTCTCTTCCTGAAACCTTTTTTATATCCTTCTCACAGCCTACACTGCCACCTAGTTTAATATTGTGGCACATCAAGGCAGATTATTATCTGATTATGTCAAGTTAGGAAAATGGGAAGGGCAACGAGATCTGGGTGTCCTTGTACATCAGTCACTGAAAATAAACATTCAGGTACAGCAGGCAGTGAAGAAAGCCAATGGCATGTTGGTCTTCATAACAAGAGGAGTTGAGTATTGGAGCAAGGAGGTCCTCCTGCAGTTGTACAGGGCCCAAGTGAGACCATACCTGTAGGATTGTGTGCAGTTTTGGTCTCCCAATTTGAAGAAGGACATTCTTGCTATTGAGGGAGTGCAGCGTAGGTTCACAAGGTTAATTCCCCGGATGGCGGGACTGTCATATGTTAAAAGAATGGAGCGACTGGGCTTGTATACACTGGAATTTAGAAGGATGAGAGGGAATCTTATTGAAAAATATAAGATTATTAAGGGATTGGACACGCTAGTGGCAGGAAACAAGTTCCCGATGTTGGGAGAGTCCAGAACCAGGGACCACAGTTTAAGAATAAGGAGTAGGCCATTTAGAACAGAGATGAGGAAAAACATTTTCACTCAGACAGATGTGAATCTGTGAAATTCTCTGCCTCAGAAGGCAGTGGAGGCCAATTCACTGGAGGCTTTCAAGAGAGAATTAGACAGAGATCTTAAAGATAGAACATTTCAAAATCCAGTCGTGACCAGAAAAACGCTACGACTCTTTGGGCTACTTGAAGAGACTACGCACAACCATACAGGTGTCACCCCGCGACCATGTGGCAACAGCCTAATCGTCAGCAGTCGCCTAAAAGATCGCCTAAGTGGGATAGGTGGCATTACTCCAGCACTTTGCGTCTATTTCTCTCCCTATGGTCCATATGGTGAGGGTTTTGCTGAATTCACTGTGCTGTTGGGAGAAATCTGGACCCAAACTCAGCCAGTAACATTGCAACTTCTGTGTTTGTGCAGCAGGTGGTTCAAACGTACCAGAAGGGCTGGGGACTGTAGGTTGGTGTTGGGACATTTGGCACCATATTGCCAGCATTTCCTAGCTCGTTCCAGGAAAAATAATGCCACTAAACACAGTGGGTAAACAGCAGATTTCACATGTACTTTAAATTCCCAAATTGTGCTTTCCTTTTTCTATGGACTGCTGCTGGCAAGGCTGTAGTTCTTGTTCTTGCCACAGAAAAGTTACATATAGTGTCAGGGCAGAACATGCTGGTAACAGTAGCTGCAGGCAACCAGTTCCTTCCTGACAGCAATTTAATAGTGTTTGACTACATTTCCAACAACAAGAGTATAGTATAGTATAGTATAGTATAGTATAGTATAGTATAGTATAGTAGTATAGTAGTATAGTAGTATAGTATAGTATAGTATAGTATAGTATAGTATAGTATAGTATAGTATATCTTTATTGTCATTTTCCTGAGTACTCACATACCCAGAGGAAACAAAAAAAGTTGCTCAACCAGTATCCATTCAGTGTGCAGTAAAAAATAAATAGAAATAAAAATACATATATCATGAACAAATTAAACACTCTACTCTCTAATAACACCCAAAGATCAATGGGTAAATGTATACATACAGATGTTGTTGGACACTTTGCTGTATATTTGAAGAAATCTTGCTGTTAGATTTACAAAGGAGCATTAATGACAACACTTCATTTTATTTGATATTAGTTTTGTTTTTTTGAGGTTTTTAATCATTAGCTAACGGTTTGCTACTTCCCCACTGTTATTAGATTGTTAAACAACCTCTTATGTGTAATGGATGAATTCCCAGCCAGTCTGAAAAAGGGTCTCGACCCGAAACATCACCTATTCTTTTTCTCCAGAGATGCTGCCTGTCCTGCTTAGTTACTCCAGCTTTTTGTGTATATTTCCAATTGTGCTTTATTTTATATGCAATTTGAGTGCAGCTGTAATGCTACCTTCTGCACTTTACTTATTTTCCCTTTTGAGCTATACCAATACAAATCTTTTCAGTGTAGAATACTGATTGATTTTTCCTGATATTACCGGTTGTAGTGCCAGACTCCTGTTTTAGTAGAGATCAGCTCACTCGTGGATTGAAAATTGATACTTCTGTAAAGTTCAGTAAGACATTAGGCAATGCTTTTACCAGCTGCTTAGACTGATTTGTGCCATTACATAAATATTCTTTCCTCAGTGTGACCAATATTTAAGAAGCCTCTTGGCTTAATACACTGAGGGGGGAAAAAAGCAATAATAATTGTGATATGATAATTGTGACATGATACAGTTTTAATGCAGCATGCTTTCTTTAACAAATCTGGAATATGATTCTTTATCTCCTTTTGATCCAACCAACTATCCTTACTTTAAGCTTTTTCTGCATAGAATGATAGTAACTTTCAAGATGGCGGACTGCGGGGGTGATGCGCCGTTGTGTATGGCTGCTCCTCCTGCAGTCCGTCCTTTCACCCTTTTTTATTTTTATTTTTAGTCCTGTCCCTACAAAATGTTTCTTGGAGGTCTTCTTTTATGTGGTGGGTGGGGGGAGGGGAAGGGGGAAACTATTTTAACCCCAGTCCTACCTGGTCGGAGATGCGGTTTTTCTCCGAACCGCATCTTCGTCCTCTCTGTGCGGCCTACCATCGAGCTGGAGCAGCGCTGGAGCGGCGTTTCCTGCCGGGACTACAGCTTCGCCGGCGGTGCAGATGCTGGGACACCAACATGGAGCGGGCGATGCCTTACCGGGTCGCCTTGCGGTAAGCTCCGGGGCACTGTGACCGCCGACTGCGACATCGTTGAGCTGCGGCTACAGAGCGTCCAGCCGCGGGCGGGCGGCACTGGATTTACAGCACCGCGGAGCCTGGGATCCGAGATCGCCAGAGTCGGAGGTCCGGCCGGCGCGGCCTGTGAACTTTGGTCATTGCAGTCTTCGGGGAGGAAGCGGCCGCTTCAGTCCAAGCCGCTGAAGGATGTTCACCCGACGCCGATGATCCAGCTTCGCGGCAGAGGGCCTGAAAACACCGGGTTGGCTGAGGAGGCCACATATAGACCCCGACCTCGGGTGGACTATGAGGGGGAGAACTGGATATTTTTAGTGCCTTCCCTCACAGTGAATTCTGCTGTGGGGGGACGTTTCATGTTGATTTCTATAGTGTACTGTTCTGTGTCTTTTTTTCTTTTTCTCTTTTTTGTTTTGTATGGATTTATTGACATTTGATCTGTTCAATTAATTTAATCAATCTCTGTAAAGCACTTTGGTTCAAATATTGGTTTTGTTGAAAAGTGCTATATAAATAAACATTATTATTATTATTATTATAGTGGAGTCAGGGGATATGGGTAGAAGGCAGAAACGGGGTACTGATTGTGAACGATCAGCCATGATCACAGTGAAGGGCGGTGCTAGCTTGAAGGGCCGAACGGCCTACTCCTGCATCCATTGTCTATTGTCTATCAAGAGATATTGTGTTTAATTACAATACAATACAATACAATACAATACGGTTTTATTCGTCACGTTGCACATAAAGTGCAAGTGAAATGAATTTGCCAGCAGCGGTACAATGATAAAGAACACACAAAACACACTGAAAATGTAACACAAACATCCACCACAGCATTCATCACTGTGGTGGAAGGCACAAAATTTGGCCAGTCCTCCTCCATTTTCCCCCGTGGTCATGACCTCAACCCTCCACAGCCATCACCGCGGGCGTCCAGATGTGCAGACAAGGTAAAAAAGTCCAGGTAAGTCCTGAATCGGTGCCTCCCCACCGGAGACCGCGGCTTCAGGCTGGTGTAGGCCGCAGGCCGCGGTCGGAGATTTAAAGTTCCCGCCGCGCCGCAGCCAGAAGCACCACAGACTGCAGGGCCGGCGGTCTGGAGCTCCTCTCCAGGGATCCCTGGCGAGGGATCCCGCTCCTGATTGTAAGTAAGTAAGTCGCCGCAGCGCCCGCGGTAGAAGTTGGCCGTGGGTCAGCATTCGGAGATCTTCTTCCCCCAGGTTCCCCCACCCTGAGGCTCCTTTAATATTGTCATATTAACAGAGAATAGAACAATAAAATCCTTGCTTGCTGCAGTTTTACAGGTACATTATTGTGGCAACACAACAAATAATAATGTTATTGGTGAGTAGATGTCTCTTGATAGCACTGACAAAGACAGTAGATGAGAATGATAGTCTGGTAATTATCTGGATTGGATTTGTCCTGCATTTTGTAACCAGAACACGCCTGGGCACTTTTCAAGATTGTTTTTCTAAATGGCCGTGTTATACCTGGAACAGCTTGGATAGAAGCGTAGGCCACAAGTTTTGTGCACTACATCCGGGATGTTCTCTGGTCCTATGGCCTTTGCTCCCGTGTGCTCATGTACTGTCACTCACATGACAGTACATGGAGTGAGTCAAATTGGCTGAATACTTCTATGATGGTGGCGATCTCAGGGGGAAATCAAGATGGAACATCCACTCAGTACCTCCGGCTGAACATGGTTGTGAAGGTTTCAGTCTTGTCTCCAGATGCTGAGCCCTATCATCATTGAGCATCGCGATATTCCCGGAAGCTCCTCTCCTCTTAGCTGATTAGCTAATGTGATCCAACCTTTGTCATTGACATTGATTATCTAGTGGAGACATACAATTCCTGAATGTTTTGTGAGAGGCCTGTCCTCTAATACACTCAGTGAACACATGGTTTGGAGTTTGGTTTCTGGCTATAACTCAGTGACTGGTTGGTGTGACCTTTCTCCCAGGGTGGTGAATATAGCTTTGAGGTGAGTTGGGCAGTTTAAAGGGGTTGTGCAGGGCAAGTTTTTTACACAAAGAGTGGTCGGTATCATGGGTGGTAATGGACACGTATACGAGAGTAGCATTTAAGTGGCTGTTAGATAGGCACTTGGATATGCAGAAAATGAGGGATATGGATCACATGCAGGCTGAGGAAATTAATTTAAGTTTGCATCATGTTCAGTGCAGGCATTGGGGGCTGAAGGGCCTGTTCCATGCATGGTATATGTTCGATCCTAAGACTCCTTGCAGCTCTCCCTACATTCATGTAATGACTGCTCCTCCTGTTACACAACGGCACATGCATAGAGTAGAGTCACGCCCTTTATCCGTGCAGGCTCTCCAGAGACTCACCCCCACCCAAGCCCCCTGCTCCATCAAAGGGCAGAGGTGAAGGAGGAGGAGGCCAGGAGGAGTGAGGAAGAGCCGATAGCAGGAAGCACCAGCTCAGCTACTGGCACTACACTGCACGGCAAGGCACAGTGGTGAAGGGGGGCTCAGGTGATATTTGATCCTCAATGGATATTGTCAGGGCAAGGATAGATAGATTGTTGATTAGTACGTGTGTCATGGGGTTATGGGGAGAAGGCAGGAGAATGGGGTTAAGAGGGAAAGATAGATCAGCCATGATTGAATGACGGAGTAGACTTGATGGGTCGAATGGCCTAATTCCACTTATGAACATGGACTCATCAGAGGGCAATCCACTCCTTGCCACTTTTGAGGATTACTAAAGGAAGAACACATGCCAGCTCCAATCACAGGGAGCGCTTGTATAACTGAATGCATCGGGTGAAGGAGTCCCTCTTTCACCTCCCGCAGGAGAAGCCAGAAGGGCATCCTTCTCGCAGTGGAAGAGACACAGACCTGAACCAGTGACGTTAGTATTCCTGCCTCCATGCAGCCTCAGGCTGACCACAGGCAGAGACTGCCCTCTGCTTTTGTCTGTCAACAGACATAGCCAGGGAGGGACATTGCTGTCAGAGAGGTCAGCCCACTGAATCAGAGAATAGATTCAAAGCTGAAGCTGACAGGTATTTGGTCTGTAGGGGAGCCAATGGTCATGGTGAGGTTGCAGGAAAGTGGAGCTGAGGAAAGATCTTATGGAATGATAAATACCCAAGAGCTGCTCATCTGTCCTTTGTTGCTGTAGCAGGTTGCTGCTGGCCAAGAGACAAGGCACTCCTCCAGGAACAGGGAGGTTCTTTGTTTGATAATACTGGATTATAAACCTATATTATTCTTGGCGGAAAGACTATTCTCACCCTGACCCCGAAGCTTTGCAGCTGAGGGATCCCACCCTGGCCCTGAGGTGTTCGAGGACAATCAAGCTGATAGGCATCTAATCACTGCGTGCATGTTTGTAGATGAAACTAACATCAATGTAAACTCTGCAGCCACAGAAGCCAGCTTACACTAAAGCTGGTCTTGTAATTAGTCTATGCTGTAGTAGGGAAGGGACTTAGTGGGCAGGTTCTCTGGTTGCATGCTGATCTTGCCCATTCTGCAACAAAATGTAGTGGGTGCCCGTGATGCTTATGTCCAATGTCATTTGGTCCACGGTAAAGGCTCACCTCCTCCTTGGTGATGGCTGCACTACCAGGAGTCCATAGCGCTGTGGTCACCCATAGACACAGTAACGCCTTTCAAAGGTCTTTCACGAACAAAGGTATTATTGACATTTCACTATCGGTTGTGGCATTCTTTGACAGAAATGGGCTCAGAGGTGGTGCCGGAAATGCAAACGCCGTGTAATATATCAAGACTTGTAATGCATCTTCTACATCAAGTTTGTCGGTCTGCTGTGCCATTTGATATGTACAATTGCAATAAATGGGGATTAGGAACAAATCTAAATGGCCACTCAGATGTCCATTATGGTTTGAACGGGCATCAATTTAACGAAAAGTCCTGAATGCTAATGGAACCTTGCATAATGGTACTTTACAGGTCAACTCATTGAACTGTAACAGCATTTATGCATACATTCTTTGCCTATTTGGTAGAAGCTCCAACTGACCAGAGCCACCCTTGTCTATATCCTTGAGGGTGTCTGCACACAGGAATGCGGTATCAGCAGTTTTGGTATTTGAGATCACTCGAGCTGAAGAGGTAACGCCAACGTCTTGTTAACCTCCGGCCAAGAGCATTGTCACGTGGCATTGAATGGTGTTTGATCAAAGTGATGTCATTGCTTCCTGTTTAAGAAGGAACTGCAGATGCTGGAAAAATCAAAGGTCGGTGACGTTTCGGGTCGAGATGTTGAGTCTGAAGAAGGGTCTCGACCCGAAACGTCACCTATTTCCTTCGCTCCATGGATGCTACCTCACCCGCTGAGTTTCTCCAGCATTTTTGTCTACCTTCATCGCTTCCTGTGGTGTTCCAAGTGAGCATTGCCCAGGGATTGACATCATCGTGCACATCCGGTGGGAGAAATGTGCAGGAACACGGGCGCCACAGGAGTGCCCTGTCAGTTCCCGGGGCAGATGCTGAACATCACTCACACACACCTTCCCCTGAAATGCATCAATGTCCTACCAGGCATTGGTGGAAAGGACAACACAGTAGAACTCCCTGATCCAATGATGCAATGATTTAATTCAATGATGCAATTTAATTCAATGATGCAATGATACTTTGAAAAGACAGCACCACACAGTGGAACTTCCTGGCTGTTTCTTCCTTGTGAAATGCTGGTGGATTATTCTGTCATTGTCTTAATTCTGCCAGACGTGGGAGGTGAAATCATCTGAATGAAAGTGCAGCAAGTATACAGCTCCTGTCAAAAGATGCAGGTTGACCCCAATGTCCTTTCCCAGCTTCAGGAGGTTCCCCCAGCCTTGTCTTATTAACGCAACGCCCATTCCATGCCTGTGTTCTCATCCCACCGGGGA
This sequence comes from Leucoraja erinaceus, assembly GCF_028641065.1. Lineage (NCBI taxonomy): Eukaryota > Metazoa > Chordata > Chondrichthyes > Rajiformes > Rajidae > Leucoraja > Leucoraja erinaceus. The sequence continues at coordinate 13,972,268 of NC_073403.1, forward strand.
AATTCCCTGCTTGCTTGTGACGTGATTTAGCAAGACATTGCCCAGGGAAAGGCAATAATTGCTGCCGTTATATCATTGCAACATTCTGCGAAAATAGACTAAAACAACAAGCCAACAAAGTAAGTTCGGAATAAGTTCCACTGGAGTGATGTGATGGTGGTTATTTCCCCAGTCAGAGGATGTGGCAGCTAACCTTCCCCTGGCTGACGGTGGAGCTTGTGGGTCCGAACCCTTTATTCCCTGAACCACAAGCATTGACCTACTCCACAAACTGCCCATGCTGCAGTTTGTGTTGCAGGGATTTCATTGCTGATCTCAGCCCGTGGTTAGAATAAAAGAGCCAGTCTGAAAGAAACCCCACGTCTCTTTTCCCATTGCACTGTTGTGAGTATCACCCCCCCTTGTACACACTCCTTCCAGTAAGTAAGCCACATGAATTCCCCTCATGCCAGAATCTTGCTTGATTTTTCTTTTTTATGTTTGTAAATTGTTCCATCTGAGGTGTCAACACAGCAACTCCTCTCAAAGACACTCAGTGTCCTCTGACCTTTCTGCTTACTATTCTCTCATCCCTTTCTTGAAGGAAAAAGCAGCCATCATGACTGGATTGCTGAAAGCCTTTCCCTGTGTGACTCGATTAACAACTAAGGCCTTTTCTTTCTCACTTTCGCAAGTGTCAGCATGTTTAATCTCTTTTTATACTTGGCTGCTTTGATCCATGTGACTAGTATCAGTGCCATCAGACTTGTTTGAAACTTTATTTTAATTAGAGTGGGGCACTTTCTTCCACAATGAGCTTAGTGAGGTGCATCAGGTTTGAAATATGTCTCTGCTTTGTGATAGGGAAGTAATGGAACATCAGTACTCTGCTGCAGCTCAATGAGTCCTTTATCCAAAAGCATGATGTAATGGGCGTGCCATTCATTGGACTGTGCTGCATTTGAAACGATGCCAGCTACCCACAACCTTTGTGTTATCCGCCACAGTTGGAACACCAGCAGAATCCATAAACACTGAACCTGGGGTCTCTAAGTCAATGGAAAATGAGAAGTAATGGAATGTTTTAACAGAAAGAGAAAGTTTATCAGTGTCTGGTAAATAATTTATAAAGAGCTATGAGATTGCTGCTACACACAGCAAGGGATCCAAAATGTTAGAATGTGTTGAGCTGCTCCACACATGGGATCTTTGCATTGATAGAATGTAAGGTCGGCCCCAGCTGTGAAGGGGGGGGGGGGGGGGGGGGGGGGGGGGGGGTGGTGAAGTGGAATCCCAAAGGCTGAAATTTCAAATCTGGAGACAAACTTTCAAAACCAATTATGTTTCTTCCCCAAATTAAGCAATGCAGAGCCACGATTCTGCGATTTACGTGTTTCAATGTTAGTGTGAATTCAAAAGAAATTCACAATCTTGTAGCTCACAAGAAACCTCTGGTTTCCTTTGCTTATATGATATGATACAATACAATATGATAGAACTTTATTTATCAATTTCCCTCCTGGGATAAGTAAAGTTCTGTCATATCATATCGTATCAGCAAAGGAAAGCAGAGGTTTCTTGTGAGCTGCAAGGTTGTGAATTTCTTTTGATTTTCTTCTATCTGAGGCACCTTTGCACAGAAAATATTGGACATGCACAATGTAACATGCAACACACACATGCATTCACTCTCTGGACTTCCATTCATACCGAGCCTGAGCTGCCTGCAGCCACTACCACTGCAACAGTCCTTGCAATGTCAGAGAGGCCTGACACCTTTTTGGTGTCCAGTGTAGACTATCTGCCTCGGGTAGCTCTCCCGTGACTAATGGTGTACTCCGTTCACTCTTAGCCCCATCCATCTCCTCAACCCCATTAACAAATTCCAATCTGCCACCCAGCTCTATGCCCTACTCAACCTCCCAGTACCAAGTCACAGCAACTATCAGCATGACCTGTCTAACCACCTCCTTGGCTTTGCTCCTCTTGGTCCATTCTCTATCCTTCTGATCACATAGCAATTACAACCATCCCAGTCTCCAATCTTGCCCCCACATCTGGGCCTTTGTTCACCCTGAACTTCAGGGATTGCCAGGATTTTGTATTTTTATTGGTGAAGCTGAGACAGTGGATGGGTGGACCACAGCACAGATGAGGACCATTTGGCCTACTGTGCCTCGGTACTAATGCAGGGAAATGGTAAGATTAAACGAGAACTTACCAGTTTGAAGTTTGATCTGTATTTTATGAGGATTTACGATGAGGGATTACGTGAAGAACCCGTCCAGCACGCATGCGCGACATACTTCAAAGCAGCGGTGTGGAATCACAGAAACAACACAATAATTGAAATAAACATAGTAAAGACAAGGAGAACTAAGTTACCAGTTGATCTCTATAATTGAGGGTGGGAGCGGAGGGCACGTAATCCCTCATCGTAACTCCTCATAAAATACAGATCAAACTTCAAACTGGTAAGTTCTCGTTTAATCTTACTATTTTACTTCGGAGTCACGTGAGTGACTACATGAAGATTTTAAAGCTCTGTGATTTTAAACCGTGTAACAGTTCATACTTCACTCGCTGCCGAAGTCATTCGAGGGAGGAAGTATGTTATCGTAATCAACCATGAATCTGTTTGTAAAACAATAATGGTGTTATTAACAATAACAAGACCAAAATGCTCCCCCGGGCTTAAATTATATATTTTTGCTGATTCTAATACTTTTTCTGCAAACGATACAGGTTCTGCCAGCAGCTTGTTATAAAAGCTTTGGAACGTATACTCCCTAGACCACCCCGCTGTAGCCAGGATGTGGTCCATAGGCACGTCCATCCTCTTAGTCACCGATGTGGATGCTGCCCTGGTGGAGTAAGATTTATACACGTTAGTATTTACTCCAGCAACTCCCAGTACCTGCTTGAGCCACTTGGGATAGTTTGGCTCATCACCCGACCATGAGGTTTCTTGTGGCTGACCCATAAGGCTTTTTCTCTCCCTCGGGGATTTCTTATTGTGTCGATGTAGTTCAATAAGTGGGTCATGACACATAACCGTGGTTCAGGTGGGTATGCCCGGAATTCCATGACTGGACCTGATGTTCCTGGTCTGCTCTGTTTGACCAGCCCCTGAATGGTAAATGTGACACGGTCTGGTGTTATAACCATATTGTCCAATCGTAGTAGATGGAGGAACTGGACTCTTTGTGCTGAGACAAGGCCATCAGCATGACCGTCTTCAGGGTAGGCTGTTCCAGGGTGAGGGACCTGGCTGGTGACCATCCCCTAAGGTACGTCAGGACCACACTGACATCCCAGATTTGGGTGTACCTAGGTCTGGGGGATTAGAGTTGAATATGCCTCTCCTGAATTTGATCACCAGTGGGTGGTACCCTATGGCCTGTTGTCCTGGTGCCTGAGTTAAGTAGGCTGACAGAGCACTTCTGGCTGTATTGATGGCGCAGTAGCTGAGTCCTTCATTGTGGTGAAGACCTGCCAGGAACTCCAGTACAGGTTTTGTTGTAGTTGAATATGTAGTTCCTGTATTTGAACAGTATCTTCCCACTTCTTGATGTTCGCCAAGTATGTTCCCTAGTGGATATGCGATGGGATGCTGTCATCGTGTCGATAGTGCTGTTTGACAATCCAGGCCCAGCAGTGGTCTTTCCAATTCTGCAACCCAGGCCCAGCAGTGGTCTTTTCAAATCTGCAACCCAGTAGTTTAATTTATCGTGGCATGGGTGGCTTATGCCTGAAACTGGGTGAGTTGATAAGTCTGGGCTACTGGGAAAATCATTAGGGTTTTGATGACCATGTCGAGGACCACTGGGAACCATGACTGTGGGTTTAGCCGGGTACTATCAAAATACCTGAAGCAGAGTCCATCTGTATTTTGCGTAGTACCCGACTGATGAGGCTGTAGTACCTGACTGATGAGGTAGAAAAGGGGAAAGCATAGAGATTAGATCCCCCCCACCCCCCAGTTCAGTGGGAATGTATTCATTGCCACTGCCTCAATGTTTGGTTTCATGCGACATACATCGGTACGTGGTGATTCAATTGAAATACAAGGAAATCGATATCTGGTGTTCCATATTGCTTTGTAATTTTTGCAAATTTTTGGTTCAATATGTCTGTTTACAGTATTTAGCTCACCTGGTAGGTAAGTTGCTGATGGTCAAATATGTTTGACGACATACGGTTGCCAGTTGTTAAGTAAATTGTCACATGATATCGATTTTATTCCGCCCAAGTGGTTTGGTATATGCCACCACTGTGATGTTGTTAATTTATAAACGAACATGCAAAATGGTGCACTACTGAACAATATGCTTTTACCAATAGAACGTACTCAATATTTCCAACTAGGTTTTACGCCCAGTGTCTATAGTGATGACGACTCCAGGTTAGTCCATTTGCCACCATGTTCTGGGTATGGGTTATTTTGTTTAAACACTAGCACCTTAGCTCTAATGGAAAGGTTCAAGTTAAGTAGCTGGTAATGTTGCTACTAATTCCCAATTACTCTAGCCACTTTGTTGAATGGTTGGTTGATTGTTACCATTAATTGTTACAGGTTGTGCCATACGCTGACTCTCCTTATGGCAATGTTATAGATGAGTGGGTAGAGTTAATTGAATACCAGATAGTCAATAGTTGTGGATGGTGTCAACGTAGATTTATCTGGATTGTATGACAGAGCCCAGGCTAAATAAGTTTTAGTAGCTAATGCTACTGATGGAGTAACTCAGCAGGTGAGGCAACTTCTATGGAGAGAAGGAATTGGTGGCGTTTCAGGTCGAGACGTAGATGTTGCCTCACCCGCTTAGTTACTCCCGCATTTTTGCGTCTACGGTCAGTTATACCTTGTCTGAAGCAGCCTTTGTTATAATCAGATTGCCTTGGTGGTCAGCTGTATGCTATTAGCTGCTGTGCCTATAGACGCCTGCACTTGCCTCGCCCGGCCAAGGCCTGGTGTCCCTCACATTGAATGAGTGCGTAGTTGTGTGTGAAAGCCTTCTGTTTCAGCACGGTCTATTGAGGCTGCCTTACATTCAGCCGCCCTGACTAGTAGCTCTGTCTAACTTAGAGGGGAGGTTAAACTGTTGATTCTCCAATGTCAGGTTGCATATTACATATTGATTAACAATCAAAAAAACAGCATTAAGTCTATTATAAAAGCTTGTTGCACTCTAACACTAATTCTCCCCTCCAAATCCAATCCCTATTATTCCCATTAAGCCTTATTCTTCCAAAGCCCAATACTCACACTGAAGCCCACTTAAATTTAGATACTAATCGAGTAACCTTGAAGCATATTGAATACCGGGCAAGTACGTTAGGGTCTATTCATATTGGAAAGTAGGCTAGTAATCTAGATGGCGAATAGATACTGGGCTAGTAATTAAGACGCATGTAGGTCCCAGGCTTGTAATCTGGAGGATATTTGGAGCTTCTACAAGTAATCTCAAAGGTTAAAAGGTCATAAGAGGGAATTAGATGGTCACTTAAAGTTTAGTTTTAGTGCACGGGAGTCGGCAACAGACAACATCCCACCTGTGATGTGAAGACCTGCACTTCAGAACAGGCCATGTCTCCATGATCAACATGCATGCAACAGTGGGAAATTGTGCAGGTACAGTATAAGCTATCTCGAGAAGTAATGGAAGATGTCGTCAATCGTGCTATTGAGCAGCATTTACTCACCAATCACCTGCTTACAAGAAAGAACAACATTGTGCCATTTATTCATTCTCTTTGAATATTTTCATTTATTGTTATACAAATACTGATGGAGAATAACTAGCCCAAGTATGTTGGTGCGGGAGATAGAAGAACATATGATGAAGCTACCAGAGATATGTCAAGTAGAAAAGGCAATCCTTCATATGTGGGAGTGAGGAATCGGGAAGAGGTTAACGATGCCTCTTCTCTTGTTTCTTCCTCACTACCACCCACTATTATCCATTTGGTCATTAAATCTGCCCTGCAATCTTTCATGGGTCTTCCCTATGGTTCTCTTCTGTGTAATTACTCTGAGACTTGAATCTTGTTTTGTCTTTAACTGTTATCCTTTAATCCTTGCAAATCATCAGCCTGAAGAATGAATTATCTTTCTCTGCCGTGCTTGTTCCCTATCCTGTTGGGTAGTCTTGGAATTTTCTGTTATGCTGGTGGAGTGCTGTGTTTCCAAGAAGATTGTCAATGAAGGCTTGGATTCAATGGCCTGTTTCCATGCTTTACATTCTAAGAATTTATCCTAACACTAATCTTTTGGTCTTGGATGTAGTAACTTTAACATCTTAACATTTAGAGCTCCTAGGGCGGGGGACACCAAATTCCTCAAAACCTTTGTCTGAATTTTCTCCGGTATTCCTGGATTCCTGACTTGTACTCGCTAGAATTCAGAAGATTGAGGGGGGATCTTATAGAAACTTACAAAATACTTAAGGGGTTGGACAGGCTAGAGATGCAGGAAGATTATTCCCGATGTTGGGGAAGTCCAGAACTAGGGGTCACAGTTTAAGGATAAGAGGGAAGTCTTTTAGGACCGAGATGAGAAAATCATGTTTTACACAGAGAGTGGTGAATCTGTGGAATTCTCTACCACAGAAGGTGGTTGAGGCTAGTTCATTGGCTATATTTAAGATGGAGTTAGATGTGGCCCTTGTGGCTAAAGGGATCAGGGGGTATGGAGAGAAGGCAGGGATGGGATACTGAGTTGGATGATCAGCCATGATCATATCGAATGGCGGTGCAAGCTCGAAGGGCCGAATGGCCTACTCCTGCACCTATTTTCTATGTTTCTATGTTTCTATGATGCTGGCGGAGGGAATGATTTCTCTCTCTTTACCTATTAAATGTTGAACCTCCTCAAATAGACCACTTTTCTCTTTGTAATACAAACCTTGGGCGGAGCACCAAGGCAAATTCCTTGTATGTGAATACTTGGCCAATAAACTTACTTACTTACTTAGTGAATGTGACAAGTCCTCCTCATTTGACCTGTTGTTCACTCTAACTCAGTACTCTGAAATGGACCAGCTTTGAGAAGGTTCAGCCCACCTGGCAAAGCTTCAGAAGGCCATGCCTCTTGCTTGCAGCTGCTCCCACATTATTGCTCAACAGTTGTTTACAAAGTGGTAGAAAAGGACATTGTGTGGAACAGAGATGTCAGTGTCAGTGGTGAGATGCAGCAACTTCCAGTCCTTCTGTGGCCACCAAAGATCTTATAGCGAAGCTTCGCTATAAGATCTTCAGTGGCCACCCCTGGAGGCGACTTTAGTTAAGTTCCACACAGCAGGGTATGGCAAAGCTCCTTAAAATGTTTTTTTTTTGTGTGTGCAATTGGAACAACAGTGTGGAATGTAGCAATGGGTTTATGTATCAGATTCTACCCAATGCAGGCGGGGAGCTGACCAGCTCACAGCAGATGGAACATTAGTCACTGGTTGGCTCTGGGAGTCAAGGGACAATGCAGATCTATTGCATGAGCGCTCACTTTATGTAAAGCGCAATGTCAGCAACTATCTCTGATGTGACAGGAAGAGAAGGGGCAACGAGTTTGTAATCCTCAGTTTCATTCACATTCCTAACCCTTCTATTCATTGGGATAACAATGCAGGATCCGACAGTATTGCCTCTTTAAATCCTGTTGTTTACAAAGGGCGATACCTTAACAGAGGGGTTGGGAGGGTACAGGGATGATGTTTACTCTGGCTGGTGCGTCCAGGACCAGCAGTATATGAAAGAACTGCAGATGCTGGTTTAAATCAAAGGTAGACACAAAGTGGTGGAGTAACTCAGCGGGGCAGGCAGCATCACTGGAGAGAAGGAATGGGTGACGTTTCGGGAGGAGACCCTTCTTCAGACTGATGTCAGGGGAGTGGGCGGGACAGAGATAGAATGTAATCGGAGAAAGTAAGACTGATGTGAGAACTGGGGAGGGGATGGAGAGAGAGGGTAAGCAAGGGCTATTTGAAGTTAGAGAAGTCAATGTTCATACCACTGGGGTGTAAGCTGCCCAAACGAAATATGAGGAGCTGTTCCTCCAATTTGTACTGGGCCTCGCTTTGACAATGGAGGAGGCCCAGGACAGAAAGGTCAGTTTGGGGATGGGAGGGGGAGTTAAAGTGCTGAGCAACCTGGAGATCAGGTAGGTTAAGGCAGACTGAGCGGAGGCGTGCAGCGAAACGATCACCGAGCCTGCGCTTGGTCTCGCCGATATACAGGTGTTGACACCTGGAACAACAGGTACAGTAGATGAGGTTGGAGGGAGGTGCAAGTGAATACAGTGGATGAGGTTGGAGCATCCTGGACCAGTGTTTGGAGTCTCATCATAAAGAGTCAGACCTCTAGCACAGTAATTAGGAGATCTTTCTTTACCCAAAGAGTAGTTAAACTTTGGATTTCCCTACAATACAGAACCATGGAGGCTCAGTTGCTGAGCATATCCAAGACGGAGGTTGATGCAGTTCTGGATATTAAAGGAATCGAGAGATAGGGGGGTTTCCACCGGGATTTGTTACTGAGGTAAAAGAACAATGATCTTATTGAATGGTGGAGCAGCCCTATGTGGATCAATGGCCCACTCCTACCCCTGCTTCTTACGGCTGCTACACGGCTCAATGCCTGGGGTTTGTGCTGTAATATAGACTATATGTGATTTAGAGAAACCTAGGCTCATGTTGAAGAAGAAAACTAGTCATATAGTTGGCAGTGAATATATTCTTGTCCACACACAATAGCCTTTCACGATATTGCTTATTAATTACCTATCAACTTCTGCTTTAAAAGTGCTCAAGGATTCTGCTTCACCTCCCTCTAAAGAGGACAGTTCCAATACTTGTAGCCCACTAGAGAGGACATTTCACTTCATTCCTGCTTAATTTTAAACAGTGACCTCTCGTTCTAGATTACCACACAAGAGAAACCATCCTCTCCACATCCACCCTATCACGACTCTTCAGAAAGTTAATGTTTCAGGCAAGTCTCCCCTCGTTCTTCTATACTCCAGCTGACATCAGCCGAGCACTGTCTAATCTTTCTTCATGAGGCGATTTCCAGCTATTGGTCTAGTAAACCCTCTGAGTTTATGAAGAGTGAAGAGATGTACTGTGAGGAAAGATAGAATGGTTGGGGTCATTGTTAGGAGCAAAGAAGTCTACTGAGAGTAGACTTCAAAGTCTACAAATTAAGTCCTCAAAAGTAAACTCTATAATATTTATGAAGGGCCATACTGAAAATAGATCTTTTTTTAAAGACACAAAGTGGTAGAATGACTCAGCGGGTCAGGCAGCATTGCTGGAGAACATAGATAGGTGACGTTTTGGATGGGGTTAGGTTAGGAAGAGTCCCGAACCAAAACGTCAGCTATCTGTGTTCTCCAGGGATGCTGCCTGACCTGTTCAGTTACTCCAGCACTTGGTCTTTTTTTGTAAACCAACATCTGCAGTTCCTTAATAAATAAATTGAATGGTCCATTTCCCATAGTCGAGGGGATTCAAACATAATTGATAGAAAAGTTAAAGATATGGTGAGGAAATATTTGTTTCCACCCAGGGACTGATGTGGTCTGGGACCTCCAACCTGAATGGATGGGAGAGGAAGAAACCCTCTCCATATGTAAGCGTTATTGAGATGTGTATTCAAAGAGCAGTGGCCTGCAGGGCTACGGGCCCAATGCTACAAGCAGGGTCCAGCACTATCATGCTGGCCGAAGGCCGCATCCTCTGTTGTACATTCTCTATGTTTCACTGAATTCAAGGAAGGGTTGAGCCAGAGGTTGACTATGTGGAGAAATGTTGGGAGAACCACTGCAAGGTTATGGAACATTCCACTTCAGGCTGTGAATGGGCAACGTGGCATAAAGAAGAGAAAGAGATGGGAGGTTTGACCGGCTGAGCTGTGCTCACGAGCAGACACATAGAGCTATGGGCCACACGGGTTTCCATAGCAACACTTTTTATTTGGAGGGTACAAAGGGAAGTAGTTCATCCAGGTGGAAGGTCGTTAGTGAGTGCCATTATCTCACACAAATAGTTCCCAACCCCGAGAAATAAACACTAAATTTCCTCTTTCCTGCTTCAGTTTGACAGTTTAATGACAACGATATTACAACCTTCCGAGGTAATTATGCTGCTAGTTTACATACAGTATTTCAAGTATGTACATAAATATTTAATTTGCAAACAGGGTGTTGGATAGAAACAATTCACGTCGGAGTTGGGGAAGCCCAGAATAAAAGTGACTGTGGATTGAACGATGACATTAAAAGCAAAAAGGAGACACCAGACAGTTACCACCACCTGGTCTGATGCTGAAGTTCCAGATTCAGCCTGATCGCCATACCCCAGTTCAACACCACCTGGTTTAACATCCTTCAAAGGATATTGAAAAGTTTCAAGGCCATTTTCACTTTAGACACCAGCCCGTAAACTGTTCCCAGGCTTAGCGCCCTCTTTACATATTCTTTATGGCAAACTCTGAACACCCTTTGTGCTCATCCTACAGATCTACATGTCATTAATTCATACAAGTAAATTCCGCTTCACACATTGTAAATTTTCAGTTAGCAAAGGGACAATTTTACAACGTTTAATACCTTGGGTGAGGTTTATGTGCATCGGTGTGAATGTGAGTGAGACTTTGTTTATGGTGTTTCGTACAGTTTGAAAATCACAATGGACCGGTTGTGTTCTGAAAGATGATTTGTCTCAGTGTCTTTGTACTAAATTAGGAGAGCGTTAGAGTGCAACAGAAGTCAAAGCCTCTTGGAACAAGTTGAAATACAGCTGAGCACAAAGCTTTCTCATGCTAAGTGAATGATTTTGAATTCCATAGTAATAGAGTGACACAGCCTTTCACAGGTTGTCTCCTCATCCCTGCAGCCTCCACTGACTACATTTTACTTCAGTGATTTTCACAATCCCACTGAACAAGTAAGGGGAAGAAATCATTCTATCAGTGAGGCTAGATCTGGTACACTTGCGGGAACTTCCTTTAGCTCGGAATAGCCAAAATGTAATTTCCTCTGGGAATAACCTGGAATACAACTCCGTGGACAAAACCTTCTTTCGGATAGCTGCAAAATAGAAACATAGAACCATAGAAAATAGGTGCAGGAGGAGGCCATTCGGCCCATCGAGCCAGCACCGGCATTCATTGTGATCATGGCTGATCGTCCCCTATCAATAACCCGTGCCTGCCTTCTCCCCATACCCCTTAACTCCAGTAGCCCCTAGAACTCTATCTAACTCTCTCTTAAATCCATCCAGTGACTTGGCCTCCACTGCCCTCTGTGGCAGGGAATTCCATAAATTCACAACTCTCTGGGTGAAAAAGTTTTTTCTCCCCTCAGTCTTAAATGACCTCCCCTTATTCTAAGGATATCTAAAATATCCTGAATCCTCCTCTCTGCAGCTCCCAGAATGTAGAAACATGGAAAATAGATGCAGGAGGAGGCCATTGGGCCGTTCGAGCCAGCACCGCCATTCATTGTGATCATGGCTGATCGTCCCCAATCAATAGCCCATGCCTGCCTTCTCCCCATATATAGAATACCAACCCCGCCAAGCTATCTCTGACTATCTAAGGACACAAGTCCTGCTTTGCCCTCACCCCATGGCCCAACACTTTATTGAATCAAGGATGAATGTGTGCCCTCACCCCATGGCCTGACACCTTGATGAATCGAGGATAAATGCCAACTTGACCAGTCTCCCACCAGGCCTCAGATCATCTCCTGCCAACAACGATAGAAATAAACACGACAAAGCTCGGTGTGACCTGCACAAGATCCCTGCCAGCCAATAAAGCTTGCTTTAATTGGGACTATTGTCTGCTTGGCTCACAGAACTAGTTGCAAATAGTTAGACACTAACAAAAAAAAGCTTTCAGGTTCCAAAGTGGCGGAGTTGCAAGTCAAATGAAGCCTGTCAAATGTTGCTAACATCGGTGGTGGCAAGACTTGAAAGGTTTCTAAGTGAGCAACTTGTCACAGGGGAAGAATTCCATGGATGTGCGAGTATGGGAATGGTGGCTTGGGCCTATCAGCAGGAGACATTGTTTCAGGAGTACAAAGTCTGACTTGTCTTGTCAACAAAGACATGGCTTTGAAAAGGAGACACAGTCCACTCCTGGTGAAAGAAGGAACAAGAACTTTCATGAACTCCATATGATTTATAACCAAAGTGGTACCTTGGAGCTGCACTAACGTGGGCAATATGTTCCCAATTAACTCCTACAGACGACTGGCTTTAGTGATACTGATGGAAGAATATCTAGTAGCCAGGGGGTCAGGAAGAACTTCTTTGAAACAGATATATACAAGATACAAGATACAAGATACATTTATTTCTCACATGTACCAATTGATACAGGGAAATGTGTTGTCACCATATGTGAGAGTAGGATGAATATTTTTTCCAAAAGGCAATGTGTCCACCAGTGCAGCACTCCCGCAGTACTGCACAGTGCCAGCCTGAATATTACATGCATGTGTCTGGACTGGAGCTTGAACGCACTCTGTCTGAAGAAGGGTCTCGACCCGAAACGTCACCCATTCCTTCTCTCCAGAGATGCTGCCTGTCCCACTGAGTTACTTCAGCATTTTGTGTCTACCTTCTCGTTTATAGTTAAGTGCACCACCACACAAACCACAACCGCAGATCGCTGTGTACAGGAGAGACTAATGAGAGGCACACAAAAATGCTGGAGAGACTCAGCGGGTGCAACAGCATCTATGGAGCAGAGGAAATAGGCAATGTTTCGGGCCGAAACCCTTCTTCAGATTGATGGGGGCTAATGTCTTAACAAACCACAGGTTCCTTTCAGAGAAGAGAATGCAGTAGTTTTTATGTCACTTACTTATGGTGTACAAAAGAACTAAGTGCTACCTAATAGGTAGCGTCATTGAATATGAAGGCATGAAAATTATTTTGACTTTGTTAAAAGCAACCACGAGGTCTCAGTTGAGGTTTAGTGAACAGTTGGTGCATGTCACCATAGAAAGGAGGGCAGAGCCTGGAAAAGGAGCTGAGACGACCAGAATGATGGCAAGTTTGAATGGTTGGAGTTACACAAGAACACGTTAAGTTTCAGGAGCACACTAGGAGCTGCTCGAGGAACTATGTGGTCCAGGCAGCATCTGCGGAAGGAAATTAACAGACAATGTATCGGGTCGAGACCCTTCATCTGGACTGAAAGAGTGGAGGGGAGGTGCCCAGTATAAAGGGGGCAAGTGATGGCAAACAATGCGTGGATCCAGATGAGGAGGGGGTGGGTTGGTGGATGGAGTCCGGTGGGTGAGAAAGGGGTGGAGATAGCAACAGAGGCTGTGCTACGATGGTTGAAACTAACTGGAGGCCGGAGGTGATGGAATCGGATGGGAAAGGAAGGTGGAGGCTGGGACCAAGTAAAGAAGGTGGGCTGGGCAGATGGGAAAGTGGGGGACAGGGGGACATGGAGGAGAGTGTCAGTGGTGGGCAAATGGAGTTGGGTGAGGGGGAAGCTGGCAGGGTGTTTGTGGGAAAGAAGGATATGTGTGGGAGGATCGGGGTGGAGAGAGGGACAACACGGAGCAGGTTACCTGAAATTAGAGAGAGCAATGTCCACGCCTCGTTTGCATTTGGTCTCACCCTGTGGAGGAGGACGAGGGCAGACAGGTCAGTGAGGGAATGGGAGGGGAATTAAAATGGCAGGTGACCTGGAGCTCCAGGTGACCACAGCGTACAGAGCTCAAGTGTTTGGCAAAGCCATCACCTAGTAACTTGTTTAAATTGGTGAATTCCGTATGAGTGTAGGAGTCTTCACCAGTGTAGCCATCTCATCTGAGATTTCCTTTCCACAGCCTCCAACCTAATAGTTCCCTAAACCCGCCTGTTTGATTTTTATCCCCGACCCAATGTTTATAAGCAGGTCAGCCCTGATTGCCAGCAGCTGAGGGAAACCAGGCCAATGGTAGAAGTGACCGCACAGAAGTGCTGGCTCCGTTTTTCCCAACTCCGGTTACCAGGATTCTTCAGGCAAGATGTCTTGTGCCACACTTGTTCTGCATCATGCATCAACCATCTGTATTCCTCTCCAATAGTTAACCTGCAGATATTCAGCAACACAACAGTGATCTCCAAGAGGAGATGGTTGGAGTGAGGCTAAACACAAAGAGCTGGAGTAACTCGAAGATAGACACAAAATGCTGGAGTAACTCAGCGGGACCGGCAGCATCTCTGGGGAGAAGGAGTGGGTGACGTTTCGGGTCGAGGTGTAACTCAGCAGGTCAGGATGTGTAGGAAGGAATTGCTGATGCATTTGGACAATCTTTTCACTCAGAGTTTCAAAGTTTGAGTGGTGGATGACAGCTTGAGTATATGGATGGAAGCATACAGGTGAGGGGAGAGAAGAGAGATGAAAGGGAGATGTGGGACTTGGGGATGGGAAATGATGGTAGGAACGAGGGAAAATGATCAGGGTGATGGGTGAAATGTGTGTACTCCTGGGTAGAGGGGAGGGAAGGGAAAGAGAGGAGAGTATTACTTGAAATTGTAGAACTCAATGTTCATACCATTGGGTTGTAAGTTACCCAAATAGAAGATGAGGTGCTATTCTTCCAGTTTGTGTGTGGCTTTACTCCAGCAACGGAGGAGACCCAGGGCAGAAAAGTTAGTATGAGAATGGGCAGGAGACTTTAGATGGTTAACAATTGAGAGCCCTGGTGGGCAAAAGTGTTCAATGAAACTGTTCCCTAACGCGTTTCTTCCCTTTTAATCTAATGGACTTTCCCATTTTGCTGCTAGTTTATTGTGCATTATTTTATCAAACCCCTTCTTAAAACTCAATATACACAAATTCCTTCATCAACCTCCTTCGTAACTTCATCAAAGTGCACAATCAAGTCAGTGAAACTTGAATTTTCTTTTCCCAAATCCAGTCGAGCTGAGATTTATTAGCTTCAGCCTTCTAATGGCCAATTCATTTTATCTTAGAGAGTTTTGTCCCTGAGAGTTTCCCACCACTGGCTTTGGACTGAACACTGAGGCTGCCAGATTATCTCTCTCGCCCCCAGTACACAATACAATACCTCTAATCCTCTTGCATTGCCTCCATTTCTTGGAAGGCTGGAAAAGGGTGACCTAACATCTCTTTACAACAAGATCAACAATAACCTGCATTGATGAGGCACTTTAACAGAATGTCATATCCAAGCACAGTTCTCGAGTCGCATCAAAACCTGGCACCTTGCCCCGCACAAATGTTAGATCAGCTCAGCAAGAATTTGTCCAAGGAGATCGAATCACATATTCCTTCGAGTTTCATACAGCAGAAAGAGGCCACTCAGCCCATCCTGCATGCACTGGTTGAGAAAGTGATCCCTGACCCAACTGCATCTTCCATATCTGGGTCTGCTGCCCTAGATCATGGCTCTTTGAGCACAGTTTAAATGTAGTGGGGATTTCAGGCCATTGCAAGCCGCCACCACCTTCAGGAGGAAACAATGTTCTTCATCTTCCCTCTAATTTTTCTATCAATTACTTAAAATCCTAGACCCTTCCATGGAGGAGTTCTATTTTCACAATCCAGGCAGACTCATAGTCTCGAGGGACGGAGAGGTTGGACAGGCTAGGACTTTATTCCTTGGAGCGTAGGAGATTGAAACATAGAAACATAGAAAATAGGTGCAGGAGTAGGCCATTCGGTCCTTTGAGCCTGCACCGCCATTCAATATGATCATGGCTGATCATCCAACTCAGTATCCTGTACCTGCCTCCTCTCCATACCCCCTGATCCCTTTAGCCACAAGGGCCACATCTAACTCCCTCTTAAATATAGCCAATGAACTGGCCTCAACTACCTTCTGTGGCAGAGAATTCCAGAGATTCGCCACTCTCTGTGTGAAAAATGTTTTTCTCATCTTGGTCCTAAAAGATTTCCCCCTTATCCTTAAACTGTGACCCCTTGTTCTGGACTTCCCCAACATCGGGAACAATCTTCCTGCATCTAGCCTGTCCAACCCCTTAAGAATTTTGTACGTTTCTATAAGATTGAAGGTGATCTTATCAAGGTACATAGATTCATGAAGGGCGTAGCTAGGGTGAATGCTGCTGGGTTTTTTTTCCCAGCCCATGATGATGGAACGGCTGAAGATTTCTCCTCTCCATCCTTGATCCAAAGAAACCAACCCCAGCCTATCCAGTCTTTACGCTCAGCGATAACTTTCCTCCTGCCGATATCTGGGTGAATCCTCTCCAGTGAAGCCACATTGTTCATGCGGTGTGGGTATTGGTCTATTATTGTCACTGTACTGAGTTACAGTTAAAGCTTTTTGTGTGCTATGCAGGCAGTTCATACCATTCACAACTGCATCAGGTCGTGCAAAAGAGGAGCAGTGCAGATTTAAAAAAAAGTGCAAGAGGCAGAACAAGGTAGTTGGATGATGAAGATTCATCCCTAGCATACGAGAGATCTGTTCCAGAATCTGATAACAGTGGGGATGATGCTGCTCTTAAATCTGAAGGTTCAAGCTTTCAAGCCTTTGTATCTTCTGTCCATTTGGAGAGTGGAAAAGGGGGTATGTCTGCCTTGTGAGAGGTTCTTGGTTATGTTGGCTGTTTTCCCAAGGCAGCATGAAATGCAGATGGAGTGGATTGGGGTACGCTGGTTCACATGATGGTCTAGGATGCATTCACAGTTTCTACACTTTCCTGCCATACCAAGCTGTGATGTATCTCGATTAGATGCTGCATTTCTATGCTGAATTTGTAGAAATGTGTAAGAGTCATTGGAGTCATGCTGGATTTTTTTTAGCCATCTGAGGAAGTAGAGGCAATGGTGTTCTTTCTTGTCTGTAATGTCAATGTGGTAGGACAAGGCTAAATTGTGGATGATATTTCCAGCTAGAAATTTGAATCTCCCCACCCCCGTGTTGTAGAGCAGAGGGATACAGGAGTACAAGTGCATAGTTCCCTGAAGTGGTGTCACAGGTGGACAGGGTGGTGAAGAGGGCTTTCAGCATTCTGGCCATTAATCAGTCAGGGCATTGAGTTAAGAAGTGCGATGTTTAATTGCAGCTGTACAAGATGTTGGTGAGGCTGCACTTGGGGGGAGTATTGCGTTCATGTTTGGTCATGTTGCTATAAGAAAGATGCCAGTAAGTTGGAAAGAGTGCAGAGAGCGTTTATGAAACTGTTGCCAGGTCTCGAGGGACTGAGAAATACGGAGAGGTTGGACTTTATTCCTTGGAGTGTAGGTTTGATAAAATAATGCAACAACAATCTATAGATTAAAAGGGAAGAAATTCGATTTTGGGAAACGGATATTTTTTAATATACAGCTCGGAATAGGATATCTTTAAAGATCCATCTGTACAAAGTCATGATAATCAGCTTCAGCTCCTGATAGTTTCCCAGCCAAGCATCCTCAGCGGGGCTCAGGTAGATGCCCAGGTAGAGGAGGTGGATAGTACTCTACAGCAGAAGCTGCTTCACACTCATGGGAGTCATGGCTTCTGGGAGAGTTTACTTACACCTTCTTCGAGTGTCCCCAGAATTCAAACAGCCTAATAAAAAGTGACTCCAATGTGTAAGGCTCATTATGCTGGTATTATGGGGGGAATTGGCTCCCATTACAGCAGCCTTTTATGTGTGCTTTTGCACAAATCATTGCTATAAAATGGCCATTGAATGGCAATACAGTATACACAGTTAAAGGCAGGAAGCCCATACTGGATCAGGCAAAGCACTGCTGCTGGGTAACTAACTGCTGTGGGCCTCTGCAAACAGCCCGGGAGTGGGGTCAAATTGAGTATCACCAACAGGAGATTTTGGGAAAATGATATATTTTTAATATACAGTTTGGATTCAGGGAGAAAAAGACAATATTTGCATCTTTGGTCCTGAGACTGTTCAGCATTCTTCACATCCAAAGGCATGGAAATAATCTGAAGAAGGGGTTTGGCCCGAAACGTTGCCTATTTCCTTCTCTCCACAGATGCTGCTGCACCCGCTGAGTTTCTCCAGCTTTTTTGTGTAGCATGGAAATAATTCACAGGCTAATTCTAAGGAGAGTATAATCCCGGCAGTTTGTTTTACAGTGAGCTGTGTTTCTGATCCTATACCTTCACCACCACCTCCAAGGTTTAGAATGATTATCCCTCTGGTGGATGTAGTGAACAGCCCTCCTTTAGGTGTGGTTGCTCCTCTATTATTAGATATGACCTGTGTATCTCTGTAAGATATGATCACGACACTTCTGTTGGAGATGTACATCCCAGACTGTTGGATATGGTTAACACCCCTCTATTGGTTATAGATGTTGCTCCTCAGCTGGAACCAGCTCTGTATGATCGAGGTGGTGCTCCCTCCACCCCACCCCAGATAAGAACAGTTTAGAGGGAATGTGGGCCAAACGTGGGCAGGTGGGACTAGCGTAGATGGAGCATTTTGGCTGGGATGGGAAAGTTGCGCCAAAGGGCTTGTTACTGTGCTGTGTGATTCTTTGACTCTTATACTCGATGAAGACAAGCATACCATCACTTTCCTGATCATTTTATCTACTTGTGTTGCCTCTTTCAGGGAGGTGGGACTAAGGGAAAAAAGTTGTTCGGCACGGATTTGTAGGGCCAAGATGGCCTGTTTCCGTGCTGCAATTGTTATATGGTTATATGATTATATGGTTAATGATGGAAGGGTGTTCTTGTGGCTGGAAGTCTGGGACCAGTGATATTCTGTATTTGTCTAACTGCGCTGAGACCTTCTGTTGCAGAAGATTAAGATGCATGGGAACGGTACTTGGTACTTTGATCAAAACTTATCAAAACGAGTGCATGGCCATTCGGCCCTTTGAGCCAGCACTGCCATTCAATATGATCATGGCTGATCATCCAACTCAGTATCTCATCCCTGCCTTCTCTCCATACCCCCTGATCCCTTTAGCCACATCTAACTCCCTCTTAAATACAGCCAATGAACTGTGGCCTCAACTACCTTCTGTGGCAGAGAATTCCAGAGATTCACCCCTCTCTGTGTGAAAAAAGTTCTTCTCATGTCGGTTTTAAAGGATTTCCCCCTTCCTGCCTGTGACCCCTTGTCCTGTTCCCCAACATGTAACATTGCCCATCTAGCCTGCAACCCCCCTTAGATTTAAAATCCCCTCTCAATCTCCTAATCTAGAGAGTCCCATATGCCAGTCCTTCATTCAACAGATTTAAAATTCTCAATCCATCCCATATGCTCCTTCTCCACATTGAATGTCATCGGCCAGAGATTCCTAGGGGTCAGTAGGGTTGTTGCATTTCATCAAGGAAGCCTTGAAAATATCCTTAAATGTTCTTGTCAATGTCCACTTAATGAAACTCATCAACACCTCCAGAGTGCTAGAGCCACCTGTGGGCATCTGTGGAAAAAGCTTTGCAAAAAACAACATATTCTACTAGGCCTAATGGTATTCTACATATTCTACTAGGCAGCGGTAATCCCTGCCGTCTGAGGACTACCTACAGCAGGCAGTTCAAGTACTGGAGAGATGCCACCAACACCGTCTCCACAAAGTCTCCAAAGCCTCTGGCAGGATAAATGAACAATGTCAGGGCCTCTCCCAACCCAACATCCCCATCATTTCCCCAACATGTTCCCGATGTTGGGGAAGTCCAGAACAAGGGGTCACAGTTTAAGGGGGAAATCTTTTAGGACCGAGATGAGAAAAACTTTTTTCACACAGAGAGTGATGAATCTCTGGAATTCTCGGCCACAAAATGTAGTTGAGGCCAGTTCATTGGCTATATTTAAGAGGGAGTTAGATGTGGCCCTTGTGGCTAAAGGGATCAGGGGGTATGGAGAGAAGGCAGGTACAGGATACTGATTTGGATGATGAGCCATGATCATATTGAATGGTGGTGCAGGTTCGAAGGGCTGAATGGCCTACTCCTGCACCTATTTTCTATGTTTCTATGTTTCTATCATCAAAGGAGTAACTCAGTGGGTCAGACAGCGTCCCTGGAGAAGATGGATAGGTGACATTTCAGACTGGGACCCTTCTTCAGACTTCCCCATCAACATGGTCCTAATTACATACACCTCTTCAGATCGCTTACCTTGTCGTGGTGAGGAGGCTTGCATGTCCCCATGATTTTGAGAGTGATGCCATCGGAAGCAGCAGCTTCTGTTAGGGCCACCCATGGCGGTAAAGTCAAGGATGATGGTCCAGACTAAGAACGATCCAACCTACAAGACCTCAACGGCGGACCAGGCGGACAAAGTTATCTTGAACTCAACGGCTGTGAAGGCGGATGAAGGCCGCAACAGATCTATCAGCTCCAATCGTCTTGGTTCCCTTGTCATTGGAATTAGTTGATTGATTTGTGAAGGACCGTGTGCTTTTTGGAGTGCAACATCAAGTACACGTTAAACAAACACACACACAGGTGTCTTCGTTCTGTGAGCAGCACAAAACTTCTCAAGACTTTCGGCGATCGGGGAAGGGCGACGGGAACAGGCCACGTGATGGCTGGAAGCTCCTAGTCAAGAATCGGCACGGAAGCGGTGAATACACGATTCAATCGCTCAACTTTGGGAGGAAGAAGGAATGTTGTTCGGTAGCAGTATTCATGTCTGAGCAGCCCTATTTAGGAACCACTTTCCTCACCCTAAATTGGGAAGGGGCTAGAAAAAGTGCCCTAAAAATAGTCTGCTTCGCCTCGTCCTGTCTGGAAAGCTGCATCCAGAGGGATCACCATCATGTGGTCATAAACCATCAAGAAGCAAAACTATGAAACTCGGAACTTGGATTATACAAACTCGAGGGATAGCCACGACAAATTACAAACAGTGCAATTGTTCTGCACCCTGGGCTCAATTATCAAGGATATATACACCAGGGACTCTATAGATCAGGGGTTCCTACTTAGGTGGCAGGAGTTTCTGTATCCGGGATTATGTTTGTGTTTAAGTAATTGTTATAATGTATAATGTTTTTTCTCAAAGATTAACTGGTTGTTCACAAATTCACAAGTTATAAGAGTAGAATTAGGTCATTCAGCCCATCAAGTCTACTCCGCCATTCAATAATGGCTGATCTCTGCCTCCTAATCCCATTTTCCTGCCTTCTCCCCATAACCCTTGACACCCGTTCTGATCAAGAATGTGTCTATTGCCGCCTTAAAAGTATCCACTGCCTTGGCCACCATAGCCCTCTGTGGCAATGAGTTCCACAGATTAACTACCCTCTGACTAGAGATGTGCCTCCTTACCTCTTTTCTAAAAGAGTGCCCTTTTAATTCTGAGGCTATAACCTCTGGTGCTAGACTCTCCCACCAGTGGAAACATCCTTTCCACATCCACTCTATCTATGCCTTTCATTATTCTTTAAGTTTCAATGAACCCTGAACCTTCTAAACTCCATCGAGTAGAGATCCAGTGCTGTCAAACGCTCATCATATGCTAACCCACTCATTCCTGGTATCATTCTTGTTACCACACACCCATGTTGATGAAGAAATAAAACCAAGTTCAAACTATTTAAACAGCACCACAGATGTTGTCTGACCCGATAGTAGACACAAAATGCTGGAGTATCACAGCAGAACAAGCAGCATCTTCGGAGAGAAAGAATGGGTGACATTTCCTTCTCTCCAGAGATGCTGCCTGTCCCGCTGAGTTACTCCAGCATTTTGTGTCTACCTTCGATTTAAACAGAAACAGGTGAATTGATCATGGGGAACAAGGACATGGCAGACCAATTGAATAACTACTTTGGTTATGTCTTCACTAAGGAAGACATAAATAATCTGCCGGAAATAGCAGGGGACCAGGGGATCTTCAAATGAGATGGAGGAACTGAGTGAAATCCAGGTTAGCCGGGAAGTGGTGTTAGGTAAATTGAATGGATTAAAGGCCGATAAATTCCCAGGGCCAGATAGGCTGCATCCCAGAGCACTTAAGGAAGTAGCCCCAGAAATAGTGGATGCATTAGTGATAATTTTTCAAAACTCTTTAGATTCTGGAGTAATTCCTGAGGATTGGAGGGTAGCTAATGTAACCCCACTTTTTAAAAAGGGAGGGGGAGAGTAAACGGGGAATTACAGACCAGTTAGTCTAATGTCGGTAGTGGAAAAACTGCTAGAATCAATTATTAAAGATGGGATAGCAGCACATTGGGAAAGTGGTGAAATCACTGGACAAAGTCAGCATGGATTTATGAAAGGTAAATCATGTCTGACGAATCTTATAGAATTTTTCGAGGATGTAACTAGTAGAGTGGATAAGGGAGAACCAGTGGATGTGTTATGTCTGGACTTTCAGAAGGCTTTCAACAAGGTCCCACATAAGAGATTAGTATACAAACTTAAAGCACACGGTATTGGGGTTCAGTATTGATGGGGATAGAGAACTGGCTGGCAGACAGGGAGCAAAGAGTAGGAGTTAAAGAGTCCTTTTCACAATGGCAGGCAGTGGCTAGTGGGGTACCATAGAAACATAGAAAATAGGTGCAGGAGTAGGCCATTCGGCCCTTCGAGCCTGCACCGCCATTCAATATGATCATGGCTGATCATCCAACTCAGTATCCTGTTCCTGCCTTCTCTCCATACCCGCTGATCCCTTTAGCCACAAGGGCCACATCTAACTCCCTCTTAAATATAGCCAATGAACTGGCCTCAACTACCTTCTGCGGCAACGAATTCCAGAGATTCACCACTCTCTGTGTGAAAAAGGTTTTTCTCATCTCGGTCCTAAAAGATTTCCCCCTTATCCTTAAACTATGACCCCTTGTTCTGGAACTACCGCAAGGCTCAGTGCTGGGACCCCAGCTATTTACGATATATATTAATGATTTGGACGAGGGAATTGAATGCAACATCTCCAAGTTTGCGGATGACACGAAGCTGGGGGGCAGTGTTAGCTGTGAGGAGGATGCTAGGAGGCTGCAAGGTGACTTGGATAGGTTGGGTGAGTGGGCAAATGCATGGCAGATGCAGTATAATGTGGATAAATGTGAGGTTATCCACTTTGGTGGCAAAAACAGGAAAGTAGACTATTATCTGAATGGTGGCCGATTAGGAAAAGGGGGAGATGCAACGAGACCTGGGTGTCATGGTACACCAGTCATTAAAAGTAGGCATGCAGGTGCAGCAGGCAGTGAAGAAGGCGAATGGTATGTTAGCATTCATGGCAAAAGGATTTGAGTATAGGAGCAGGGAGGTTCTACTACAGTTGTACAGGGTCTTGGTGAGACCACACCTGGAGTATTGCGTACAGTTTTGGTCTCCTAATCTGAGGAAAGAAATTCTTGCCGTAGAGGGAGTACAGAGAAGATTCACCAGACTGATTCCTGGGATGTCAGGACTTTCATATGAAGAAAGGTACACAAAAATGCTGGAGAAACTCAGCGGGTGTAGCAGCATCTATGGAGCAAAGGAAATAGGTGACGTTTCGGGCCGAAACCCTTCTTCAGACTGATGGGGGGTAGGGGGGAGAAGGAAGGAAAAAGGGAGGAGGAGGAGCTCGAGGGTTAAGGAAGGGGAGGAGACAGCAAGGGCTAACAAAATTGGGAGAATTCAATGTTCATGCCATCCGGATGCAAGCAACCCAGGCGGAATATGAGGTGCTGTTCCAACAATTTCTGGTGTTGCTCACTGGCAATGGAGGAGACCCAGGACAGAGAGGTCGGATTGGGAATGGGAGGGGGAGTTGAAGTGCTGAGCCACCGGGAGTTCAGGTAGGTTATTGCGGACTGAGCGGAGGTGTTCGGCGAAAACGATCGCCCAACCTCCTCTTAGTCGCACCGATGTAAATCAGCTGACATCTAGAGCAGCGGATGCAGTAGATGAGGTTGGAGGAGATACAGGTGAACCTTTGTCGCACCTGGAACGACTGTTTGGGTTCTTGAATGGAGTTGAGGGGGGAGGTGAAGGGACAGGTGTTGCATTTCTTGCGGTTGCAACGGAAAGTGCCCGGGGAGGGAGTGGTACGGGAGGGAAGGGAAGAATTGACAAGGGAGTTGCGGAGGGAGCGGTCTTTGCGGAAGGCAGACATTGGGGGAGATGGGAAGATGTGGGGAGTGGTGGGGTCACGTTGGAGGTGGCGGAAATGGCGGAGGATTATTTGTTGTATTTGCCGGCTGGTGGGGTGAAAGGTGAGGACTAGGGGGACTCTGCCCTTGTTGCGAGTGCAGGGATGGGGAGAGAGAGCAGTGTTGCGGGGTATGGAAGAGACCCTGGTGCGAGCCTCATCTATGGTGGAGGACGGGAATCCCCGTTCCCTGAAGAGCGAGGACATTTCCGATGCCCTGGTGTGGAACGTCTCATCCTGGGAACAGATGCGGCTTAGGCGGAGGAATTGGGAGTAGGGGATGGAGTCTTTACAGGGGGCAGGGTGGGAAGACGTGTAGTCCAGATAGCCATGTGAGTCAGTGGGTTTGTAGTGTATGTCGGTCAGAAGTCTGTCCCCTGCGATGGAGATGGTGAGGTCAAGGAATGGTAGGGAAGTGTTGGAAATGGTCCAAGTGTATTGGACTGCCGGATGGAAGTTGGTGGTGAAGTGGATGAAGTCAGTCAGTTGTGTGTGGGTGCAGGAGGTGGCCCCAAAGCAGTCGTCAATGTAGCGGAGGTAGAGGTCGGGGATGGGGCCCTGGTACGTATTGAACAAGGATTGTTCGACGTACCCGACAAAGAGGCAGGCGTAGCTGGAGCCCATGCATGTGCCCATAGCTACGCCTTGCGTTTGGAGGACCTTCGATCTTCCAGCATCTGCAGTTCCTTCTTGAACACTTCATATGAAGAAAGACTGGATAGACTTGGTTTGTACTCACTAGAATTTAGACGATTGAGGGGGGATCTTATAGAAACTTACAAAATTCTTAAGGGGTTGGACAGACTAGATGCAGGAAGATTGTTCCCGATGTTGGGGAAGTCCAGAACAAAGGGTCACAGTTTAAGGATAAGGGGGAAATCTTATAGAAACTTACAAAATTCTTAAGGGGTTGGACAGGCTAGATGCAGGAAGATTGTTCCCGATGTTGGGGAAGTCCAGAACAAAGGGTCACAGTTTAAGGATAAGGGGGAAATCTTTTAGGACCGAGACGAGGTAAACATTTTTCACACAGAGAGTGGTGAATCTCTGGAATTCTCTTCCACAGAAGGTAGTTGAGGCCAGTTCATCGGCTATATTTAAGAGGGAGTTAGATGTGGTCCTTGTGGGGGTATGGAGAGAAGGCAGGTACAGGATACTGAGTTGGATGATCAGCCATGATCATATTGAATGGCGGTGCAGGCTCGAAGGGCCGAATGGCCTACTCCTGCACCTATTTTCTATGTTTCTGTGTTTCTAAAGCAGCATCTGCAGTTCATTCCTACACATGTTGTCTGGCCCGCTGAATTACTCCAGCACTATATGTCAAACTATTAAATCCGAATTAATTTCGTAATTTTAAGACCACTGTCCATTTTCAACTGCAGTATTGATGTTTTAATGTTCACTGTGATTTAACGAGAAGGGGCTTCTAGCGTGCACGTGAGTGGAGGTATGAATGAGGTTGGCGCTAGGACCCTGGGCTGTGCCACGGACAGACAGCCAGAGTCCCTGCCGGAGCGTGTATATAAGCGGCTGCCCGCAGGCTGGGTCTCAGCTTCTCCTGCGCCCACACGTCCTGACAGACAGACAGAGAGAGTGCAGAGATGACCATGAGCTTCGAATCCACTCAGACCTCGTCTTACAGAAGGAGATTTGGGGGTCTCAGCACCACCCCCGGGAGCAGATACAGCTTCACTAAGAGGTACACACATGTTATCACCCACCACAGCTCCAGCCAACCTGTATGGAACCCGAGCAACTCTGCTGTGAGCAGAGGCAGGCAGTCAGTCCTGTCCAAGCTGAGACTGACTGCTCTGCTCCAGCCGTCTGGTCTCCCACCGGACCGAGTGAGCACTGGTCCGGGAGCGGAGCAACTCTCACAGGGGAAGTTTTCAACGCTTGCTAGATTCCCAGCGCTTGGTCAAAGTTGTAGTTGGCGTTGTTTGTATATTTTCACATCGGCTCCGGCTTTGAGGACTGTAGAGGGGTCTCTTGTGCCGCTTCTCAGCTGACTCTGCACTCGGGTTTAAACTGTTCAAACCTCAGACGTTTATTCGTGACTTTATTAACTTAAGTGCTAAGAATATCATAATTCTAATTGGCAATCTCAGCTTCATTCTGTGGGCATGTGGGAAAGGTGGGACTTTGGTGGGTGGGGAGTGAAGGGGCACTGTGGTGCTGGCAGAGAATGCGTTTCAGTATTGGTTGGACAGGGAATGTGGAGACTGTCCCGGGTATGGTGTAGGTGGGTACAGGGAAGGTGTGTGGGATGGGGAAGAGGTCATCGGTACTGAGGAGCAATACTGGGGAAGGGAGGGAGAATGGTGTTGATGTAGAGAGTGGGAGCTTGGTATTGTGGGGAGAGAGTGGGCTTGGTGTTGGGAAGGTCTTGGTATAGACAAACCAGAGAGCGAGTGAGACCTCGATACTGAGATAAGGAGGGGAGTCATTCCCCTTTCTCTTCTCTCTTCAGGGACACTTTCTCTCCAGCTGTTATCAGGCAACTGCACCATCCTGCCAACAACTGGAGGCAGTCCTGAACTACCACCTACATCATTGGAGACCCTTGGACCATCTCTGATCGGACTTTACTGGCTTTATCTTACACTAAACATTATTGACGTTATTCCCTTTCTCATGTACACTGTGGGTGACTCGATTGTAATCGTGTATTGCCTTTCCGCTGCCAGGTTAGCAAACAAAAAAAGATTTTTACTGTACCTTGGTACATGGGACAGTAAAGTAAACTCAAACACTTCACGGAGGAGGGGAAGATGAGGGGGTATTGCAAATGAGAGTGAGAGTGGAAGAAGGCTCACTTTATTTCACGTTTAGCCAATCTGAAGAAGTGCCTGTTGGATTCTCAGCCAGAGACCCTTCTTTCCCTCCACCCCACCCCCTCCAGCTAAAGACCTTTTATTCTCCCACACTCTGTCAGAGACTCTGCCGTCCCCCCGTCCCACTCCAACCATCCCCCATCCCCAGCCAAAGGTCCCTCCCTGAATGAATGAATGAATGAATCTCTTTATTGTCATTGCACATGGTACAACAAAATTTAAGTCAATCCCACGGTGCGATTCACAAGAGCAATTTTAAATACATAAGATAAGGTAAAACGTATTTTTTTTTTAAATTACAGATAAATAACAATAGCAGCTGAGGTAGAGCCATTCAGTTGAATGTGAGTGTTATTTCTTATTTTGCATTGTTAAGTTCACGTATGGCTATGGGGTAGAAGCTGTCTCGGAGTCTGTTTGTGCGAGTTTTGAAAGACCTGTACCGTCTGCCAGAGGGCAGCAGGTGGAACAGGTTGTGTCCAGGGTGGGAAGGGTCCTTCAGGATGTTGGCTGTTCTGCCAAGGCAGCGAGAGCTGAAGATGTTATCATGTCGAAGGCATTTTTGAAGAAATGGGACCTCCCTGTGGCATGAGAATTCTACAGTGGTAAAATCCTTCAGTGGGATGTAGAATGACTAATTTGTAGTGAAAATATTGTGTGGTACAAGGGTTCCCAACCCAGGGGGTAAATGTGTTGATTCTGGATTTGTACATATTTTTTCTCATTGACTGACCGTGTTTGGTTCTGGTATACCGGTATCTGTTCATCATTAGTTGTTCATAAATAAGTGAAGTAACATTGTTATGCGCTGTTAAAGTTGCCTGGGGTAAACGGGACGAAAAAGGTTGTGAGCCCGTGGTGTCGTAGAACAAACTGTTTACTCAACGTGAATGGGGAAGGGAGGACATGTTAAATTGGGAATCAGATAGGGGGAGGACAGGAATTAAAGGAATCTAGAGGCTGTGGAAAGAGTGAGAGACGATGGGAGAGGGAGTAGATGGGGAGATGTAAGGAAAGAAGAGAATTCAGTGTTTACTTTAATGTCATTTTAACTGAGTACTTACATACACAGATGGAACGAAAAAACTGTTTCTCGATCAGTTCCCATCAGTTCGGTTAATAAAAACAGAATAAATACATAGAGCTTTAAAAAATTAAAATTACCATGTCTAAAAAATAGGCCTAAAAATTAAAATAAAAACGGACATTCGGACCGAACAGTGGCTTTGCTTTGACAGGTGCTCAGCTGTCAAAGTATGGGCGAGGTTAAATGTGTTGGTGTACGATATATGGGGAGGGGACACAGTCCGTTAACCATTGCCTGTGGGAAGAAGCTGTGGAGCATCCTGCTGGTTTTGCAGCTGATGCTCCTGTACCTCTTCCCAGATGGCAGAATGGAGAAGATGTGGTGTGATGGATGATAGAATCAGGACTGAACCTACATCACAGGGAGCAGCAGAGCTGGCGAGTGAGAGGGATCAGGGGATAAGGTGCCTTTCCACTGAGACCATTACCACTGACTTCTTTCCTGGGGTTGTGATTGATGCTGAAGGCAGTCGACAATTCTCTCTGCCTCAAAAATACTGAACGAAGTGTGCATTGGCGAGGGTGAAGTCCACTAGAACTAACCCGATGAGAGCACAAAGTTGGTCATTGTTTATTAATGTGTTATTGTTACGTGTACCAAGATGACCAGCTGCCAACACTGATGCATGCAAAACCTCCCAAGACACAATCTCAAAGAAGAGTGGAGGGGCTCCCTCTTCTGGGGAAAACTCCCACATGAAAACTGAAAGATGCAGTAATAAACCCACCAGAGCAGAACAATGGGATGGAGCATTCAGCATGGATAGTGAAAAATAAATTGCTTTTGGCTAAAATACCCTGCAATTCTTTGAGGGTGTCTTGTAAAGTAAGATGGAGCCAGTGGGTGAGGTGTATTTATAGATTTCCAGATTGTTTGATAACATCCCACACAGGAGGTTAATCATAGAAGTGAACGCACGTGTATTGGGGGTTGATAGGTAAAGACAGGTGTAACATCTCCTGCAGTTGTGTACATTCTCACCCAAACCACCCCCTCCTCATGTAGAAGGGTCTCGACCTGAAACGTCACCCATTCCTTCTCTCCAGAGATGCTGCCTGTCCCACTGAGTTACTCCAGCATGTTGTGTCCCTCCTCACGTAATCTCTTCTTTAAGCAAACCACACATTCTCTAAACCCCTGAAAGCTTCTTCCCTCATTTCAGCCCTCTATATCTACCATTTAAAAAAAAATCAAACCTTCAATATCCTTTGACATCCAGCTTCCTCTGAACTTCTGATCTTTACTCTTCACCAGAACATGACTCTCTCTATTTGACTTTCAGAAGACTTCCACTTTATGAATTCAGATCTATCTGTAGGTAGTTGTTCCTATATGTGTTAGGTCCTGCCCAATGATATTAAAATCAGCCTTTCTTTGATTGTGACACTTAATTTACAGACAACCCTGATCTCTCTCTGTAACTGTTTGAAACTTGTAGAGTTATGGTCACTATCCCCATTGCGTTCACCCACTGATATTGCATCCACTTGCCTAGCTTTCGTTCCCTCGGATTAAGTTTGGCACTGCCCAGTTTATAAAAGGATTACCTATGCACTTGCGCAGCAAGATCTCCTGGAGATGATCCTCGATACACTCCAATCCAGGCTGCACCCTGGTGAACCTCTTTGGCACCATCACCAAATCCTCCACATCCCTCCTATAGTGTGGTGACCAGAACTGCACACCATACTGCTAAGGTTGCCTGAGCAAAGTTTTATACAGCTGCAACATAACTTCCTGACTCTTGTACTCAGTTCCCCATCCATTGAAGGCAAGCATGCTGTATGCTTCTTTACTACCCTATCCACTTGTGTTGTCACTTTCAGCAGAGTATGGGCTTGCACCGCAAGATCCATCTGTACATCAGTGCTTCCAAGGCTCCGGCCATTTACTGTATACTTTCTTATCATACTTTAATCTCCTTGGATGCAATACCTCTGTATTAAACTCCATTTCTTTTCTGAGACTATGCTTGTGGCTAAAGAGGCTATAAAAATCTTCAACAATCTCCTTCCTTGCTTCCCTCTGTATCCTGAGATGCATCCCATCAGCCCCTGGGGACTTATCCATATTAATGTTATTCAAGAAATTAATATTGACATACTCTAGAATATCAACAAATCTCTCGTATCTCACCATCACCCATGTCTTTCAATGTGAAGTGCTCCTTTGGAATCTCCACCGGTTCTCTGGCTCCACACAAAAATTCCCTCCTTTGTTCTTGATTGGAGCTACCCTTTCCCCGGCTACACTATTGCTCCTAATGTACATATAAAATGCATTAGAATTACTTTTAATCATGTACACCAACGGTACACCTACTTCATGTTCACTAATCCAGATTAGTTTAATCTCTTCCAGCAAGGTTAACCATGTTGAGTGTTTTTTGGCCTGTATTCGCTGGAGTTTAGAAGAATGAGAAGGGACCTCATTAAAATGTCCGGAATAGTGAAAGGCTTGGATAGAGTGGATGTAGAGAGGATGTTTCCACTAGTGGGAGAGTCTAGGTCTAGAGGTCATAGCCTTAGTATTAAAGGATTCTCATTTAGGAATGAGATGAGAAATTTCTTTAGTTGGAGGGTGATGAATCCGTGAAATTCTTTGCCACAGATTGCTGTAGAGGCCAAGTCAGTGGATATTTTTAAGGCAGAGATAGACAGATTTTTGATTAGTATGTGTCGGAGGTTATGAGGAGAGGGCAGGCGAATGGGATTAGTTTTGTTAATGCACTTTCTCTGTAGCTGTAACACTATAAAACTGTAACACTATATTCTCCACCTGGTGTTTTCCTCTTTGCACTATCTATTGTATATGTGCATGGTTTGATTGTACTCATGTACAGTATGCTTTGGCTAGATATCATACAAACAATGTTTTTATGTGTATCTTGGTACCTATGACAATAATAAACCAATACAAACACAAACAAAAATGAATACAGTTTATGGCAGAACCCTTAACAGCATTGATGTACAGAGAGTTCTTGGTCCATGTTCAAAGCTCCCTGAAGGTTGTTACATGGGTCGATAGAGTGATAAAGAAGGCATTTTGTGTAACTTGCCTTCAACAGTCAGAACATGGAGTATAGATGTCAGGAAGTCATGTTGCGGTGTTATAGAACATTGGTTTGGCTACCTTTAGAGTATTGTGTACAGTTGTATTATGGAACCTCATCTTTTTTATGAATAACTTGATTTGATACAAGCCACGGATACTACAACTTCTTGTTGATCCGTCTGTCCCATTAAAATGCCCTGCATCTCACGCTGGCACTAAAGGAAGCATCCTGTCATTCTGGGATTTTGGCAGCCCTCCTTTCAATCAAGTCCTCTAACGCCATAATGCTCCCAGTATTTCTCCTCTCCTGTTGATCAGTCAGGAGGTGGCACATTGGTAGAGCTGATGCCTCACAGTGCCAGAGACCCTGTTTGATCCTGACCTCGGGTGCTGTTTGGGCGGAGTTGTACATTCTCCCTGTGACTGCATGGGTTTCCTTCAGGTGCACAGGTTTCCTCCCATATCCCAAAGACATGCAGGTTTGTAGGTTAATTGGTCTCTGTAAGTTGCCCCTAGAGTGCAGAGAGTGAATGAGAAAGTGGGATAGCAGAAGTGATGTGAATGGGTGATCGATGGTTGGCATGGACTCGGTGGGCCGAGAAGGGAACACTGTATCTTTCAATCAATAAAGGATCTGCAGCTGGACAAACCTCCAGCACGTGGTCACCAGAGAAACTGGAAGCCTCTATGATTCTATACATTACAGGAGCAGCTTGGTATGAGTCCAGGTTCTCCTGATGTGGATGAACCTTTAATTACCGTAACAATCTATATACAATGAGTAACTAATTACCCTTTGGTTTGTAATTCCACTTGCAATACAACCTTCTGCAATCTGAGGTCCCATCTTTACTTTCACTTCAGCAAATTAAAGTGATGAAGAAAGGCAGAAATGTCCAGCTATTGCTCGTCATCAAATATCAGAATTGGCGGCTTTTTGGTATGGTAACACAGTCGTTACATCCCCAGTCAATGCAGCGCACAAACAAAGCACTTCACTTTACCTCAGTAGTAACACAATAATAAACTAAACTAAACTAAATTAATTGCTAAGATAATTAATTAATTCCTGTTGGGTGAACATGCACTCCACATCTCCTCGGCAAACAAACAGCACTGGGGGAATTTGCAATTGTATGGTCCACACACCTCCACTGAAGGGTGTACTAGAGTGAATTTAGTAGACACACTCGCTACTGGCAGCTGTTACTGTAGAGTCATTGGTAGCGGACATTTCTGGCCATATTGTAAGCAGACACACAAATGAGTGCATTATTTCCTTACAGTGAGTATAATCCTTCTGCTGCTTTTCTGTAATATTTTGCATTGACACCGCACTAGCAATATTTACTACAGGGGAGTCGGTGTACAACATGGGTACATGTGCTGCCTGCAGTATCCACACGCCATTGGCGACAGCTAGCACTGTGCCATGAATCTGCGTCCTTAATTTAGGGTAGTTGCAGTAAGCTTCCAGCAAACTGGTACCATTACTGTTGTAACACAAAGATCCAACCCACAGGGGGTATCAAAGCTCATTGAAATGGATTGACATCCCACTTGATTTGTGGTGTAGAGATAAATAAAAGGGAAAAGATTTGGTAAATGTTTGTGGGTCTTTGCAGATTGTGCAGGAGAAATTATCTTGGAGAATAAAGAAATAGCAAGGTAATTAAAATATATATTTTGTCTGTTTTCATAGAGTTAAAAGACATTCTTCTGGGGACAGTGATTAACAAAGGGAATTAATGAGCAGCTCAAAGAAATAGGCATTAAAAAACATTAATACTGGGGAAATTAATGAGTTTTGATTATTTTTTTAAAATATGGCTGTGGAGATGGTAGATGTGTTGCTTGCCATCTTCTAATATTACATGGGTACTGGGATTGTCCCACAGTTTGGAATGGAACAAATGTAACCCCACTATTAAGGAAAGGAAGGAGAGAAAACAGGGAGCAAATAAATAACTGAATTATTAAAACAATTAATTAGGCTGATATCAGGTGCAGGTAAAATACTGGATTTTATTAACAAAGGCATTTAGGAAAAAAATAGTAGGATTGAGCAAAATCAATGTGGCTTTTTGAAAGGGCAATCCTGCTTGGATCTTTTTGAAGTGGCAGAATAGATATGGGCAAAAGTTGATGTCCACTTGAACTTTCAGAAAATCGTTAACATTGTGACACACCATAATTTACATAAACATCCATCACATCGCTGTGATGGAAGGCCAAATAAACTTATTTTTGTCCATCTGTTCACCCCCCCCCCCCCCCCCCCCCCCCCCCCCCCCCAGATGTCAGAGTCAAAGTCAAAGCCCCCGGCTGGCGAGGCAATGTCCCGCGGATCATTAAAGCCGCACCGGGTGGTGCGAGGTCTCCATCAATGGGTTTTGGATGTTAGAGCCAAATATAAAGTATCGCAGAGTCCCGCGATGAATCAAAGCCGCGCGGGGCGGTGCTGTAAGGCCCCGCGGGGGAGGGGACTCTTCGACCCCGCAACTCGGGCAGGGGGAGTCGCCGTTGAGTGAGAGCCCTGAAAAGTTGATTCTCCCGGTGCCGCCGTCCACAGACCTGTCACATTGGAGCCTCCGACTCTCCGGTCGGGCCGAGCAGCAGCAGCAGAAGCGCTCCTCCACCGCTCCACCCGCTCCAGACTCGGTGACATTCCCCGCGTCACGGTGACTGGTATATTGTAGCACCAGAGTCCCCGGTCTCTTCCTGTTGGTAGGCCGCTCCTCGTTGCAGCCCCACGACAACGGAAACCCGACGAGAAAAGGTCGGGAACCCTGGTCCCGTGCAGGGAATGAGATTTAAAAGTTTGAGGCCCCTCCCCACCCCACCCCCACCCCCCCCACACACACACCCCAACAAAAAATAACAAAAACTACATTAAAACACAGACAGAAAAATAATAAAACGTGGACAGACTGCAGAGGCTGCTGCTGGCCAGAGCCGCGCCGCCCACCGGAATCAACGTGGCTTTTTGAAAGGGCAATCCTGCTTGGATCTTTTTGAAGTGGCAGAATAGATATGGGCAAAAGTTGATGTCCACTTGAACTTTCAGAAAATCGTTAACATTGTGCCACACAATAAGATTATTAGTGAAATTAGTTGGCACAGTACGAATGGTGTGGATTTGTGAATCTGTTTACGGGTGGAAAACAAAACGGAGAAAAGGGGGGGCAGTGTCTGGTCGGGAGGCTTTGACGAGTGAGGTGCTACAGGGATCAGAATGAGGTCACTAGTGTTCGCAATCTCCATCAATGATTTGGATGTGGGAACCAAATATAAAGTATCCAAATTTGCGGATGAATCAAAGTCTGGTGACTGTGTGGGATGCAGAGAGGGGTTTTTTTTGGCGGGGGAGGGGACGCGTGGAGAAGCGGGATGCAGACTGGCTGAGTCATTGAGTGAATACATGGCAAGTTGATTCTAATATGGAAAAAAAATGTGAGGTCCTGCACATTGGTACAAAAATAGGAATGGTGAGAGTCTGAAAGGCTTTGGGCTTTCAGAAAGATCTGGGTGACATTCTACACGTCACTGAAACTTAGTATATAACTTCAGCAAGCAATTAGGAAGATAATTTATTTTATTGTACGAGGATTTGAGAGCACGAGTAGAGACATTTTGCTACAATTAGATGGAACCCTGGTGTGACTGCAGCTGGAATGTGGCGGTGATGTGAGGCTGCAGATGTTGGAATCTGGAGCAAAAGCAAACTACAGGAGGAACTCAGTGGGTTGGAATATCAACTGATGTACAGAGGGAAATAGTTATGACAGGTGAGTACATCAGACATTTGACAGGTAGGTTTCTAGGATGGAGGGTTCTTTCCTATGAGAGATTATGCAGCGTGGACCTGTAGAAGAGTGTAGGGGTGGCCTTTAATGAAATGCACAATAGCATCTCTGGGGCTCGAGAGGAGAGATGGAGAGTTCACATTTCCCTTGCCTGGCCTGTTTAGAGCCGGGGGTCACAGAGTCAAAATGAAGGGCTGCCCTTGCAGGATGTACAGAAGTATCTTCACCCGGGACAGTGAGGGCTCAGTCCTTAAGCAGATTCACTGCAGAGCCATAGACAGGGGAGCAAGGGTATGGGTCCAAGCCAGGAAAGTACTACTGAGGGAGGAGATCAGCCATGATGTTATCGCATGGCAGAGTGGGGGTGAGGGCTACATGTCCAGTCGTTTCCCGGGATGGGGAGGGGGGGGTGGGGTTGTGGGGGGGTAGGGCATGTTGTGAGAGTACGGCCCGCTGGGGTACTTTGTTTTGCATTACAATCAGACAGCAGGGCATTTACAGGTGCACACTGTAAACACTCAAATAGCTGCCTGTGACTCCAAACATTTGAGTATGGATTGGAAACCAGGCAATTGCTGTACTGCAGTGTGTGGACACTACACTGGAGGAGTGAGTGACCCCCAGCGGGTGTACTTTTGCACTGGAAGCTGTGACTGTACCATAGTGCGTGTACACACTACACTGGGGTCTGTGACTGTAACACTGTCTACACTCCACTTGGGGGCAGTAACTGCAGTACAGTGTGTACACAGTACAGAAACTGTTCATCCCATTAGAAAGTGCTCCCCTTTCTGAGCCAGTCTCTGTAACATGTTGGCTGTGTTCTTTCTAGCACTCTTGCTGAGTTCAACATGTGCAGGCCTATCTAATTTATTGTGTTGCGATTTAGGATGTGACATTCAGAGCACTAATTACACTAAAGCTGGCAGCAGCTTCTGGTGTCTGTGGACAGAGAGTTAATGTAAGAATCAACGTGCTGCAGTCTCCAGTACCCACCCCCACCTGCCTTCATAGTCTTCTCTGCAACAATTCATGAACTACCATGGGCTTTGAACTTTAACTTTTGTCAATCGTTCTTGTTATAAAGACTGCAAAAAATATTACGCTTTGTTGCGTGACGTATTTCTAACATCACAGTAAGTCCCCTGAGCACAAAGCTAGAAACATAGCCCCCCTTGAAGCACCGCCATTTAATATGGTATGGCTGAAGATCCCGTACCTGCCTTCTCTCCATCCCTGGGGACAAGGGCCAATCTAACTCCCTCTTAAATATAGCCAATGAACTGCGTCTGCCTCAACTACCTTCTGTGGCAGAGAATTCCACCACCACTCTCTGTGTGAAAAAAGTTCTTCTCATCTCGGTTTTAAAGGATTTCCCCCTTATCCTTTACGCTGTTACCCCTTGTCCTGGACTTCCCCAACATCGGAACAATCTTCCTGCAATCTAGCCTGTCCAACCCCTTAAGAATTTGTAAGTTTCTATAAATCTCCTCAATCTCCTAGTGTAACAAAATGGCCCAATTTCAATCCCATTGTCTGTGTTCCAGTCATGTGTGTATATATTTATATAATGGTATATGGACACACTGGTTCTGTAGTCATGCCTACTATGTTTCAAAGTAAATTCTGAATCTTGAATCTTGTATCTTGAATCTGATCCCTTGTCACTAGTGAGACTACTGTGAGTTCACTGTATAATGGGATCTGTAGGCATTACTGATGAGAATACTTTTTGGGTCCCACTTAGCAAAGGGCCTGACAAAGCTGAGCACCTTTGTGCAATGAATTACCCCACGCACATCAGTTCCAAATAAAGTTTCTCGTACTATTGCTAACAAAATGGCCCCAGATGGGTCTGCAAAGTGAAACTATTCTGTATGCGTAGGCAGAGGGGACAGTGCAATGGAGGCTAGGTTCTGAAAATTCTCTGATGCTTTCAAGAGAGAGCTAGATAGGGCTCTTAAAAATAGCAGAGCCAGGGGATATGGGGAGAAGGCAGGAACAGGGTACTGATTGGGGATGATCAGCCATGATCACATTGAATGGCGGTGCTGGCACGAAGGGCCGAATGGCCTACTCCTGCACCTATTGTCTATTGTCTAAAATGGTTAAGTAATTGCAGATGACTACAAGCCATGCAGTGTTTGGGATGAGGTTCTGTAACGATGCAGGCACTATGTATCGAAAGGGAGACATCTTGCAGTGTGTCATTAACTATCCCACTATCTTGTATTGCAATAATATGAGTAATCCCATTGGGGAATGTTTTGTAGGATGTAGGATGATGCGAGTGTATTCCATTGGGACACCTCCTCTATCACAGTAAATGTAGTACTGCAGTCTTGAAAGGATGGAGAGAGAAAATGAGAATCCGCAGACCAATTAGCTTAACACCAGTGGTTGAGAAGATCAACAGGTACATGGTCGAAGAATGTTCATAAAATCATCATCTGCTTGTCCAGAGGCCCCATGATTTCATGGAGGTCAATTGGTGTTTTGTTAATTGAGCAATTTGCAGATATAACTCTCCGTGTTGATGAAGTGGAATTGGTGAATGCAGCTACCTGGATTTTCAAAAGGCTTTTGATAAAAGGACGTGTCAAACATTGTTACATGAGGCTTTCTGTGTTTGAGGACAATCTAATCACATGGCTAATGCTTGGATGTAGCTCTGTGAGAACGTGAAGAGGAGTCTCAACCCAAAAAGCCAACTATTCCTTTTCTCCAGAGATGCTTCCTGACCCGCTGAGTTACCCCTGCATTTTGCGTCCATCTTCGGTGTAAACCGGCATCTGCAGTTCCCTCCTGCACAGTTTCTGTGCATGGATGTGCAGTGAATGCTTGGTTCCCTGGTTCACCGCAGTAAGAGGCGCATCAGAGGCAGCGCCAACCCACATGCAGATCTGCCCAGCAGATGATGAGGCCACAGTGGGCGCTTGGATCCATCAGTACATTTCCATGGCAGCCAGGATGGTGCACAGTGGGAGAAATGTAAAGTTATTCATTGAAGAAGGCAATATAACAGGACTGTGGGAAGCTGTGGACAGCCTAGTGAAATGGGCATTTGGAAGGCAGATTGCTGGGAAATGTGATTGTGGTGTGAAGGTTAGGACGAGCTAATATAAAGCAGAGAGCACGATTCTAAAGGGACTAAAAGAATGAACATTCAGACGCCTTCATATGATTCATTGAAAGTAGCAGGTTAGGAAGCATTTTAAATAAAGCACACTGGGCTTTTAACAATGGCAAATAATTCAAGAGCATGATGACATTTTAGCTGTGGCCAAACAAGTGAATATAGTGTCCAATCTGGGCACTACACATTAGGATGGATGTGACGGGACTTTAGTAATGTGGATGATTTGGAGAAACATAGAAACATAGAAACATAGAAACCCATACCCCCTAATACCCCCTAATCCCCTTAGCCACAAGGGCCACATCTAACTCCCTCTTAAGAAGCTTGGTCAAGTTATTAGCAGCCTGGACGATCTCTGCTATGCATATTTGGGATGCCAATACAATTATACCAGAGATGGGGGAAGATTTAAAATTAAAAAAAATGTTTGTTGATTGGTGAGTTTACTCTCTTGCACAGGTCTACTCTCCCAGTGTCCTCCAGAAGCTCTGTGGTCCGAATGAAACAACACGTTAACTACCCAACTAAAGTTGCAGGGATGTACCAGGAGAAGCTCAACTTCTCACTGTCGGACGCCCTCAATGCAGAGTTCAAGGAGACTCGAACCAACGAGAAGTTTGAGATGATGGAGCTGAACGACCGCTTTGCCAGTTACATCGAGAAGGTGCGCTTCCTGGAGAACCAGAACCAGGTCCTGGTCACCGAGCTCAACCAGATCAAGGGGAAGGAGCCCAGCCGGCTGGGGGAGATGTACCTGGACGAGATCAGGGAACTGCGGCAGCAGATGGACCAGCTGAACAGCGCCAAAGCTCGCCTGGAGATCGAGAGGGACAGCCTGCTGGACGACCACAACAACCTGAAACAGAGGTATGGCCCACCTGCCCCAGGTGGGAGCCGCCCACCTGTGGGGGGGGAGGGGGAGGGGGTGTAGGGGTCACACTACCCCACGAGGGGCTGAGATTCGGCCTTCTCTGCTCGGCTAGGCGTCCGACCCACCTGATTAACACCATGGGGCTGACGGAATCTCACTGAACTCTCCCACACATGCCATTTTTAGAATTATACATGCACATGTACGCAAACACGCACACACACGTGCACACACACGTGCACACACACACACACACACACACACACACACGTGCACACACACACACACACACGTGCACACACACACACACACACACACACGTGCACACCCACACACGTACACACACACACACACACACACACGTACACACGTACACACACACACACGTACACACACACACACACACACACACACACACACACACACACACACACACACACACACACACACACACACACACACACACACACACACACACACACACACACACACCAGAGGCCCACCTCTTTGAAAGAGCTATCCTATTACTCCTACCCCAAAACCCCACATCTATCCCTAGTCCGGCCAATTTATTTCCTCATGCATCCTGCAGTGTGCCCAGCGATCAGAGAAGGAGCAGGGTTGCCTCCGACTCCCAGCACTAGGCAGGGCACAGATAGTTTTACCAGTTAAATGGAGGCAGTTTGCATAAGCTCGGCTTGTATTCCCTTGGGTTTCAAACACTAAAGTGTTTGCAGGGAAACAAAGACAGTGTAATATAAATTTAAATCTGGGAGAAATCTTAAAGTGAGATTACACCTGACTCTGGTGTAAGATCGGGTAGCATATTTTCACACAGGGTGGAGATTGGGATGTCCCATCCTAGAGGGCTGTGTCCAGCCTTCACTGGGAGATCTTTCACTACTGGGCTGCTGCTTGTGGAGGGAGGAACATTGCATTGACCCGGCCAGAGTTGACAGTGCAGGACTGGGCCATCGGCTCCACACTGGAGTTGACATTCCACTTTGTCTCTGGCTATTTAGTCCCTCACCTGTGAAGGGATAAGGAACGATGGTCTGATTTGAAAGACATAGAGTTGAATACCTCTCCTTTTCTTACCGGACATTATTCCCACTTTACACTGCATTCCTGCCATGTGGGAGTTCATGGGACAAGCCCGGCAGAATGATCCCCTACATTGGTCTGGGCTGAGCCACTACAGTAGTAACAGGGGCCTGACCCACTGACCAGACTTGTTCTCACATGGTGCCTCCAGCAGAATCACTCCCAATGTGAAGCTGGGAAGTTGCAGGTCAGCCCCAACTCCCTCTTGACCCCGTACATTTGCCCCTTCCCCCAGGAGGGACACAGCAGTGACTTGCCAGTGAGCTGGGCAGTGATCAGAATGAGCAATAAAATGCCTGCAATTGTGAAACATAGAAACATAGAAACATAGAAATTAGGTGCAGGAGTAGGCCATTCGGCCCTTCGAGCCTGCACCGCCATTTAATATGATCATGGCTGATCATCCAACTCAGTATCCCGTACCTGCCTTTTCTCCATACCCTCTGATCCCCTTGGCCACAAGGGCCACATCTAACTCCCTCTTAAATATAGCCAATGAACTGGCCTCAACTACCCTCTGTGGCAGAGAGTTCCAGAGATTCACCACTCTCTGTGTGAAAAAAGTTCTCCTCATCTCGGTTTTAAAGGATTTCCCCCTTATCCTTAAGCTGTGACCCCTTGTCCTGGACTTCCCCAACATCGGAAACAATCTTCCTGCATCTAGCCTGTCCAACCCCTTAAGAATTTTGTAAGTTTCTATAAGATCCCCTCTCAATCTCCTAAACTCTAGAGAGTATAAACCAAGTCTATCCAGTCTTTCTTCATAAGACAGTCCTGACATCCCAGGAATCAGTCTGGTGAACCTTCTCTGCACTCCCTCTATGGCAATAATGTCCTTCCTCAGATTTGGAGACCAAAACTGCACGCAATACTCCAGGTGTGGTCTCACCAAGACCCTATACAACTGCAGTAGAACCTCCCTGCTTCTATACTCAAATCCTCTTGCTATGAAGCCAACATGCCATTCGCTTTCTTTACTGTTGTAATCTGTATTGGAAGATGTAATCTGACTGATGAGACGTAATGTGATTTGCCTCTCATTATCATTGTATCGGAAGGAGGTGGGTAGAAGAAAAATATGAGAGTTGATCGCAATCAGGTGCTTACCAAGGGACTCCGGGTTAGTAACTCTTAGAAGGGAAATTATATATAAGAGATGTGCATCTGGTCGGAAGCCTGTAGGCTTTGAGAGTTGGCGCGCTCTTCTTTTAAAGCCTGAACTGTTGCAATTGTCAGCAAACTTCTCACTCTGAACAAAGTCATTCACCTTTAAATTCTGTTCTACAGGTTACAAGATGAGATGACTCTCCGTACCGAAGCTGAGAATAACCTGGCCGCATATAAACAGGTGCGAAATGGTGGACGGGAGTCTCCTGGGATAAAACCGCGTGCCGCTGAGGAAGGACTGGGAATGAGTTGGGCGAGTGGCGGTGCAGAATCGGAATCCGTGTGTGTTAATCCAATGTGTGGGGCAGTGACGGGGATAATGCCCATGGTCATTAAATGGGCACCTGGATAGGAGAATGAACTGGAAGGTACACAAAAATGCTGGAGAAACTCAGCGGGTGCAGCAGCATCTAGGAGTGAAGGAAATAGGCAACGTTTCGGGCTGAAACCCTTCTTCAGACTGACGGGGGCGGGGGGCGGGGAGAAGAAAGGAAAAAGGAGGAGGAGGAGCCCGAGGGCTGAGGGAGAGATAGGAAGGGGAGGAGACAGCAAAGGCTAACAAAATTGGGAGAATTCAATGTTCATGCCCCCAGGATGCAGACTCCCCAAGCGGAATATGAGGTGCTGTTCCTCCAATTTCTGGTGGTGCTCGCTCTGGCCATGGAGGAGGCCCAGGACAGCGAGGTCGGATATGGAATGGGAGGGGGGGGTTAAAGTGCTGAGCCACCGGGAGGTCAGGTTGGTTAATGCGGACTTAGCGGAGGTGTTCGGCGTAACGATCGCCAAGGAGAATGATCTGGCTGGAAACTGCTCTTTGCGGAAAGCACACCCTACTGATGCCCAGAGACATGATCCA
Source organism: Leucoraja erinaceus (assembly GCF_028641065.1). Lineage (NCBI taxonomy): Eukaryota > Metazoa > Chordata > Chondrichthyes > Rajiformes > Rajidae > Leucoraja > Leucoraja erinaceus. The sequence continues at coordinate 14,014,227 of NC_073403.1, forward strand.
CTACATCCTATTTGTCAAAAGCAGCTTTTAAATGCTCAAAGATAGGACTTCTGGTTGCTTTAACATAACAAAGGGTCGAGACTCAAATCACCTCGGCCTAGAAGGCCAGGGGACCAGGTGCCGGAAGATGGGATTAATACGAATGGGTGCCCACTGGTCTGTATTGAGTTGAGTATTCTATTCCCATGCTGTATGAGTCGGTGCTCAATTCATCTTGTGAGGAACAGTTGGTAGTCGGGTTACAGAATGAGAATGATCAACTGGTAATTGGATAGAGCAATTACAGATGGAATTTAATCCTGATAAGTGGTGCAATTTAAGGTGTTCCAATAAGTGCAGGGCATGTACAATGAAATGTGGGTAACTCAAGAACATTGAGTAATGGAAGAAGCGTGTAGGAAGGAACTGCAGATGCTGGTTTAAACCGAAGGCAAACACAAAAAGCTGGAGTAACTCAGCGGGACAGGCAGCATCTTTGGAGAGAAGGGATGGGTGACGTTTCGGGTCGAGACCCTTCTTCAGCTTCTTTGCTTTGATTAGCTCGGGCTTAGAATACGAAACCTGGGAGTTCTTGGCACCACACTAGGGTGGTACAGCACTTTAAAACATTGTCCAAGTCAAACTCTTAGTGAGATTTAAACCTACAACCTTTCAGTTATGTTTCAACTCCCTAAAGTCCACCATTGCAGCACAGAGCTGTGAATTATTTTTCAGCTCATTGGTAGATGTTGAATGAATGATTTTGCAACAGTAATTAATGGAGCCTGAAGAAGGGTCCAACCCAAAACCTCGACTGCCCATTTCCCCGCGCAGATGCTGCCTGGCCCGCTGAGTTTAATTTAGTTTAGAGATACAGCGTGGAAACAGGCCCTTCGGCCCACCAAGCCAGCAATCCCCATACACCAGTTCTATCCTACGCACTAGGGACAATTTACAATCTTTACCCCCGAAGCCAATTAACCTACAAACCTGTACAACTTTGGAACATTGGAGGAAGCTGGAGCACCCACGCAGTCATGGGGGAAATGTACAAACTCTGTACAGAGAGCACCTGTAGTCAGGATCGAACCCGGATCTCCAGCACTGTAAGGCAGCAACTGCACCACCATGCAAAGTTCCTCCAGCGCTTTATTTATACTCAAAATCCCAACATTCCCGACACTGTGCTGTACCTAACTCTGTGCTCTCCATCCTCATTGCCTCAGGATGTTGATGATGCTGCCTTGGTTCGGATTGATTTGGAACGGAAAATCGATTCCTTGCAGGATGAGATTGACTTCTTGAAGAAGGTCCATGATGAGGTAAGGAGACTCAAGTCACTGAGGCCAGAGGTGGGCCTGGAGTGAGCAGAAGCACGGCCACAGGTCTGGTCGGGTTTTCCAGCCCGTTGTTGAGGATTCTAGAGCATGTCTGACCTGTTCCCACTTCTTCATCCTTCAGGAAATCCGGGAGCTGCAGGAGCAGCACCAGTTGCAGCAGGTCCATGTTGAGGTGGACGTCTCCAAGCCAGACCTCACCGCTGCCCTCAAGGACATTCGCACCCAGTATGAATCTGTTGCCTGCAAGAACATGCAGGAGGCAGAGGAGTGGTACAAAGCCAAGGTGAGTACACTCCATACCTGGGGGTTACACACAAGCCTCCCTGCTGCCAAGAAAAGGACTATATTTATAAGGTCCTTCACAACCACAGGCCTTCCCAATGTGTTTTATATGTAAGAGTAGTCAATGTTTTAGTACACAACTACAGACAACACATGTGAGCCAGAATCACACAGCAATGAGTGAATGCACAAATAATTACCACCAAATTCTCCATAGTCCAAAACAGCCCTAGTTGCAAGCCACAAGGGTAGCAGGATCCAAAACCTCTAATGTGGAGGAATGGATGATTGCCCTGAGATCTCAGGCAAAAGGCACAACAGAACCATCCCCACAATCTCCCACCATCGCAAAAGAGGGGAAGATCAGACAGAAATATTGGGAAGATGAATCTTGTGGGACAGATAATTGGGAGTCATGTTGGAGGAGAAAATGGTGGGAAGAGGTCTTTGTGTCTATCTTCGGTTTAAACCGGCATCTGCAGTTCCTTCTTACACGTGAAGAACATCTGAAGGTTTTAGGGAGATGATGAAGGAATCTTGAGAGGAGATTGATGCTTGGAACATGGTCAAAGTGTGAAGGAGTTCTCCGGTTAGCAGTCCATGATGAGTAGGGGTACCGTAGGGATCGATGCTTGGGTCCCAGCCATTCATGATCCATATCAGTGGATTAGCTGAGGAACCAAGGTTATATTTCCAAATTTGCTCTTGATACTAAACTGGGTGGCTTTGTAAGTATAGAGGAGGATGGAAAGAGGCTTCATGGGGTGCTGGACAATCTGAGTGAGTTGGGGAGAAGGTGGTAGATGAATTACAAAGCGTGAGGTCCTCTACTTTGGTGCACAAAACATAAAAGCATTCTTTATTTAATGATGAGAGATTGGGTGATGTTGGCGTTCAAAGGTACCTGGAGTCCCAGTACACACATCACTAAAGGTAGAGCAAGTAGTGGTGGCAAGGGAAAATGGGATAGTGGCCTTTTATTACGGGAACACAAGAGGGATAAGGAAGTATAATTCAGTTGTGTAGGACCTTCGTAAAACTGCACCTGGTGCATTGTGTACAGCATTAATCTTATTTCAGAAAGGGTGCATTTTCCATCTGATAGTGCACTAAAGATTCACGAGACTGGTTGCCCAATGGGAAATTGAGTGGGAGTGGACCATATTCTTTACATTTTAAAAGATTGAGAGATTTCATCAAAACGTACAGAATTCTCAAAAGGCCAACAGGCTAGTCGCAGGAAGGATATTTGCACTGACTGAGGATGCTCTGCCCAGGGGCACAGTTTAAAAGCAAGGGGTGGGCCATTCAGGCCGCAGGTGAAGCAACATTTCAATATTTGCAGGATTGGGAATTTTTTGCGAAAGATCCTTTTATTTTTAACGTCAAGCTTTTATTCTGAGTGGCAGATAAATGGAAGTCTCAGCATCCAGTACATTCAGGGAATGTGCCCTTTAGTCTCTTCCCAGGTGGTTACCACTTGCACTTGGAGACTCCAGTTCTGAAATTGGTATTCTACTGTTATCAGCTTTACCCTATCAGGAAGTCAAATGAAAACCTGGTTAGAATTCCCTTGTGCAAGGTTCACTCTGGGAATCATTGTTCCAAAATCAAATTATGTTAAACTGGGACCTATTTGCAAAAAGGTGAGGCAAAGGAAGGATATCACTAGGAATCAGCAGCTGGCCATTCTACCCCTCCCTCTTGTTCTACTACTACATAAGGTCTGATTTGTCTTCTTTCCTGCCACTTCCCATGACACTCGAGTACCCTATAGTCCAGAAGTCTATCTCAGTGTTGAATGTATTCAACGCCTGCACCTCCACTACTCTCCAACCTATGACACCCTTTGTATAATGTGTGAGACTGCTGGGAGGTGGGCCACTGTTCAGCTCTGGCCGATGGAAACCACCCGGCCCCCTGTCCTCGTCCTCTGGTGCCCGCCCGCTGTGCTGCAACGCCTAACCTTGCCGTTCTGTGTGCAGTTCTCCGATCTGAATGACGCTGCGACTCGCCAGGCTGAAGCTCTGCGTCAGGCCAAGCAGGAGGTGAACGACTATCGCAGGCAGATTCAGTCCCTGACGTGTGACCTGGAAGGTCTGAAGGGCACGGTGAGTTCTCCCTGGGAACGGGGGCAGGGGGACATCTCCAGGCAACGAAATCGCCTCTGCGGAAATTTAAAAAAACAAAAAAACTGACGGAGGGTTCAGACCCAAAATGTCACCAATTCTTCTTCTCCAGAGATGCTGCCTGACCCACTGAGTTACTCAGCTTTTAATGTCTATTTATCCTTTACTTCTAGTTAAGGGTTCCTCTTCTGGTTGGAAAGAATGACACCACTGGGCAATTAAATTGGCACCAGTATTGATTGCCATGGCATTCACCCCTACATATCTAATTCCGCAGGAGAATGTGCAGAGGCTTGAAGCCAATTATTCTGTCCTGCAATTAGTTCAGCCAAAGAGACCAATTTTTTTCCCCTAGTGTATCCATTGTCAGTTGTGAACATTCCTAATTAAAGCTTTGCACAGACCAGGCAAGGTGGAAAAGGATTATAAATGGTGGGGATTTTGGAGCAAGACCTGAGGGAGTAGCTAAACTGTGCAGGGAAAGGTGAATGTGACTGGTGCAGACGGAGCTTTCCTCTGCAGCTGACATCTTGTTTGATGTCGTGCTGCAAAAAAAACCAATGGCAAGGAAAAGAACAGTAATAGACTTAATCCAGAAATCACATTTCAAAAACTGTCAGTTTGAATGATGTAAGAAATTGAATCATTAATTCACAGGGGGCCATCAGCTCTTTGAAGAGCAATCTATTTCGCCTCCTTGCCAGTTATTTCCCCAGGGACTTGCAAATTGCTTCCTTCGTATGACCTTGCAATTGGTTGTGTCTATTTTTCCACCACTCCTGCAGCCAGTGAGTTTCAGAGCTTATTCAGTTTTCTTTAATCAACTGTTTTCCTGACATCCCACCTGTATATTTTGCTTCTCACTTTATGCCTCCCGGCCTTTGACCCATTTCCGATGGGAATAGGTTCTCACTATTTACCCGATCCACCCCATCTAATCTCCCAATGTTAATTTCTCCAGCTTCGGCAGTCTAACTGTGGCCAAAATCCTCTCCTCTGCACCCTGTCTACAAACTGCACAGCCTTGCTAATGTGCTGGCTGGCCAGAATTAGATGCATTACCCCAGAGGTAGTTGAACCAGTATTTGGCACAGGTCTAACTTTACCTCCATTCCAAAGATGGACAAAGTACTGGAGTAACTCAACGGGTCAGGCAGCATCTCTAGAGAGAGGAGATGGGTAACGTTTTGGGTTGGGACCATTCTTCTGAAGAAGGACCCCAACCCAAAATGTCATTGAGAAATGCAGAATTTCTCGAGAGATGCAGCCTGACCTGTTGATGTACTCCATCACTTTGTGTCTACCTTTGGTATAAAGCAGCATCTGTAGCATTCTACATTACCTCCGTGCCTCCAAGTATGAATCCCAGAGTACCATGAGCTTTACTTGGTGAGGAATACAAAACACCACGTCTTTCATTCACACTTTCCACATTGCTTCCAGAATTCCAGGATCAACTGTCGAACATGGGTTCAAGCATTGTGGTGGCCTCTGGTTGATCTGGTCTGGTGTCTGCTATGAGCATGGGGCAATTCAATCATCTCCTCATCCCTGCCCTCTTGGCTGAGTTCACAAAGCTTCGTCTATCATAAACTCCATAGAAACATAGAAAATAGGTGCAGGAGGAGGCCATTTGGCCCTTCGAGTCAGCACCGCCATTCATTGTGATCATGGCTGATTGTCCCCAATCAATAACCCGTGCCTTCCTTCTCCCCATATCCCTTGATTCCACTAGCCCCTAGAGCTCTATCTAACTCTCTCTTAAATCCATCCAATGATTTGGCCTCTGTGGCAGGGAATTCCACAAATTCACAACTCTCTGGGTGAAAAAGGTTTTTTTCTCACCTCAGTCTTAAATAGCCTCCCCTTTATTCTAAGACTGCGGCCCCTGGTTCTAGACTCGCCCAACATTGAGAAATGTTTTCCTGCATCCAGCTTGTCCAGTCCTTTTATAATTGTATATGTTTCTATAAGATCCCCCCCCCCCCCCCCCCCCCACCCATGAACCAGACTTAACTGGGTAACTTCTCTGACCTGGACTATATAACATTTGACCTCTGGATCAGGCAGCATTCCTCCTCCTGGGAATTACAAGCGTGGACATGGACATTCATGGGATCAAGCTCCTGCCCAACGCCTTTCTTTGCTACATACCAATAATAACATCTCAAGATAACAGCTTCAGAATAGTCTCCTCATTGACCATCTTGGCTGCAGCATAGTCTGGGATTTTGTGGAGAGGAAGGGAAAAGGTGGGATGTGGTGGATCAAGTCGCAACACATGAGTGAGTAACTCCAGTGCTGGGATATGGAGTACGTTGCTGGAATCTGGATGTGATACTTGGTCCTGTTCTGGTTTGTGACAGAACGAGTCATTGGAACGCCAGTTGCGTGAGATGGAGGAGCGCTTCAATTTTGAGACCAACAATTACCAGGACAACATCGGCCACATGGAGACTGACATCCAGAACCTGAAGGAGGAGATGGCTCGTCATCTGCAGGCATACCAGGACCTGCTCAATGTCAAGCTGGCTCTGGACATCGAGATCGCCACGTACAGGAAGCTGCTGGAAGGGGAGGAGAGCAGGTAAGGCTGCGGATTTCTACACTTCCCGTACTACCAGTGATGCATATCTCATCCCTCTAATCCTTCTGCCTGTCATTACTTGGAAAACTGGCATAGATTGGCAATGACCAGGTTGAAGGGCAGGACAGATTTCAGAGCTTGAGTAGCCCGTTTTCTTCTCTCTCCTGCTATCTATGTGTCCCTATCTCTTGTGCTGTGCTTCACTGTGTGTGTGTCTGTGTCTGTGTCTGTGTCTGTGTGTCTGTGTCTGTGTCTGTGTCTGTGTCTGTGTCTGTGTCTGTGTCTGTGTCTGACTCTCTGTCTCTCTGTCTCTCTCTATATCTGTGTGTCTCTCCCTCACTCACTGTCTCTCACTTAGAGCGTCTCGAAGATTAAATAAAATTAAAGCCCGTATACTGTAAACATGCTAGTGTGGGGCCTGGTTTTGTTTGTGTGACTCCCATCATCACCATCACCTGCCCCTTGCCCTCCCTGCCCCAGCCAGACTTGCTGTTCGACCCAGGTGGAAAAGCAAAGCTGAGATATTGTGGAACTGTCCACAATTATAACGTTTTATTCTTAATTGTTTACTGTATGTCGTGTTGTTACTTGCGAGCAAAGCACCAAGGCAGATTCCTTGTATGTATACAGACTTGGCTAATAAAATGCATTCTTTTTTTTTTTAATTATCCAGTTCTGATGCCAGGTTTCAACCTGAAATGTTGACCATTCCATTCCAGCCACTGACGCTGCTTGACCCGCTATGTTCTAGCAGCAGAGTGTTTGTTGCTCCCGATTGCATCATCTCCAGTCTCTTGTGTCCCCATATTGTGGGACTGTTTCTGTACCAGTCCAGAGACCGCAAGGCTGGGAGAGGCTTCCTGTTGCTTATCAGCGGCTGGGTGGATGTGACCAGCTGAGCCTCTGCACCTAGATGTGATGGTGATAGACACAGAGACCTTGTACACTGACCAGCTAGTCCTGTGTTCACCAGCTCTCGATCAGAGAGATGAAAATTCTGGAAAACGTCCATAATTGTGAAATAATTAATTAAAAATAAATTATTGAAAACTGCATTAAATGTAATTAATTAATCAAAACGCTAATTAATGTAAAGCTCACCACCGCCTGCTCCAGAGAGGGGGGAGGGGGGCTGCCCCAGTTAAATGCACGCCACTGCTGGTGTGAAGATTGAACCAGAATGTATCCACCTCCTGCCGTGGTTCAAGGGATCGCCATTAGCTGTGCTGCAGTGTCAGGGCCAGAGGGAGAGATAGATGGCAATCTAACCTCCAGTGCAGTCCCTGCCACAGTGTGCGCACGTGCACCTCCCACCCAGTGGTCCACCTAGAGGAGCAGGCTGACGGTTCTCTGAAGAACTGAGAGCTTGATCCAGCCCAGGGACTTTAGACTATAGACTTTAGACATACAGCAGAAACAGGCCCTTCGGCACCGACCAGCGATCACCCCTTAGACTAACACTATCCTACACAATAGGGACAATTTACAATTTTACCGAAGACAATTAACCTACACACCTGTACGTCCTTGGAGTGTGGGATGGAACCGGAGCGCCCGGAGAAATCCCACACGATCACAGGGAGAACGTACAAAGTGTAGAGACTGCACCTGTCGTTAGGATCGAACCCGGGTCTCTGGTGCTGTAAGGCAGCAACTCTACCATTGCGCTGCCCTTGTGTGATTCCCAGATGTGTCCGAGGGGATTTGCACTTGTGTTCCTGGGTTGTTAGTCACATAATTGCCTCTACCATGATCACAATGAATGGCGGTGCTGGCTCGAAGGGCCGAAGGGCCTCCTCCTGCACCTATTTTCTATGTTTCTACCGTCTGCCACAGCCCTGCAAACCCCAAGATGTGTCCCTGAGTCAGTGTGAGGGAGCTCGGATGTGACAGAGTCATTCAGTCTGACAGCTCAATGTTCCTTTTGTTTACAGAATTTCAATGCCTGTCCAGAGTTTCTCCACTCTCCACATACGAGGTAAGCATGCAAAACAACAGCTGGTCTTCGTACGCTCTGTGGGATCCGGTAATTTGATATCGGAGACACTCTGTAATTTTCTAAATAGCTTTCCATCCCAGGGCAGGTAACACGTGGGTCAGACACAGTATATCTGCATCTACACTGAACCATGACACATTCCCAGGGCAGGTACAGCTTGGCTCAAGTACGTTTAATTGTTATGTGGAATATTGGGGACTGGAACAATGACATTCTTGCTGCACCTTTACAGACACATTAACGCAACAACACAATAAAAAAATATATTGTTTATACATATAAACAATAACACAGGAAACTATCAATTATACTGGGTAATAGTGTAAGCCGAAGTACATCGTGTAACCCTTAAAGTCCACTGTTGTTTGGTGTTGAGGGAGGGTTGTGGTTCGGGTTATGCAGGGTAATTCAAGAGCCTGATGACACTGCTCTTAAACCTCGAGGTTAAATTTATCCAGCTCCTGCACCTTTATCCCAATGGTAGCAGCAAGATGAAAGCATTACCAGGGTTGTGTGGGGCTTTGATGGTACTAGCTACCTTCTTGAGCGAAGGCTTCTTCCACATCCATTCAATGATGGAGAGCTTTTGTTTATGATATCTAGTGATGCCTTGAATGTAAATGCAGGAGGTATGATTCGTCAGTTCGCAGATTACATGAAAGTTAATAGTCTTGCTGAAAGTGACCAAGATAGTCTAAAGGTTCATCAGGTTATAAATCAGATGAAATGATATGCAGAGCATTGTTAGTTCTAACTTAACCCCAACAAATGCATTTTGGAAAGTTACATATCAGCGTAGGATATATACGATAACTGGTGGGGCACTGAGAAATGTAAATGAACACAGGGACTTTGGGGTCCAGGTTCATACTTACCTGAAAGTAAACATGCATGTAGATAGTGGTGAATAAGTCAGATGGCATACAAAAAAGCTGGAGAAACTCAGCGGGTGCAGCAGCATCTATGGAGCGAAGGTAGGCAACGTTTCGGGCCGAAACCCTTCTTCAGACTGATCGGGGGCGGGGGTGGGCGGGGACAAGAAAGGAAAAAGAAGGAGGAGCCCGAAGGCTGGGGGATGGGAGGAGACAGCAGGGGGACTGAGGAAGGGGAGGAGACAGCAAGGACTAACAAAATTGGGAGAATTCGATGTTCATGCCCCCAGGATGCAGACTCCCCAAACGGAATATGAGGTGCTGTTCCTCCAATTTCCGGTGCTGCTCGCTGTGGCCATGGAGGAGACCCAGGACAGAGAGGTCGGAGATGGAGTGGGAGGGGGAGTTGAAGTGCTGAGCCACCGGGAGGTCAGCTTGGTTATTGCGGACCGAGCGGAGGTGTTCGGCGAAACGATCGCCCAACCTCCGCTTGGTCTCACCGATATAGATCTGCTGACATCTAGAGCAGCGGACGCAATAGATGAGGTTGGAAGAGATGCAGGTAAACCTCTGTCGCACCTGGAACAATTGCTTGGGTCCTTGAACGGAGTCGAGGGGGGAGGTAAAGGGACAAGTGTTGCATCTCTTGCGGTTGCAAGGGAAAGTGCCCGGGGAGGGGGGTGGTACGAGAGGGAAGGGAAGAATTGACAAGGGAGTTATGGAGGGAGCGGTCTTTGCGGAAGGCAGATATGGGGGGAGATGGGAAGATGTGGCGAGTGGTGGGGTCACGTTGGAGGTGGCGAAACTGACGGAGGATTACTTTTTGTATGTGACGGCTGGTGGGGTGAAAGGTGAGGACTAGGGGGACTCGGCCCTTGTTGCGAGTGGGGGGATGGGGAGAGAGAGCAGTGTTGCGGGGTATGGAAGAGACCCTGATGCGAGCCTCATTTATGGTGGAGGAGGGGAACCCCCGTTCCCTGAATAATGAGGACATTTCAGATGTCCTGGTGTGGAGCGCCTCATCCGTGGAGCAGATGCGGCGTAGACGGAGGAATTGGGAGTAGGGGATGGAGTCCTTACAGGAAGCAGGGTGGGAAGAAGTGTAGTCCGAAGTCAGATGGCATGTTTGTTTCATGGGTCACACCAGAGAATATAAGAGTAGGGACATCATGTTGCAAACACAGGTAAGGCCACACCTGTAGTACTGTGTGTTATTCTGGTCAGCACATTATTGGATGGTGGTGTTGACTGGAGAGAGTGAAAAGGAGATTGAATCAAGATGTTGCCTGGGTAGGAGGGCTTTAGTTCGAGAGATTGGTTAGCTGGGCTTGTTTTCCCTGGGGCAGAGTAGACAGATGGGTGACCTTAGTGGATGTTTTTGAGATTATGTTGAGGTGTGGATAGGATTTAGAAGTTAAAATCTTTTCCCATGGTAGGGTTATCAAAAAACAAGAGGTCATTGGTGTAGGGTGAGAGAGAGGATTTTAAATGGGATCTATAACCGAGCTGGAATCGGGTGTAGTCACAATGTTTAAGAGGTATTTAGACAGACACTTAAATAATCAAGACATAGAAGGACGTGGTCCCAATGTGGGCAAGTTGGGTCGAGGTAGATAAGGCAATAAGGTCAGCATGGACCTTGTGGGTCACAGAGCTCACTTCTTTCCTGCATGACACTCTCTGCATTGAATCATCGTACACTCCCAAGGCAAGAACAGCACTGATTCGATTTGATGTAAAGCTCCCTTATCTCTTCTGACAGATCCTTCTGAAGTTCAGATTGTCTCCGTCTCTTGCCCTAGGGTAGACCCTTGGTGCACGTTTGTTACTGCTCCCCAGGCTTGCCCACTGAGATTTAATGATGTCTCAATTGCTACTACAGAGACGAGCCTGGAATCTAAAGGCACCACTGACGTTCAAGCAAGAAGGAATATTCTGATAAAGACGGTGGAGACGCGAGATGGTCAGGTTTGTTGACATATTGAATATCACCAGCTTTAAATAAGCCAGTGATACAATCTCTACCTCCCCAGTGCTGCCCCCATCTCTCCACCACTGTCCAGTGTTGGTCTCGCTCCAGATGTTACTTACTCACAATCTCGCTGGTGTTTACTGATGTGCTGGGCACTGCAGGAATGCAACAATAGACAATAGGTGCAGGGGTAGGGCATTCGGTCCTTTCAGCCAGCACGTAAAATCAAGGAGTGCAATGACAGCAAATCATCTTCATTTTGGCTCGGCATAATTCTGCCCTGGATGACATATTTAACCAAGGCCTTTCATCAAAGTCAAAGTATCAAAGTATCCTTTATTGTCATTCAGACCTTTCGGTCTGACCGGAATTTCATTGCCTTGCAGTCATACATATAATAAAATAACAAAACACACAATAACACAAATTTAACATCCACCACAGTGAGTTCACCAGGCACCTATCACTGTGATGGAAGGCAAAATCTTAAAGTCTCAATTCAAATATTCCAAAATTCAGCACAGAATATGAAGTACGTATTTGCGAAAATGTTGTTCTGTACAAATATTACCAGATGATGAATTTGTAGGTAATATCTTTTTGACTGCTGATGATTGTGGTTTAAATATTAGTATCATACCAGCGCCTACCCTAATCCTGACCAGAGCACCTATGGCACACTACCAAGAGAGCTCCTGAGACGTTCGTACCTAGTCAGATGTTGCTGCCTTCCCCCAGAGTAATGTGTAGGAAGAAATTGCAGAAGCTGGTTTAAACCGAAGCTAGACACAAAAAGCTGGAGTAACTCAGCGGGACCGGCAGCATCTCTGGCGAGAAGGAATGGGTGACGTTTCGGGTCGAGACCCTTCTTCTGACTCGACCCGAAACGTCACCCATTCCATCTCTCCAGAGATGCTGAAGAAGGGTTTCAGCCCGAAACGTTGCCTATCTCCTTCGCTCCATAGATGCTGCTGCACCCGCTGAGTTTCTCCAGCATTTTTGTGCCTGTCTTCCCCCAGAGTAATCTGGGACCAGAAGGCAGTGGCTCTCAAATTGGCACAGATACGGCATCGTGTGCAAAGGTGATCACCAGTGACATCAGTTGGTTAGATTGTACCCGTCTTGTCTAATATGGCATCACATCCTGGGTGGCACAGTGGTGCAACTGGTAGAGTTGCTGCTTGACAGCACCAGAGACCTGGGTTTGATCCTGACCTCAGATGCTGTTCGTGTGCAGTTTGCGTGTTGTACCTATGACCACGAGGGTATCCTCCAGGTCATCTAGTTTCCTCTCGCACTCCAACGATGTGTGGGTTTTTGTAAGTTAATTGACCTCTGTAAATTGCCCCCTATTGTGTTGGGAATGGATGTGCAGCTGGGATAACAGAGAACTAACATGAACAGGTGATCGATGTTCGGCATGGACTCGATGGGCCGAAGGGTCACTTTCCGACTGCATCTTTCAATCAATTTGACCTGTAGGGTTTAAAAGTTTTCAGGAGGCCATATTGAAATCCTCAACCCCAATCCACCACCCCAGCAGCTTTTAGCAAGCTAATCCTTCACGATTAGTTCTGACATTCTGTTTTTCTTTCTCTGCCCACAGATAATTAATGAGTCCAGCGCAGAACGCAAGGAAGCGGCATAATTGAACATTCCAGCCCAGTGCAAGAACACATTAGTGTGGAAACTCCACTGTAGTTCGCTCGCACACCTAGAGTAGATCTTTGCAGCCACAATCGTAGTAGGATGGGAAAGAAAGGAAGTGGAATCTTGGGATTGTGTGACACGTCAGCATGTAGAAACATTGAAACATAGAAATTAGGTGCAGGAGTAGGCCATTCGGCCCTTCGAGCCTGCACCGCCATTCAATATGATCATGGCTGATCATCCAACTCAGTATCCCGTACCTGCCTTCTCTCCATACCCCCTGATCCCCTTAGCCACAAGGGCCACATCTAACTCCCTCTTAAATATAGCCAATGAACTGGCCTCAACTACCCACTGTGGCAGAGAGTTCCAGAGATTCACCACTCTCTGTGTGAAAAAAGTTCTTCTCATCTCGGTTTTAAAGGATTTCCCCCTTATCCTTAAGTGTACAATGTACAAATATACAATTACCTGTACGTGGGAAGGGCCTTCATCCCTCTGGTCCCTGTGCAGATGGGCATGGGATGGTGACTCTCTGCACCTATTCAAGTGAGCAGGGGCTTCAACCCTCTGTTCCTCGAGTAAGTGGGCAGGTGATGGTGTCTCTCTGTCACTGGTTGAAGTAGGCAAGGGCTCCATCTCATTGGGACACTGGGAATCCTCAGCAGGTTAGTTGGTGTTTGTGGAGAATTCAGGTAATTGACATTCATGGTGCTGAAATCCCAACTTGCTCCAACACGGTATCCCTGACCTAGAACGTAGAACAGTACAGCACAAGGACAGGCCCTTCGGCCCACGATGTATGTGCAGAACATGATGCAACATCATCTGCTGTGCATCTACAGCACTTTGTGCATTCATTTTGGATTAATGAAATCTGCTTTAATAAAAGTTTTTTTTTTTTAATGTCCTTCCCATACTCTCCACAACAGCAATGTCATTGCTACAAACTTCAGATAGAGCCTGAGGCAACAAACACCCTGTACATGGGGAATAAGGTATTGTGCAGTATCCCTGTACACAGCGAGACACTGCTGCTGCTGCTGCTGCTGCTGCTGCTGCACAAACTGCAGGCTGTCACCAAACTCCCGGATGCCAGATTTCTACCTTTTACTGGAGAGATTAAAGAAGCCACGATGCCACAGCACCTGTACGTCATCACCTCCAGCGACAGCAGAAGGAATAGAATAGACCATATGCAAACCACGGCAAATGCTGTTCAGATTGACTGAGATCTGAATGTGGCAGCACCTGTTTTAACTGTAGCAACGGAAGAAACCTTAATATTTTTTTGGTCTCCATTTATTCTAACCACTTTCTGTATTAACTCCTTGTTACTGTTCTGTATACACATCGCCTCTGCCTAAAAGGCTGATTGCTTTTCTAATGCAAATGTAACAATAAAATGGCGTGAAAATCAGTGGAATGTGTGTGCAGGTCTAAAGGCTGTGTTTGTAGAATGGTTTTCATTCTCTTGTGTTCCCAGTCTCATTTGAAACTCACTGTGCCCCAGGAAGGAGTTGTGGGCCTTGGGCTATTAACAGCAATTTCAAGTGGTTTGTTAAACTGCGTCAGAGGGCAGGCAGTAAGTAGGGGCCATTAGACTTAAACCTGATTGCATGAGGACAAATGGGCTTCTGTACAACTCCAGAGCGACATCACTAACACCCAGCCTTCTCATCGAAGGTTCCCAGAATAACGTGGTGGGGTTTGAATGCGTCTGCTGGATTAGCCCACATCTCTGGATTGCATCCAGTCATGTATCCCCTGGCTGGATGTCCTGTTGCCTTGGTCTGGTCAATTTACAAATCCCTGTTAAAACGGAGCTTGCCTATTGAAGACTGAATATGCAGCACTTGGGACAGGGTGTGCTGGAAAGGTTGGCGATGGCACTTCCTGGCTTGGTCCCCATTCGTCCTGAGCACCTGGAAGAAACCCACATCATCTCAGGTAAAACATGCAAACCACACGAACAACATTGCACCTTGGGTTTGGGACCACGTGGTATCTTATCAAAAGTACTTTAAGTCTACACATTCCACATCGACCCTGTCAATTCTGTTATCTTATCAAAATTTTTGATCAAATGGCCCAAACACGATTTGCCCTTGTCCTTACTGGCTTGTCTTACTTAACTATTTTTTTTCCTCTTAATGACCATTAATTGTGACTGTATCCAACAAATCACTTCCCAATGTATCTGGTACCATCTCCACTCCTCCCTCTCTCAGCCAACTCCATCTGCCAATTAATCTCTTCTCACCTTGATCCACCTATTGCTTGTCAGTTCCTGCCTCAACCTCCCTCACCCCCATATCCATCTCCCCCACTCCCATATCCATCTCCCCCACCCCCATCTCCCTGCCCTCTCCACTTTACATCCACAGTTTTGATGCAGGGTTTCCACCTGAATATCAGCAGCCATGCTGCTAGGGCAGTGGGCAGGGCAGTGGACTAGGGCAGTGGGCAGGTGCTATAGACCTGCACGGGAAGGTAAACGCTCCCGCCCCCATGAGTCTCGGGCAGATAGGGCTCGTCAGCCTGGGAAGGTGGTCCATCTAGGAGAGGGAAAACTCTGATTTAAAACCTCCACTGCCTTGTGGCCATATCCAGTCATGGAAAAGGCTCTTGGAGTAAACCTCAAGAAAATCCGGAGTCGGAGCCCCTAAGGTAGTTCGTCATTGTCTACAACCTCGCTCTGGCAGCTCCTGCGACAGCGCTGGTGCCAAACTGTAACGGCCCTGCTGTTCCTTTGGATCGATCAGCGACATGGAGAGGGGGGTCGTGCTGCATGGGCAACAGCCTGTCCTCCATATGACATTGCCCAGGCTTGCATCCGACCACACATCACCTGCAAACTAGGTTGCATCATCCATGGTCGGTCATGACCGAGGGGGGGGCCTACTATGCTGCTAGTAAATGTATCACCTTACCCTCTTCATGTCTGCCCATGATAATCTGTTCTGTCCTCAACAATATTTATTTCTCAGGAATCTCTCCATCTGTTCCTTCCTTAGAGCAGGCAGCTGTGTGCTCGCATAGCTCCCCAGCTTAGCAACATACCCACCAACGGCCACCATCTCTATCTGAGAAAACCTATCTCTATTCTCTTGCTTTCAGTTACCACTTTGTTACATCCTCACCACTAACGCCCTACACGTGTCACCAATGTAGCAACTGGCACATTTTCTTCAGGTAGCAAGGACAGAGCTTCTAAATAAACATAATTTGGCTCATATCCCTCTAAACCTATCCTATCCATGTACCTGTCCAAATGGTTATTTAAAAATTGTGATCGTAGTTTTTGAACTGGCCTCAACTACCACAGAGGGTAGTTGAGGCCAGTTCATTGGCTATATTTAAGAGGGAGTTAGATGTGGCCCTTGTGGCTAAAGGGATCAGAGGGTATGGAGAGAAGGCAGGTACGGGATACTGAGTTGGATGATCAGCCATGATCATATTGAATGGCAGTGTAGGCTCGAAGGGCCGAATGGCCTACTCCTGCACATAATTTCTATGTTTCTATGTACCTGCCTCAACTACTGCCTCTAATAGCTCGTTCCAAACAGCCACCACCCTTTGTGTAAAAAAAAAAGTTGCCCCTCGGGTTCCTATTAAATCTTTGAGCCCTCATCTTAAACCTATGACCTCTGGTTCTTGATCCGTACTCTGGGTAAAAGACTATGTGTATTTACCATATCTATTCCTCCCATGAACTTATGCACCTCTTATTCTCCTGCGCTCCGTGGAATAAAGTCCTAGCCTGCCCAACCTCCTTACAGCTCAAGCCCTCTGGGTCCATTCTCGTAACATTCTCGTAAATCTTCTCTGCACCATTTCTGCCCTCTCCTTCCTGTCCTTTTTCAGCCTGATTGCTTACTTTCTGTAGTTTCTCTCCAACACTCAAATCCCACTTCATACATTTATTTAGCACTTTATTGTATCTCACCGTTTGAAAAAAAAAACCCTCTGGTTTATCACTCTTTCCTCCAAACTGAATCATTTCCTTGCTCTTATGTCCTTACTTAAAACTAAAATTCGACACCATATTCTAGATCTGTTTCATCAACACTGAAATGAAACTTCCCTGTGTTTGTACTGTATCCCATTACAATGAAGTGAATTGCTCAATTTGTCTTTCTGATTACTTGTGCGAGCTTCACTTATCTTCTGGGGGAGGACAATCAGATCTGCACAGCTATTTTGTTAGCTGGAATGAGCTGGATTGAGCTGTTAAGTGACAGGTAACATTCAGTGTTTAATTGTGTGCAAAAGTTTGAAGTCTTGTCAAAAACTTTGTCAAAGTTCTCCACACTTATTAAACACTGAATATTACCTGCCACTTAACAGCTCATTCCAATAACTTGCTGTTTTCTGGTCTTTTCTAACGCTTGCTATTTTCCAACACTTCCTACATTTCTGTTGACGGAGAATATTGAGAGAATTATTTCCAATACCAAAATCCTAAATGATCTCTGTACGCAGAGAATAAAGACAAGTTTAAAATAGATCCAGAGTATTATCAAACTCACACAATCAATATTCCAACACCACCCCCCCCCCTTCCCCCCCAATTTCCTGCCCATCCATCACCATTCTGAATATCTAGCCACATGCTTGTTGAAACCAGCATCTGCAGTTCCTTCCTATGCATTCTTCTTGCATCATCTACCCCTATTTTTTTTCAGCAAGCACCTTGTGAAACAGTATTGAGCTTTTTTTCTAAATATCTCAATGTACTGCAACAGTTGACTGGCTTTTACCCATTCACACCTGCTGTTCCAAGGTCACCCATACATTTCAAACCACTCATGAATCACCTCAGTTATAGGCCACAAGTACAGACTTTAGCCCTGACCTGTCTAAAGATATCTTGCAAGCCCCTTGGCAGATGTGTGTGGCATTCAATCTGTTAACACAATGTCCCTCTTTAAAATTGAATGAATGTGGCCGGAGCCTCGGACCACGTTCAGCAGCTTCCAGCCCCTCGCAACTGCACCATCGGAATTCAGCTCATTCTTGCCCCAACGCAATTCCTTTCTTGTGTTCACTTGTAACAACCGCTCCACATTTCATTCCAATCAGCTTGCTGCTCTTTTACCCTCTACAGGATTCATGTGCAATCTCCTTTCCCTCTGATCATTCCTCAATGCCGTTTACGACTGACGATGCTCTAAACAATCTCTGCTCCTGACCTTGACCTTGACTCCCCCACCTCCACTCTAATGCTGAGGCAGAATGTTCCACTTCCAATGTTGTTTATCTTTCACTAAACTGGGTCAAGGAAGGAAGGAAGGTATAGCCAAGGGTATCTCTTCATGATAATAAGGGCTGTACTGGAACATATAGCAAGGTCAGAGCAGAGTAACTATGGCAGCAACTAACATCAAAGAAAAAACATAATGCTACTAATTTTGCTCCAATTTATGCAAAATAGCCTGTACAACATGAGACAAGCAGTGACATGAATGCTATTCAGCAAATTCTTCTTTGGGAAATACACCGTGAGACCAATGTCAGTTACTCCTGCATTTATTGATAGGCTGGATTAACATTACATTGTTGAATTACTAGAATGGGGGATGCACTATCGGAATGATTATTTAATTGTCTACATTTAAGAGGCATTTGGACAGACACACGAACGCGGGGGCGGGGGGATAGAGGATAAGATTAGTTTCATG
This sequence comes from Leucoraja erinaceus, assembly GCF_028641065.1. Taxonomy (NCBI): domain Eukaryota; kingdom Metazoa; phylum Chordata; class Chondrichthyes; order Rajiformes; family Rajidae; genus Leucoraja; species Leucoraja erinaceus. The sequence continues at coordinate 14,032,721 of NC_073403.1, forward strand.
CACAGTGCGGATATGGTGGGCGAAAGGGCCTGTTCCTGTTCTGTAAAGTTCCACTCAACCGAGTGATTGATTGATCATTAGTGGCCAGCGTGAGGATTGATTGAATTAAGGAATTAACTAATGCAGTTGAGTTGGGCTGTGTGTTGACCAAATAGTGGGTGATAGGCTGTTTGATGAACTGGATCTATTGGGAGCTGCCATTTAGCTGCCCAGAGGTGCTCTCGGTGTGGGAGCGATTTCACTCGACTCCATATCGGATTGATGGACACGGTGCTGGAGTCACTCAGCGGATCTGACAGCATCTCTGGAGTGTAAGAAGGAACTGCAGGTGCCGGTTTTGACCAAAGATAGATAGACACAAAATGCTTGGAATAACTCAGTGGGACAGGCAGCATCTCTGGAGAGAAGAGAATATGTGACGCTTCGGGACGAGACCCTTCTTCAGACATCTGCGGCTCTTTGATTCTACCTGGTTATATGGACAGTCTTCGGACGTATTCTCCGCCAGAAGCCGTTGTATTTTCAACATAACGTGGCCTCGATAAATTGGAACCATCGAAGGTAGACACAAGTGCTGGAGAAACTGAGCGGGTGCAGCAGCAGCAGCATCGATGGAGCGAAGGAAATAGGCAACGTGTTGATGCTGCTGCATTTCCAGCATCTGCAGTTCCTTCTTAAACAACTGGAGCCATCGAGTTGGCTCCGGACTGCGGAGCTCCAGCAGTTCCTAGCCCCCGGGGGCAGTGGTCTCGCCCAGGCTCCGCTTCCCAACCCAGGGACTCCTGGCGAGAGTGGGTGACCGGTCACAGCAACAGCTCCCAGGGTCTGGACGGGTCGGTTGGGGACCGGACCCATCGGGAGGAGCAGGTCTCTCTAGTCTATGGCTATGGTGGAAAGGTGAGACCCCCTCCCATCTGACGCACCGACTGGACATTGGTGCCTGTGGTCTCACTAGAGCGATCGAGAGGCCGGCTGGGTCACACTCACCCTTATTGTCCCACGCACTCTTATTCACCTTTTAGGACCCGAGCATCAGTGGTTGCCCACCACTATTTGTCATGCACTGTACATGCTGCTACCTGACCTGCTGCAGCAGTCTTGCTGGTGGAAGTACCTCCACAATGCTGTTGCACAGAGGGTTCCTGTACTCGCAATATTTAAACTCTGAGCTGGACAAAAGTGCCGGAGAAACTCAGCGGGTTCAGCAGCATCTAAGGAGCGAAGGAAATAGGCAACGTTTCGGGCCCGAAACGTTGCCTATTTCCTTCGTTCCTAAGATGCTGCTGCAGCCGTTGAGTTTCTCCAGCACTTTTGTCTACCTTCGATTTTCCAGCATCTGCAGTTCCTTCTTATATATTTAAACTCTGCACTGATATACGGGACACGGATGTACAAGGCAGCGTGTGAACAGGCAATGTTGTTCCCTTGCATCTCCTGCCCTGTTCCTTCTTGGCGACACAGGTCACAGGTTTGGCGGGTGGCTTTGCAAACGCGTGGGTGAATAACTGCAGTGTATTTTGCAGACTGCATCCTGCAGCCACCATTGAATCATATAGCGTGGAAACAGGCCCTTCGGCCCAACTTGCCCACCCCAACCAACGTGCCCCATTACAGGGGCCGCGGAACGTTTTTGAAAGTGGGGGGGTGGGGGGGGAGCTGAGCGATCACTGATCACCGTCCTCGGGGAGTACTCGGTGAGAGGGGGGGGGGGGGGGGGGTGGTGGGGGGGAGAGTAGTTACCTCGACCTCTAAAAACTTGGGGATAATAGAAACATAGAAACATAGAAATTAGGTGCAGGAGTAGGCCATTCGGCCCTTCGAGCCTGCACCGCCATTCAATATGATCATGGCTGATCATCCAACTCAGTATCCCGTACCTGCCTTCTCTCCATACCCCCTGATCCCCTTAGCCACAAGGGCCACATCTAACTCCCTCTTAAATATAGCCAATGAACTGGCCTCAACTACCTTCTGTGACAGAGAGTTCCAGAGATTCACCACTTTTGTGTGAAAAAAGTTCTTCTCATAAATAATGTAATCGTATAATACAGGCTATCTCCCAATTCAAAGTGGGGGGATATAACTCTTCCCTCCCCCCCCCCCCCCCCCCCCCCCACCCCCCACCCCCAAACCTGTCCAAATATCTCTTAAACGGTATGATAGGACCTGTCCACATTTTGCAGATGGTGGACAAAGGGTGGGATGTCAGGTGAAGAGTCGCTCTCTACACCAGCATCTGACAAAACGTGTGGTTAGTTGAGCTTTTGACTAATCATAACCTCCAATATATAGATAGTAGGGTACTAGCAACATAGAAAATAGGTGCAGGAGGAGGCCATTCGACCCTTCGAGCCAGCACTGCCATTCATTGTGTTCATGGCTGATCGTCCCCAATCAATAACCCGTGCCCGCCTTCTCCCCATATCCCTTGACTCCACTAGCCTCTATCTAACTCTCTCTTAAATCCATCCTGTGACTTGGCCTCCACTGCCCTCTGTGGCAGGGAATTCCACAAATGGTGATACTATTGTAGTATTACCATCATAGAGTTGAGAGGGAAAGATAGATGAGCCATGGTGGAGTAGAGTTGATGGGCTGAATGGTGATGGCTGAAGATGATCTGACAGTCAAGGGGGCATTAGCAACTGGTGCTCAGAAGATTATTGGATTTTTATAAAGAGCTGCCGCAGGCAGTGGTTCAGACAGGTACTATCACACACATTTAAGACATTTGGACAGGAAAGGTATAGAAAGATACGAGCCAAATGCAGGCAGGTGGGACTAGGGTAAATGGGGCATCTTGGTCGGTGTGGGCAAGTTGCGCCTGTTTCCATTCTGTATGACTAACACTATTTAACATTATTCCCTCTGAAGCCAGTGACTTAAACTTACTCAAGCAGCCTTTAGTAGATTGGGAAACTGTTTTGGTAGGCATGACAGCAAACAAGCAATGGCCAACATTCAAAGCGTCAATACATAGTTTCCGAGTAATATATCCCATTTATGGAAAAGAAAGAAATTAATCTCCCGTGGCTATTAAGAGAAGATAAACAATCAAAGGAAAAGTTGCCTGCAAATTGAGAACATTTCAGAATATGGCAAAATGGGCCCAAGGTATTGATAAAAGAACAGGAAGAAAAATGAGTGCAAGCTAGAAAAAAAACAAAGCCTTATATGGATTTCTTTAGCTTTGTGGAAAAAGAGAAAAGTTAGCAAGAATAGATGTGGGTCCCTCTTTAAATCTTTGCTCTACCTTAAGCCTATGCCCTGGGAGCAGAATGGGGAAATTATGTATCTATGCTCATTTTTATAAACCTGAACAGTTACCCCTCAACCTCATAAACTCCAGGGGGGAAAGATCCAGCTTGTGCTTGTAACTTAAACCATCCAGATCCAGTAACCAAATTTTTTTGCACCCTTTCCAGTTTAATAACAACCCTCATTTAGCAGGTTGACCCCATTATACATGTTCTCCAAATGGCCTTAACGATGACTTGCGCTGCTATAATTTGATATACCAACTCCTGTTCTTGACTGACTGATGATGGTAAGCTTGCCAAATGACTTATTTACTACCCTGTAAACCTGGGTTAACATTTACGGAGCTACAGTATGTACCTGCATCCCTAGGTTTCTGTTCTACAACACTCCCAGGACCCTCTCATTTATTGTGTAAGTCCTATCCTGGTTTGACTTTCCAAAATGCAACACCTCACATTTACCTGAATTAAATTGCACCTGCCATTTCTTAGCGTATTGGCCCAGTTGATCAAATCACAATATATTCAGTTGCAGACTTGCTAATTTTGCCACCTACATTCGCATCTAAATCATTAATATAAATAATAATATTCAAGAGTGGATCCAGTACTAATCCACACATTTGTTACAGGTTTTCAGTCCTGTCTCCTACCTTCAAGCCAATTTTGTATCCAAATTTTTAGCTTGCCCCAGTTCCAACGTGATCTAACCCACCAAACCAGCTTACTATGTCCTACTTTGTCAATGGCCTTGCTAAAGTCCATGTAGATAATGTCCACTGTACTACCCTCATTAATCTTCTCGATTACTTTGTCCAAAAAAATACATTATCAAACTCGAGACATAACTTCCCACGAATAAAGCCCTACTGATAATGCTTCATCAGTCCTTGCCTTTCCAAGAGTACATTAATCCACTCTTTCAGATGTTTTCCCAATAATTTCCCTACCACTGACATTGGACTCAACCAGCCTGTAATTACCTGGTTTATCACTTGAATAAAGTAAAGGTACCATTTTAGGTTGTCTTCTAATTATCTGGCATCTCGCTAGTGGCAAGCAAACACTTAAATATCCATCTGGGCCCCAGCTGTCTACTCCCTCACTAGCACGGATGCATGTCATCAGGTCCTGGGGATTTACCTATTTTTGACATTGTTAAAGAGGAGGAGGTATTGGCTGTTACACAGAAAAGCTGGAGAAACTCAGCGGGTGCAGCAGCATCTATGGAGCGAAGGAAATAGGCAACGTTTCGGGCCGAAAACCTTCTTCAGACCTCTTAGGAGGTATTGGCTAACAGTCTAGAATTTCATGGCCCCCCCCCCCCCCCCAAATTCTCCATCTGCAATATCCTCAATGAATACAGATGAGAAGTATTTATTTAAATCCTTGCCTCTTTCCTGTGGCTTGCATGCAGATTGCTCCTTCAGACCCTCATGAGCCCCACCCTTTCCTTGGTTACCCTCTCACCCCTAAAGTACATGGAGAATGCTTTGCGATTCTCTGCAATCTTGTCTGCCAGTCATATTTTATGCCTCCTCTGTCTCCTAATTTCTACACCCTCCCCCCCAACACTCTTCTTTCCATGTTCTATAATCTTGAAGTCCAGGGTCTTGTGACAACCACGGACCTAATCTTAACTGGTTTCCTTCAGCTGTTCTACACCAATGCAGTGTGCAAACAACAAGCTCTGCCCTTGGATTTAAGGGCCCAAAGTTCTAAGCAGCAATCTTCAATTTGGACAGTAATTCCGTAAACATTAAAGAACCTCTATATCCATTGAGGAAATTCAACAGCAACATGCATAAAACCACAATATTAATAGAGCAGAGTGTGCATGGTGCTACAAGGTAACATAGAAACATAGAAATTAGGTGCAGGAATAGGCCATTCGGCCCTTCGAGCCTGCACCGTCATTCAATATGATCATGGCTGATCATCCAACTCAGTATCCCGTACCTGCCTTCTCTCCATACCCCCTGATCCCCTTAGCCACAAGGGCCACATCTAACTCCCTCTTAAATATAGCCAATGAACTGGCCTCAACTACCCTCTGTGGCAGAGAGTTCCAGAGATTCACCACTCTCTGTGTGAAAAAAGTTCTTCTCATCTCGGTTTTAAAGGATTTCCCCCTTATCCTTAAGCTGTGACCCCTTGTCCTGGACTTCCCCAACATCGGGAACAATCTTCCTGCATCTAGCCTGTCCAACCCTTTAAGAATTTTGTAAGGGGTCGTCTGCAAGAGGGCGAGTGTTGAGCAACATCCTAGAGGGAGAGGGTGCTTTCCAGAATTTGGAGCATTGGTGATTAAATTAAGAAGTGATTAAATGTACTGGAGAAGTTTAGCAAAGTGGATCTCCATTGCCATTGCTAATCTCCCATTATGGTGGTGGTCTGATAATCCTCCTACAGCATCATTACTCCTAATGAGTGAATGTGAAGGGTAGGGAACAACGATGCCTCCGAACTGCAGTCCATCGTGTCATGTGCGTAAAGGCAGCATTTCTCCGAAAACGAGATGTGTTGCGAGTTATTGGTCTGATGTGCCAGGTCACAAGAAAATATTCCTCTTGTAAATGGCTGTAAAACCAGTTCATGTATAAATAAAAAAGGCAGCTGGGCCTCATCTTAAATTCTTACGTAGTGATTGCAGCCTGAAGTAGCAGCACAGATTGCTCGGTTCTGAGGCGGATCTTGAACTTGTAGCCTTTTGTCACGGATGTGAGAGAAGAAGTAATGAAATCTCAGACGTCAAAATAACATAAAAGATGTTAACCCATTGGGCAGTGTGAAAGCAAATTAAACACATTCCCAGGTTAAGGCTTAGTTTGTACCGTCTGCAGCTCACACTCAACAGGGCTATTTAAAACGGCATCATGTCAACTGACAATGATCTCAGGGGGTCTGTCTATAGACAGCTGTGACCTACACAATAAACTTGGTTCCCTCTCTTTTCGCATCTTTCTAACATTGTGGTTGGCTCAGATTTGAGATTTGCTGCACATATGTGTTTTTTTAACATTTGGATATAACGACAATTAAAATGACAAAGTATACATACATAAGGTTAGCTGTTTGTATATGTCTGATGTATAGGAAGGAACTGCAGATGCTGGATTAAACCGAAGATAGACACAAAATGCTGGAGTAACTCAGTGGAACAGGCAGCATCTCTGGAGAGAAGGAATGGGTGACGTTTTCGGCTGAGACCCTTCTTCAGACTGGATATTTATGATACCGTACAGCAGAAAATAACTTATTTATCACTTTCAAGGTTGCAGATTGTGTTGTAGGGTTAAAATCGATCAGAAAAGAGAGTGCAGTTTTTGACCACCTTTTGCAGGAACTATAGTGAAGACCGATTAGGGCTGCGTCCCTCCAAGTAAGCAGTCGCTTTTCACTGCTTAGATTGCATCTTCCCCCAACTGTACATCTACTTTGTGCATTTCCCTGTCAAATTAGTTTAGACTTTCCCCAAACAGCATGGACAAATCTCCCTGCAAGGATGTTGGGCTTGCTCCAGTTCAGTTGCAAATTATCTTCCCCAGACAATGTCCTCGTGATCCGGAGATCTAAAGAACTCCCTCCTACACCATTCCATTAGCCATTCATTCAACTGACGAATCCTCCCAGTCTCAAACTGACTCGCATACGGCACTGAAATAATCCTGAGCTTACCTTTAAGATCCTGTGCTTTAACATGCTACCTACCCGTAGCTCTCCAAATTCATGTTGCAGGACCTCATCTCTTTTGCTCAAATTGTGGTTCAAATTGGTGCTAATGACAACCACTGGTGGTTTCTCCTCTCCCTTTAGAAAGTGCTGCAACTGTTCTTGACATTTTTGATTCTGGGATCAGGGAGGTTACAAGATATCCTGGACTTGCATCTATGACTGCAAATAGACAAAAGTGCTGGAGAAACTCAGCGGGTGCGGCAGCATCTATGGAGCGAAGGAAAAAGGCAACGTTTCGGGCCGAAACCCTTCTTCAGACAGACCCTTCTTCTATGACTGCAGAATTGTTTGTATATTCCCTTGGTTACTGAGTTTCTTACCCTTGGACTGTTGTTATTAACCCCCTCCCCCCTCTCCCCCCCTGTTCACTTGAACCACCCCTGGTGCTGTGATCTTCACTCGCTAGATTCGTATATTCACCAATACTTTTAATTTCAACGGGGAAATAATATTCCTTCATTATCTGCCCATCTCACTTCTGCTGGTTGTCATTCATTTGTCAATCTGAACAAATTTCCGTAAGGTGACCACCTGTAAAACTGTGCGATCGATGTAATTTTCAGCATGTAACTTTTAGCTAGTGTTCATGCTCCAAAAGCTGGTCATACCTGAGGCACCACCTGCAGGCGTGGTCATCCCCAGTCTGCTGGTTTATCACAACAGGTCTGAGTGCAACCGTCTTATTGCAGGTTTTTGTAGGTGAGAGGCAAGCATATTTTATTTCAATAAGTTTATCCTAAGATAACAATCGTAACTCGTAACCGTTACAGTTATTAATTGCAGGCTGCTTTATAGCTGAGGCCTGCTGTTTAAGGATGTACATCAGAGGGGACTAACCCCTCTTTATAACTAATCTTTTCAATTGAGCTCAACTAACCAACTGACTGGATGAGAGTCTAAAGGGCGTCATTTACGCATCATGCAGGTGGCGCGCAAAGATTTTGTGAATCCCAAAATTCCTGGGGCGCTGCGCGTGACCGTGCATCACTGCCTACGCCACCACGCCTCACCGCGCGCCATATGCGCATAATGTACGCTATGTGCGCGTCACATGCACGTCGTGATGCGTAAATGATGTCACGTAAATGACGGGCAAATGCCGTTCAAGTGGGACTGGCCCTTTAGTGGATAAAAACAGTCGGGGGGGAATTGAAGGGTCTTAACATAAAACATCATCTATCCATGTTCTCCAGGGATGCTGCCTGACCCGCTGAGTCACTCCAGCACTATTGTGTATTAACCAGCATCTGCAGTTCTTTGTTTCTACATAGGGTCTACATAGGAGGTGCTTTGGTGTATGAATGGGGCTCTGGTGAGGAGGCTCTGTGGGACCTTCTGAACACTGGCTGTGGTGGAACAATGAATCAGTCGGAGAGATTGTGGTTATGGTTTTCACTTTTATAACTCGAGTGAAGTATGGGAATGTAGATTCTAAAGGTCTGTAGTCAAATGGGCCTGGTGAAGACCAAACGGAGCAATGACAAGTAGGTCCTTGGTGAGTAAGCTCTGCTTGATAGCAATGTTGATGACAGCTGCTGTCACTCTGGGAGCCCCTTTGCATTGAGTGCACATAAATTGAATGTTTCTCTGTTAAACACACCTTGGGTTTTGTCAACAAGGACTTTTACTGTTTTATTCATACAAAGAAAAACATCACAGCTTTACAAAATTGACACTTCTGTTTTGGTTTTACACACCAGCAGGCCATTGAGTCCCTTGGCATAACGGTTTATTAATACGATGTAGGGCTTACAATTAAGGGACAGAATGAAGATGGACAGTCAGTGATGAGTGCCAAGAAGCGATCGTGCTTTGTGTAGAGATGCACTGGTTGGTGTTAGTGATTGGTTTAATGCCAACTATCCCACTATCATGCTCCAACAATGGCGCTTTGACTTTGTCTATGTCACCAGTCGATATTGACAGCTACAATATTCATAATCCTGAGTTGCAGAAACCGCTGTATCTGTTATCCAATTTACTGGCTAGAATAGAGTCATACAGCACAAAAACAGACCCTTCAGCCCAACTCATCCATGCTGACCAAGATGCCCATTAAGCTAGTCCCATTTGCCCTTGTTTAGTCCATACCCCTTAAAACCTTTTCTCTCCATATACCTGTCCAAATGTTTCTTAAATGTTGCTGTATCTGCCTCAACCACTTTCTCTGGCAGCTTGTTGCATATAACCACCATCCATTGTGTTGGACAAATACATTTACATTATTCTTCTCTCATCCTAAACTTATGGCTCTGGTTGTAGATTCCCCTACCCAGGGAAAAAGATTATATGCATTTACCCTATCTCTGCCCCTCATTATTTCATACACCTCTGTAAGGTCACCCCTCAGCCTCCTGTGATCCATGAAATAAAGTCCTGGCCTACCCAATTCCTCTCAGTAGCTCAGGCCCTTGAGTCCTGGCAACATCCTGGTCAATCTTCTCTACACTTTTTCCAGCTTCATGGCATCTTTCCAATGTCAGGGCGGCCAAAACCGAACACAATACTACGGTCAGACTCGCCAATGTCTACAACTGTAACATAATGTCCCAACTGCTATATTCAGTTCCTTGAGGGTCAAGTTGCCAAAAGCTATCGCCACCCTATATACCTCTGGTGCCATGGTATTTCTTTTACGCCATGGTATTTCCTTCTCAAAATGCAACACCTCACACTGATTTGAAGCCACATTGTTTCCTGGATACATAGAGATTGTTGGGAGCAAAGTGAGAACTAAAGTATGGGCTCTGGCTCAACAAAGAATTCTGCCTCCGGGTCAGAATGTTTTGGGTTCAAGGACTACAATAGTAGTGCAAGGAGGATATACAATCTAGTGCAATGCTGCTCTGTCTGTGGTAACAGACTTGTGTTAAATGACCTTCACTCTGTCGAGTGAAAAATGCTTCAAAAGTATTTAATTCACTGTTGAAGGTTAGGAAATGTGTTAAGTAATGCAAGCCACCTTTTTTTTTTAACTGTGTTACCTTCAGAGGTGTTTTGAAGTTTAACCTTTAGTTCAGAATGTTCCAGTCAGTGTGTGATGGAACTCTTGATATGAGTTAATGAGAAACATTTGACATGTTACACTCTGTTACACGAAAGGCTACCTGGCTGTGGAGCAGACAGGTGATATTTTGGATGCTGGCATCGTACTCCATTGTGGAGAAGGCAAAGGCATTTCAAATTGAGAGCAGTTTAAAGATTTTGTGTTTTGCAAGACGTTGTTAAAAAATGGCTGCTTTGAAGTCAACATGAGGAAGGGTTTTTTTGGAAAGTAAGGAAATGTCTAAACTTGTGGTGATATATTGTTTCATTGATTTCAGAATTTTTTTTTATGATTCAAAGGCTAAGTAATTTTATTTTCCACTTATTCCTGAACGCACTGTCCAGCTTTTTGGATGTTGTTGCTCTTACCTTCAGCATAATGCAACTGACTAGAAAGCATTCATTGCAATCGGTGAGCAGGAGGTAAAAGATAACTGGTTCGCTTATTCATGTAACATAGGTCTGGACATTTAGTATAAGAGTCAGGAAGTCATGTTGCAGCTTTATAGGACTTTGGTTAGGCCACATTCAAGATTCAAGATACATTTATTTGTCACATGTGCCAGTTGGCACAGTGAAATGTGTGTTCACCATACAGCCATACAATTAAAATAAAGTACACAACACACGATAGAGTCCAACACAAAACATCCCCACACAGCAGAATCAAAGTTTCCCACTGTGAGGGAAGGCACCAAAGTCAGTCCTCTTCCTCTGTTGTTCTTAATGTTCACCCGTGGTCGGGGCCTCCCGAGCCCTCCGCAGTCACCGCTACGGGCGGCCCGATATTCAGGCCAGCTCGCTGGGATGGAACTCCGATGTTGGACCGGGAGAACAACCTCAGTGGCTTGGACCACCGCGTCGGCCGCTTCCTACCAGAGTCCGCGGCTCCCGGAGTCCACAGGCCGCGCTGGGTGGAGATTCTCGCTGGCGGCCCTCGGCAAAGGGTCCCAGGGACTCCGCGATGATGAGGTCAGCGCCGCCCGCGTTGGGAGCTCTTCAACCCTCAGCTCCACGATGTTGGAACAGCGGGCCCAGCACTCCGGAGCTTCAAACGGCGATCCAGGTAGGCATCGCTCCGCGGTGAATCCAGTGCTGCGACTCTGCTGCTGAAGCTCTGGTCCAGGTCCCCGGCAGGAAAGGCCGCTCCGATCCAGTTGGCAGGGGGGCGAGGATACGGATTGGAGAATAGTCACGTCCTCGCCAGGAAGCGACTAAGAAGCGGTTTCCCCCTTATCCTCCCCCCCTCCTCCCCCGTAAAGAAACTCCAAACACACTTTTAAGACAAACAAAAATGTAAAAAAGATAGAAAAAAAACGCACTGGCTGCCTACAGCCTGTGCGTTTTTTTCCTATCTTTTTTCATTTGGAGGTTTGTGTGCAGTTCTGATCATCCCAATACAGTAAGGATGTGGCGGCATTGGAGAGGGGGCAGAAGAGGTTTACCAGGATGCTGCTAGGATTAGAGGATATTAGCTATAAGGAGAGGTTAGACAAACTTGAATTGTTTTCACTGGAGTGTCAGAGGCTGAGGGGAGACCTAATAGAAGTATATAAAATTGAGAGGCATAGATAGGCGAGACAGTCCCTACTCTGAGTCTCCCCTTCCACCCATATCCCTTCCTCCAGCTTTACATTTCACCTCCTTTTCCTTGAATCCTTCTGACTCCATCTCACCTCATGCCTTTGTCACGATCTCCACCTACCACAGGCATTGCCCCATTGCTACTCTTCTTTTTCAGTTTTTTTCCCCTCCTTACTCCATTAGTCTGAATAAGGGTCCCGACTTGAAATGTTGTCCATACATTTCATGGCACAGATGCTCCCTAACCTGCAAAGTTCCTCCAGAACATTGAACAAAAAAAAAACAACCATTGCTCTCTTTGGTTTCTTCCAATCTAGGAGTGCTCCATTTAGCATTCACTATGTTGCATCCTTCACATTGGAACACCAAATGCTGAGTGACCACTGTGTGGAGCACCACTATTCTCTCCACAGGGGCACCCCAAAGATGTGTAGGTTAATTGGCATCTATACATTGTCCCTAGCGTGTAGGAAAGAACTAGTGCACGGATGATCGATGCTTGGATAGATACGAAAAGCAGGAGTAACTCAGAGGGACAGGCAGCACCTCTGGTGAGAAGGAATGGGTGACGTTTCGGGTTGCTAATTCACCCATTCCTTCTCTCCTGAGATGTTGCCTGTCCCAGAGTTACTTCAGCTTTTTGTGTCTATCTTTGGTTTAAACCAGCATCTGCAGTTCCTTCCTACACTGATCGATGTTTGGCACAGATTTAGTGGGTTGAAGGGCCTGTTTCAATGATGTATCTCCAAAATGAAAAATGTGAGTTTCCAGAGTCCTGCCACTTTATATGGCAATTCACACTCTGCCCTCTGTTTCCAGCCTTGTGCCTGACTATATCGAGGAACAGGATCTTACTCAAAGTTGTGAAATTTGATAAGAGTCTATGTACATTTGTCAGTCTTTTGGATGCATTGAATTTCAGAAGGTTAGGTAACTCACTTTCTCTGTGCCGGCCAGTGGTCATTCATCTGTGTGATATTGGCCACGTTTTCTCTCTCCAGAAGCATGGCCTGACCTGGGAATTTCCCATTGTTCCGCACTATTCCTGGGATGTCATATGAAGAAAGACTGGATAGACTCAGCTTGTACTCGCTAGAATTTAGAAGATTGAGGGGGGATCTTATAGAAACTTACAAAATTCTTAAGGGGTTGGACAGGCTAGATGCAGGAAGATTATTCCCGATGTTGGGGAAGTCCAGACCAAGGGCTCACAGTTTAAGGATAAGGGGGAAGTCTTTTAGGACTGAGATGAGAAAAACATTTTTTACACAGAGAGTGGCGAATGTGTGGAATTCTCTGTCACAGAAGGTAGTTGAGGCCAGTTCATTGGCTATATTTAAGAGGGCGTTAGATGTGGCCCTTGTGGCTAAAGTGATCAGGGGGTATGGAGAGAAGGCAGGTACAGGATACTGAGTTGGATGATCAGCCATGATCACATTGAATGGCGGTGGAGGCTCGAAGGGCCGAATGGCCTACTCCTGCACCTATTTTCTATGTTTCTATGTTTCTACTTCACAGCTTGCCTTCCTTTCATAGTTGCACATCATGGAGACTAGCTCTTTGGCTCAACGAATCTGAGCCAACCATCATGCACGCATTAACCATTGGGAGCTCAGGGAACTTTGAATCATCATCTTGATTTTAAATATCTGATTTTTATGATTAAGTCTTTGAAGGGATGCATGAATGCAAAATCGTCTGACACCGGTTGAGCCAAAGTGAACAATCAGCAGCAAAATATCTTCAAATATTAACTTCTGTGGGACTTAATCTTAAAGTGCTAGGTTTATACCTATCATCAGTGGTACTTTGTCTCCCCAATGCTCTCACAAACCCATAACCAGATACTAATCCTCATAGTAACTCTAAGGTCGCCCTATTAGATATTCCCTTAGTCCTACTTTCCCTTTCACACTTTCCCTGCAACTTGAAACTAATTTGTTCTGATGATAAGTCTTTGACGTGAAACATCGAGTAGACACTGATTTAAAGCGATGACCAGAACATTGTTGGGTAGGGTAGAAGATGCTTTCACGCCAGCCTGACCTGTGGTATACTTATCAGGGGATAGGACACAAAGTACTGGAGTAAGTCAGCGGATCAGGCAGCATCTCTGGGGGACATGGATAGGTGACGGTTCAGGTCGGGACCCTTCTCTCTTCCTCAGACCGATTGTGGGGGGAACAGAAAGCTGAAAGCTTTCCTACCATGTATATTTAAATAGAATAGGAATAGTGTTGATTTTTATTTATCTGATTCATAGTTCATATTTATTTATGATTGTATAATTTGAGTGAGATTGCTTGTGCATGTGGAAATAACTAGTTTCATGCTGCATCTGATCTAATCTGCCGCTAATGTTAGTGTTTGATGGCACAATGGCAATTGATTCCGCGGGTCACCTTGTGATATCTCATCGGGGGGGGGCAAGTTTTTGGCAAGGGGCACGCAGTTTTAAATTATTGTTGTAGATATTCTGAGTATTTGATCTGGCAGCGTGAAGGGACCCGAGCCTCGCTATCTGTACCTGTCCTCGCTGTTTGCCTCGACATTGTTAAGGACATTTCACTCTGTAACTGGCCTGTGCTGCATCTCGCCTTTGGTGCTGTCACTGCGGATGAGTTGGGAAAGGTTCCATTCCTCAGCATCCCTGTCTCAAGAGCTCAGTGGAGCAATTTATTTTTAAACGTGTAAATTTAGACACATTCCAACACCCCCCCCCCCCCCCCCCCCCCTTAAAAACCATGGTCGTTCGGAAATAGAGAAATAAAGTGGAGCTGTCTTAGTGTCTTCATGGACAGCTGTAAGTGAAGAATCTTTCCTCTGGATACGTGCAGGAGTTACACGCTTGGCGATGCTGTCCTCTTGGAAAAATAACCTCTATTGCGTTGTATGTTTGCACACTTGTATTAAGAGGGTCACACATTATTCCCATGAGGGCTGTTCCCCTTTAAGCTCGTTGCAAAAGTTGGCATGACCTCCGCTTGACCCACACCCAGCATTCTGTGGAGATCATGTACTCGGAATTCAGCACGAGTTTCACAAGTAATCTATTCGTATTCGTCACGGAACTTCCTCCCCGGGGCCGATCAATCGCACCCTCGACGGCAGGGAGAAAGGGGAGGCAGGCGGCTGGTGTTGGAGTGCAGTCTTGTGCTGCTGCTGCTGTTCAGTCAGACGCTCCATCCCCTGCGCCGCCCGCCCACCCACTGCCTTTGTGTGCCCACTGCCTCGGTCCTTACCCCAGTGATGGGGCTGGCGTTTCCCCGGAGCCCGGTGCCGTGCTGACGGGGCGGGCGGACGGGCGGGCGTGCCGTGGGCGGCGGCGATGGAGCTGTGGGATCAGGCCGGCTTCCTGGGCTGAAGTGCCGGCAGCAAGAGGCCGGCTCACCGACACCATGCCGGTTCGCCGGGGCCACGTCGCGCCCCAGAACACCTACCTGGACACCATCATCCGCAAGTTCGAAGTTCAGAGTGAGTGGAGACGGGGGAGAGGAGACGGGGGAGACGGGGGAGAGGAGGAGAAGGAGGGAGGGGAGAGGAGACGGGGGAAGAGAGGAGAGGAGACGGGGGAAGAGAGAGAGAGGAGACGGGGGAGGAGGAGAGGGGGGGGGGGGGGGGGGGGAGAGGGGGGGGGGGGGGGGGGGAGGGAGGGGGGGGGAGGAAGAGGGGTGGAGAGGGGGGGGGGAAGGAGAGGAGGGGAGACGGGACAAGGGGGGGAGGGGGGGGGACGGGGAAGAGGAGAGGAGACGGGGGGAAGAGAGAGGAGAGGGGGGAAGGAGGAGAGGAGACGGGGGGGAGAGAGAGAGGAGGGGACGGGGGGGGGGAGGAGAGGAGGGGGGGGAGGGGAGGGGAGGGGGGGGGGGAGGAGAGGGAACGGGGGAGAGGAGGAGAGGAGAGAGGGAGAGAGAGGGGGAAGAGAGGAGAGGAGACGGGGGGAAGAGAGGAGACGGGGGAGAGAGGAGAGGAGACGGGGGGAAGAGAGGAGAGGGGGGAGAGGAGAGAGAGAGGAGACGGGGGGAGAGAGGAGGGGGGGACGGGGGAGAGAGGAGAGAGACGGGGGGGAGAGGAGGGGGACGGGGGGGAGAGAGGGGGGAGGGGAGAGGAGAGGAGAGAGGGGGGGAGTGAAGAGAGAGGAGAGAGAGGGGGGTGCGTAGGAGAGGGGTGCGTAGAGGGGGGGGGGGGGGGAGTCGTGGGGAGACGCGGGGAGTGGGTTCTTTCCGCCCGGGGTAAAAAGAGGTCACCTCCCGCCGGGGGAGACGATGCATTAAAGCGCTGTGCTCCTGGTGAGGGTAAGGGGAGAGAGGTCTATGTGGGGAAGATGGTGAGGGAGGCTGGGCGCGGGGGGAGATGTGGTGGGGTGCGGGGATCTGTGTGCCGTGGTTGGGGGGGGGGTCTTTGTACGGGGGTCTCCACGCGGACTCGGCTCTCTCCCCCACCCACCCCGTACCGGGCAGCGCAGCTCCAGGGGCCGCTACTCTCCCCATTGTTCCCCTCACAGTGTGGCGGCGGGGAATCGAACCCTTCCTCCCCTTCGCTTCGCAGGAAAGATGCACTTGGTTGGGTGAGAAGGCGGGCATTGAATCCGCACACACACACACACACAGGGCCTCCGACACTCGGTGCGTGTCGCCATTCACTAAATTCTGTTCCGTAGTGAAGGCGAGCAGCCCGCGTCTGCTGGAGTTACAGGTGGAGATGCAATATACAGGGTGCCGGCATCTGTTTGGATGTTACAAACGGGTCTCTGTATCGCTCTTATCACGACAAAGTATCAGGTAGTGAGTGCCCCATTGGCATTGAACCGGCTCGGTTATTAATGCAAGAAGTGTACACAGCGAGCACGGCAACATTTCACAACCATTGTGTTATAATTGATTTGAGTGGAAACGAGGAACTGCAGGTGCGGGTTTACAAAAATGAGATAAAGTACTGGAGTACCTCATCCCTGTAGAATGTGGACAGGTGGCCTTTGGGGTCGTGGGCCGTCTTCAGAATGACATTGTTTAATGAGTGAGACCTACTTGTGTGGAGAGGTGTAGGTGAGCTCCCTATTCTTTGATGCGATCTCTGGTTTAATGTCGCGGTTTACAACACTACAGCACTGAACTCCAGCACTGATCGATCAGCCTGAGTTCTGGACCAGTTGTCCAGAGTTGAGTACAAGAACAAGTGTAGTAGTACTTACTACAAGTGACAAGATGTGGAACTTTTTTTTCAAAACCCAGCTAGTTTCTGCAGAGGCAAAACTGATATCTGTTAGGAACTGTGAAGATGAAATAGGGTAGCACAGTGTCAAAGCTGCATCGTAATTTCTGGCCATTGATTCTCAGCTCGGATGCTGTCTGTATGGAGTTTTCACATTCGTCCTTTGATGTGTAGTTTTTGTATACTTTGTATATTTGCTCCAGTTTCCAACCACATCCCAAAGACGTATGTGATGGGATGCTAATTGGCAACTGTAAATTCTCCCTAGTCTATAGTGTACACAATTTGGGTGTAGTTGATGGGAATGTGGGGGAAAGTAAAATTGGATTAATATGTAGGTGCTTGATGTATGCAATTAGGTGCTTGATGGTTGGTGTGTACTTTATGGACTGAAGGGCCTGTTTCTGTGCCGTTTGTCTTTACAAGAACCAAATACTGATGGGGTGCATGTCTTATGGTGGGATCAATGCGAAGAGATTAATTTGTTTGAATTATTATATGATTCAAGCTTTCTGTATCTCATACTTCTTTACAGTATAAAAGGCAATTCAGTTCATCAACCCTATGCCATGTCTGCGTAATCCAATTCCCTCACATATTTTCCTGCAACTTATTCCCCATCATAAAATTTTCCAGCTCCCCACTTCTCCAATCATCCATCTATACTGAGGGCAATTAATGAATCTTCCAAGCAGCACATCTCTGGCACTTGAATGATGAAACCAAAGCACCAGGGGAAACGCACAATGTCGCAGGGTGAACTGTCACACTCCTCACCAAAGTTTGGGATGTGTCCTAGGTCTCTGGTGCTGTGAAGCACAGCTAACATATGAATAGATAAACTTCAAGTTAAAGGAAATAACTTGAATTGAAATATGGAGTGTGGGGGAGGAAACCGACTGCCCCCTCCCAGTCTGGCATTAAAACAGGAGCACTTAGTGCTTGAGCCTGTTCCACTGTGTATGATCCTGATTAACGCATTTTCCCCCTCAACATTATCACTTTGAGCCATCAATATTGATGGAAGCCTCAATCTGAAGACTGAAGAAGGGTCTCGACTCGAACCGTCACCTATCCATGTTCTCCAGAGCTGCTGTATGACATGCTGAGTTACTCCAGCACTTTGTGTCCTTTTGTGCACGAACCAGCTTTTGCGGTTCTCTATTTCTACAATATTAATTGTGTATTGTTGAGACCCTGGCACCAATCGTATGACACCTCACGTAATAGATTTCAAATCTGAAAATGTCCCATTTCTTATGACATCCATATCCTGAGAATGAGATTAAAAAACAGTCTGGTGTCTGAGGTAGAAATTATACACACACCCGTTGGATGTGGGACTGGGTTGCCATTGAGTTTTGACAAAGACCTTCTGTATAAAGTGTCCGAAATTAGGAGATAACCTCCCAACAAACTGCAGAAGGTATCGGTGAGGCTCTGGGTGCTGGA
The DNA here is from genome assembly GCF_028641065.1 of Leucoraja erinaceus. NCBI lineage: Eukaryota > Metazoa > Chordata > Chondrichthyes > Rajiformes > Rajidae > Leucoraja > Leucoraja erinaceus. Next base: position 14,051,005 of record NC_073403.1, read on the forward strand.
GTGGGAAGCTGTGGTTATTCCCACATCTCCGGTAGGATAAAGAGAGCAGCACGGTGCTGAAGAGTTTTACCACGGCTGCCAGCTGCAGCATCACTGATTAGTCCCAAAGGTATTGATGGATCCTAGGATACAGGAGCTCCCTCTGGGACACCAGCCAAACATGGTTTGACATGAGACAGTGGAAGCCAGCTTTCAGGCTATTGAAGGCTGATCATGTTGCATATCAGCGACAGGCACTGAATGGTGATCGTGACTGAGAGCGTAGCTGACATTTTACTGCTTTTGCCGCTACTAGCATGAGCTCAGTGGGTCTAAGGCTCAGTTATAAACTGGCTGGATGCTGTGTACATGAAATCTGGGACTTCCCAGCCCTGCGTGGCATCGCAGCAGTTCCAAGTGTGTCACAGTGGTTTACAATAAGATCTTTTAGAATATTGGTATTTGAAATAGTGTTGTTTTCACAAATTAAAATGTGTCGGGAACTAAAATTGCATTGCTTCCACGATTCGAGGCAACCATCCAGTTTTTGATCAGGGTGTTTTTCAATGATAGACCTGTACCTACGGAGTATTAGTGTGTATCCTATCTGAGCTGTAGCTAATGAAATGGTACCCCTGAACTGTGCAATAGCTGGACTGTACCCTTCAGTGAGGAATTCTACTGCTACAGTATACCAGACCTGTAGCTCCCTGTATATCCAGATGTATACCATCCGAGGCCTGTATCCTGGGATGAGATTTTGTACAGCATTGTGCCTGTGCCTGTCAATGGAGCTCCTGGGACTCTTGTATCTTAAGGGAAGGAGTGAGAAACATTTTTGCTCATAAAAAGCTCTTAGATTAACAGCTGATCACGCACAGGCCATGGCATGCAGAGCACCAAGGATCCTTCGACTCTGCACACCGTTGTAGACTCCAGTCAGAGTAAAGTGAAAGCTGTCTTCTAACTATCCTGTCTTCATCCTATCTGAATCTTTCAATCAGATGACTCCAGATTCTTCTAAGCTCCAGCAAATACAGGAACATTCTCCTTGGTCAGAATATCTGATCAGAATGATCTTTCTTCATTGGAATCAATGCGGTGATTTTGCACTGTGGATGAGCCTCGTCTAGCCCTTCTTAGTGGTGGTGACCAAATTCCCCATGCCATTGTTATCTGCGATAAAGTTCAGCATGGCGTTCCTTCCACTATATGTATTGTATCCAAGAATACCCGAATTTAGCCAATTCCCCCTTCTGTTCTTATATCACCTTCCGCACATATATTTGTGTACTTCTGTTAGATGCCATTGGAAAATCCCGATTCACGTCCCTGCATCTAACTTCCTAGTGTCATCATTAAATGAGTTTGAATTTTTCAGAATTTCCCTTTCATATGTCTGTCCAATTTAGTTTTAAATGCTTGCCACTACAGTCTAGTCGCCTGGTCAGAAGTTTGTTCACTCCTTCATTAAATACTGCTATTGCCCCCATTGGAGAATTGAAGGAATTTTGCAAGACCATGTGCTACTTCCATAGTTTTGGAACCCAAGCCATACAAGCTATCAGGAGTGTTTTCAGTCCTATTCATTTCACCACTACTTTTACTAATAATGACTTTACATTCCTTACCCCCATTAGACTATTGTTACTCCTGTATTTGTAGTTCATTAATGGTGCCTTTGAGATTACATTTTAAGTAAGTAAGTAATTTTTATTTATATAACACTTTAAAATCAAATCCCGTTGAAGCCAAAGTGCTTTACAGAGAAGAAATTAGATTACCATATATCGATGTAATATAAAAAAGAAAAAAAGACACAATAGGATTCAACATGAATGTCCCCCCTACAGCAGAATCAACACTTTCTATTGTATGGAAAGGCAACAAAAAGCCCAGTCCTCCTCCTTCTCCTGTATAATCTGTGTATTTCATTATTTCCCATTAACAATTTTTCTTTACATTATAGGAACATAGAACATAGAAACATAGAAAATAGGTGCAGGAGTAGGCCATTCGGCCCTTTGAGCCATTATGATCAATATGATCATGGCTGATCATCCAACTCAGTATCATGTACCTGCCTTCTCTCCATACTCCCTGATCCCTTTAGCCACAAGGCCCACATCTAACTCCCTCTTAAATATAGCCTGTAAATACCCGAGGTAACATTAGATTTGAACATTAATGTCTCTTATTTTGAGAGGTTAGAATGTTGCAGCTGTAACCCCATTGTGGACTGATAGACCCACACCCAGTGGAATAAACATTGGAAATGCTGGGCACATTCACCAGGTCTGCAGAACTGGAAGAATGAGAAATGATTTTCATTATTATATTCTCACTATTACAGATATATTTACACAGTACCATTCACTTCAAACATACACTCTAGTTTTTTTTTAAATCCAATATTAAACAGCGGTCAATTGGAACCCAACGGTGCTGTGCAAATATTTCTGCAATGAGATATTTGTACAGCAAACAACGAGAAATGTTAGGGTTAACAATGTGATGGTCATTTTCCCCACAACTGCCTTATTCACCGTGATGTCTGCAGTCTGTGCACATTGTCAATGTTTTTGCAGTGACAGACTTGCACCCACCCGTACCTGATCCCCAGTGTGGCCCACTGGGCCTGCAGCCAATTCTGCATTGCAGTACTTGGTGATACACCTGTTCCCACCAATATTTTCCTTTGATGCTAAGCTCTGATGGATACAGACCAGACCGCCTCAATTTCTCCCCTGGTCAATATTGTCATGAGTGAATCAGTCTAATTGTGCTGCACTGTATATAAGCCAAAGCATGTCCTTGCTAGCGAACTGCGCAAAGTATTGTGTGTCTTGTCAGCCATGTGAAACAGAACTTGCCTTTCATAAAACCATTGACTCTGCCTAATCATGTAATTACAACGCCTTATTTTTAATAGATTCCGTAACACGAGGCCTGTACACCTGTTATACTCAAGCAGCTGTCTATCTATTAGTGCAGTGGCAGTTCAGCATCCATCAATGTTGTACACCTACAGGATGGAATCCATGATGAAGCCCAGTGCACAGTCAGACTGAATTTGTCGTCTATGGGATGTGGAATCATTGGCAAATCCGTGCTTTAATGCCCATTTCTGCCAGCTCATAGGCACTGTGAACTGCTGCAGTGCAAGTTGAGGTTTGTTCTGAACCCAGGTGCAGACATTCTTGTATTTTGACCGACGTAAGCTAGGGGACCAAAAATGTCTTTTCTCAAGTGAAACTGGCATGTACCTGTAACTTGTTGGGAAGATGCAAATGATGCTGTTTCAGTCCCGGTGGTACAGTTAGCTGGCTTAGCAGGTACTGCTGATGCAGCCCCAGTTACTGCTAGTGGAGGAAAGTGAATGGTAAATGGAGGGGTGGTGCTGGGTGGGATGCTGATCAGGTGAACTATGTTGTCTTGGATGGTGTTAAGATTTTACAATGTTGTTCGAGCTTCATTCGTTATCCCAGTAGACATTTGACTTTGTAGATGGTGGGAAGACCATATGATGTTGGGAGGCGAAGGATACCCAGCTTCTGACCTGCTCTTGAGGCCATGGTATTTAGTGATTGTCCAGTTAATTTTCTGATGCATAATGCTCTGATGACTTTGCAGCGTCATCCGACTGCCACTTTGCTGCGTCAGTTCCTTACTGTTTACCAGCCCATGCGGGAACAATGTTTAGATTTTGCCGCATGTAGCATTGCCTTGATGAGTTCCAAATGAAACTGAGCATTGTCCAATATAAACTGAGTAGGAAAGAACTGCAGATGCTGGTTTAAGTCTGAAGAAGGGTCTCGACCCGAAATGTCACCCATTCCGTCTCTCCAGAGATGTTGCCTGTCCTGCTGAGTTACTCCAGCATTTTGCGTCTACACCCAATATAAACTGATGTCACCCCACCACTCCTGCTTAGAGTGAATGCCTTTGTAGGAGATGATGGCTGAAATTAGAGCACCACTTCAACAACAGTTACATTATCTCTTGGCCACAGACATTCACATTTATCTGCCTTTCTTCTGGCAAGACTCCTGTATGTGAAGAGCTTATCCCTACAGCTTCAGTTACTAGAGTTTCTTTATGGAACACACATGGTCAAATTCCTCAATGTTTTCCTCCACTCCGCAACTCATCTGTGGAGTAACAAGCTGATTTACTCCCACGTGAAGTAGTGATGTGAGCTGTTGACCCGGCACTGGTAAACCACGCTGGGTCAAGTAGAGACTTGGGTTAAAACCAGTGACAAAAATCATATCCATGTTTGGTGACGTCAGAAACTCCCAGTTGTTCAATGTGTTTACCAGGGTGCTTGCGTTTTGCTCCGCTCATCAAATTAAGCAAGTTCCGAGGTGTAACCTGACCCCGTTCGTTGGTTAATGGGGGTTTGGACAGTGTGAGCCACTCGGCTGCTAATCCTCACCCTTGCTGAGACTTGTTCCCAGCACCAAATTAGTCTCTGGGGGTATAAATATCGCATTTCTGTCGCACCTTTGGCAATCTTCTGATAACACAAGCATGTTCGAGCCAGCTAAGCACTTCACGAGCACAATCATTGTGAAGTGGGAATTGGAAATGGTGTGCAGTAGTCCCTGTTGTTGGGGGAGGGGGCTGAGAAATGCCCAACTATCGGGGGGTGAGGGGGGGGGGGGGGGGGAGAGGGGCAGTGGCTCCAGCTGTGAATTTGTGACCTGCTGATTGGAGTGCGGCCACCTGCCCCTCAGTTGACATGTGAATGCAGTGTTTGTTATTCATTCATAAGAAGTAGGCATTGCTGACGAGGTCATCACTCATTGTCCTTGAAAAACTGTGGGTGAGTCGCCACCTTCCCACTGGGCTGCCCGGGATAAAGTACCACCTTAGACCCAGCAAGGGTGCAGGGGTGCTGGTGATTCCAAGTCGTGATGGCGTGCACATTGAGGTGGCGCCTGCATGTGGTGTTGCACCCCCTGCCCTGGTGACAGTCTCGGGGCTTGGAGGCGTAGCCCAGTGAGCACCTGCAGAACACTTTGCTGTGATCTCTGCTGGGAGCATCACCTGGGGAATAGCAGCCTGACTGGTCTGAAATTGGCAGCGGAAGAGGCATCACTCACCTCCAAAAACAAGCTGAAACTCTAATTTCCGGGAAGATACTGCAATTCTTATCTGCTCCTATCCTGGTGGCTCAGGTGATTGGATTGTGGGATGGGAGACAAACTCCGACGAAGTGGGGTCATCGTGGAGTTAGACGGGGGCCGGGGTGGAGTTTCTGAGCCATTGGCCAGGGCTGAGGAGAGGAACGGATCAGTCCCCCTTCCAGCCCATGATTGCGATCCCGTGACCCCCTTCCCTCCCCCGCCCCCCCCCCCCCCCCCGCCATTGAGACGGGTGCAACTTCAGGGAATGCCAGCTCAGAGCATCCTACCGTAGCTTCACGGCGCAGGTTGGGCTGGACTGTGGCTCCTACTGAATTTGAATCATTCACAGACACTCACTAATTTTGCTCACTTGAGCCAACGCAAAGATTTATAGACGTGTCACTGTAATAAACACTGTTAGTATAATTTGGCCCAAAGCCACGTAGACGCTAGCTAACAAATCCAAAAGCTTGGTCAAAGGAGTAGATTTTATGGACAAAAACAGAACACTGGAAGAATTCAGCAGTTCAAACAACAACAGTTGGGGAGTGGGGTGGGTGGTGAGGGCAGAGGGGGCGAGGGGGGGGGGGGGGGGGGGGGGGGGGGGGGGGGGGGGGGGGGGGGGAAGCAAAAGGTTCAAGTGAAAATTTCAGGTCGAGGCAAAGGAAGAATTATAGAGGCATAATGGGAAGAAATTCCTGTGCGCTGGAGCTGCGCATCTGAAGACAACTGGAAGCCCCAAGGGATCAGAATTTTAAGGAAAGCAAGATCTGAGAGACAGGCGACTGTAGATGCTGGAATCTTGAGCAAAGCACAAAGTGCTGGAGGGACTCAATGGGTCAGACAGCATCTGGGGAGGGAATAGATAGGTGGGTGTCCTTTCGAGTCGGGACTCTTCTTCAGATCTTTCAAGATCTTGAGAGGTTACAGTGTAGGAGGTGGATTAGAGGTTGGGAGAAGCAGGACCATGGAGGTGAGGTACTAGACCATGTCTGACAAGCTGGGGTCAATTAGATAGTTAAAGGAGCAGCGCTGGCCTGCAGAAGAGTTTGTCTCTGATCTCTATCACCAACTCCACCTGGCTCCAGGACTGCTCTTCTGAAACCTCATCACACTTTTGGCATCGTATCCCAGTTGAGCTTCAGACGTGTCAGTGACGTTACTACGACAGCCTGTGTTCACCTCGTAGCTGGACTGACTCAGCCCCTGACCCAGCTCTCCACGGAAGCTCTCAAGTTACCCAGAGCCGTGACTGTGTAGCTGCATTTCTGGCTGCCATCCCTCTTTCTAATCTCCACTCTAGATCGTCCAAAGCTTTATTGCCTGTGACCTGAGTCTTATACATCGATCACTCCTTTGCCTGTTTCTCAGCAGTGCCTCCTGGTAACACATCATCTTGTTTCCTTTTCAATTTTCATCCTTGATTTCAAAACGCTCCGTGGTTTAGCTCAGCTGCACTATCTTTGCAATCTTTCCAACCTCGTATCTCCCCGAGAATGCTATGCTCAAATTTGGCAATTGTGCTGGAGCCAGCACGAGTGAAATGGCTTTGTTGTCGGTGACTGTGCTCTGAGATCCAGTCCCCAGCTGCCACCCACTGCCCTTGCACCTCCTTAACTGCGCTCTTTAAACTTCATTCCTTAACTACACTTTTAGTGCGATCCTTTCAAGTAGTTGGATAGTATCCCTGCACTGCCTCTGTTTATCCTCATTAAATGAGTTATACAAACTGTTATTGAGAAATAAAGAAACTCTATTAGTAAATTGGAGCGGTGGGTTACTTATGCCGAGGGTGTATGGTTTGGTGACATTTAAACAGGAGAATGCTTGACATGTGTTGATGCCAGAACTCTGCTGGCAACAGTGTGCCGTTCCCAAGGGCTTCAATGTCAGCTGCTGCTTTTGGCCTGGCGCTTGTTTCTTGGCACTTTCAGTAAACATAGAAAATAGGTGCAGGAGTGGGCCATTCGGCCCTTCGAGCCAGCGCCGCCATTCAATGTGATCATGGCTCTCCAAGACAGACGTGAAGCTCACCGTTTGACCTGTTTTTACAAAATGTTAAATGGTCAGCTCGACATAGATCACAAGACCTACACCAAACCCAAACCCAATTAGGAGCAGACGAGGGCATTCGATCCAATTTGTGATCCCAGCTACAAAGACAGATGTGTACAGCAATTCGTTCTTCCCCCGCACAATTAAAGCATGGAATAATTTCCACCCAACTATAGTTACCCAACCAGATGCAACTAAATTTAAAGTAGCTCTTTCTTCCCAATAACCCTTTCTGGCTCAAGCCCTCCCTTCACCACCTCCAGTTTAAATTCCATTTGGAATATTTTGGAGGACCAAGAAACCAAGAACCAAGAATGGCTGATCATCCACAATCAGTATCCCGTTCCTGCCTTCTCCCCATATCCCTTGATTCTGCTAGCCCTAAGAGCTCTATCTAGCTCTCTTTTGAATGCATCCAGTGAATCGGCCTCCACTGCCTTCCCAGGCAGAGCATTCGACAAATTCACAACTCTGTGGGTGAAAAAGTATTTCCTCATCTCAGTTCTAAATGGCCTATCCCATATTCTTAAACCGTGACCCCTGGTTCTGAACTCCCCCAACATCGGGAACATGTTTCCTGCATCTAGCTTGTCCAATCCCTTACTAATATTAGTTAGACAAAAGTGCTGGAGAAACTCAGCGGTTGCAGCAGCATCTATGGAGTGAAGGAAATAGGCAACGTTTCAGGCTGAAACCCTTCTTCATTAATAATATTATACGTTTCTACAAGATACCCTCTCATCCATTTAAATTCCAGTGAATACAAGCCCTGTGCATCCATTCTTTCATCATATGACAGCCCCGCCATCCCGGGAATGAACCTGGTAATCCTACGCTGCACTCCCTCAATCCTCAGTCAGAGGCTGAGCTGTGCCTTCCCAGTGCCTTGTGCCCATCCTGTTAGGTTGGAAATGCCACCAGCTTGCCTGTCAGCGACCCAGGGGAACGAGAATTCCTGGGTACGGTGGGCTCGCTTGACTCCAGCCATCACGGGTGCCACTGGCCGGATTTGATCTTGCGGTGTAACGTTGTTTGCAATGGGCCATCCCCGAGACGTCCACAAAGGTGGCATCTACTGGAGGTGGCATCCCCAACTGGCCCGCCATCATATAATATAACCATATAACAATTACAGCACAGAAACAGGCCATCTCGACCCTTCTAGTCCATGCCGAACACATATTCTCCCCTAGTCCTATATACCTGCGCTCAGACCATAACCTTCCATTCCCTTCCCGTCCATATAACTATCCAATTTATTTTTAAATGATAAAAACGAACCTCCCTCCACCACCTTCACTGGAAGCTCATTCCACACAGCCACCACTCTCTGAGTAAAGAAGTTCCCCCTCATGTTACCCCTAAACTTCAGTCCCTTAATTCATGGGGATTGATCAGGATAGTCCCTGACGTTCTGTAACGTGGAAACAACAATGATGTTGGAGTCGCTCTCTGCACACGAGGGAACGTGTGATAGATATTCAAGATTGTAAAAGACTGAAGAGTGGGTAGCGGCATTGTGCCTGCCTGTCATCACAGGTCCAAAGTTGCACAGTGGGAGCTGAGAATTTTTTCACCTCAAGTGATCAAGTTCCAACACTGCAGAAGTGAGCATCAAATCCTGATTGGTGAGGTTTAGTATAGTTTAGAGATACAGCGCAGAATCAGAACCTTCGGTCTGCCAATCTGCACCGACCAGTGATTCCCACACACTAATACTACCCTACATATTAGGGACAATTTTACATTTATACAAAGCTAATTAACTGACAAGCCTGTAGATAGATCGATAGATTCAATTTAAATTGTCATTTGGACCCCTTGAGGTCCAACGAATGCCGTTACCATACATTACATTACAAACTGACACAACATAATTTACATAAACTTCACATCGTTGTGATGGGGCCAAAAAAAACCAGCACTCTCCCCCCCCCCCCCCCCCCCCCCCCCCCCCCCAAAAAACCCATGCCAGTCACAGGGGCGAACGCACAAACCATTAAAGCCGCGCCGGGCTGTGACAGTCACAGCACCCATCGTCAGGATCAAAGCCCGGCGGGGCTTGTCAGGCCCCCTCCAGGTGCTCAGGTCTTTGCACTATGAGGCAGCAACTCGAAAGTTGCGCCACCCTGTTGGCTGTTTTGCTGTTACGCCGCATCTTGGGTCGTGCTCCTCCATTCAGCTGAGCTAAGGTTTCGCTCCCCGGCTCTCGCTGTTGCCGAAACGATAACGGTACAAGTTCTCATTTCTCCCTCCCACCCCCCCCCCCCCCCCCCCCCCCCCCAACCCCACCAAAACTACATAGAAACATAATATAAAAAACAGATTGTAGAGGCCGCTGCTGAGGAGTCCAGCACCGAAGCTCCCGGGGATATATACAGGGCGAACGAACAAACTTTTAGTCAGGATCAAACCCGGTTTTGCTTTATGAGGCAGCAACTCGAAAGTTGCGCCACCGAGTCACTAAGCTGAGAATGTGCCCTGTGTGCAAGAAGCAGGGACCAACCCAACAAACATTAATATTCAGATTGTACAGCAGGATGCATCCTATATATAGTTTTGTTTTGCTTTGAGTCACTAAGCTGTGAATGCCCTGTGTGCAGAAGCAGGGCTGTCTGAGTTATAGTTCAAGGTCTGCTGCGTCTGAGCATTTAACAAACATTTGGAAATGTTGAGGTTGCAATTGTCTTTCTCAGTGTGAGCAGACTGTGGCCGGAGGGGATGGGGAGGAACAAATTCCTCGACCTCTCTTATTGTAAACCCACTGATAACATCATTACTCCTGAGTATACTTTTGGAGATTCATGCTGGATCATTCTCCTGGGTTTAGTTTTGTATTCCTCGCCTGCTTAACACCCAGCTGCTGAATATGTAGACAAGTACAGCTGGATGCAAGAAGCTGGAATAACTCAGCAGGTCAGGCAGCATCCCTGGAGACGAGGAATGCATGACGTTCAGGTCGAGGTGCTTAAAATGAAGAGGTCATTTACTATTGGTAGCACTAACGATAACATGTTACCCTCTGCAGCTCATTCTGTCCAATATCATGGAGTGTGCAGCACTATTGAAGCTGGAGACATGTCTGGGACTTAATTAGTAAATGAATGGTACACATTGGTACAGCGCAGAGCATGCCTGTGATGGGCTGAAGGGCCTGTTTCTGTGCTGTTCAACATTGGCTCTGACCTGCCCATCCTGCTTTCATGACACTCGCCACCTGTCCGCACTGTTTTTGTACTTTATGAGCAGAGTTTTATGAAACAGCAGGGTTTGTATTGACATTGCCTCCCATGACATCGGCATGCCCCAAAACAGTTTTCAGCTGAACTGTAGGCATTGTAAAGCTACAGTTGGCAGTATTACAGCCATTTAACCCATGGGCAGTAAAGTGAAAAGTGGATAGTCTGTTTTATCATGGCGTTAGTTGGAAGGCTTGGACACACTGACAAACACCTTCAGAAGGATCCCATGGGGTCCTCGACATCCCTCTTTATCGGGGCAAGTGAGCTCTCTGTTTAATACAGCACAATGCTGGAGTGTTCTGCAGAGCACAAGCTGGACATGCAGCATCACCCTGCAAGTTGACCGGAAGCTCCAGTACTGAATCATGCCGAGCCTCAACTGGCAAGCAATCAGCGGGCAGTTAATGTAATGAAAGTTAGGTAAATAAGTATTGAGATGAAATGTAACAGGCCATTTCAAAAGTGCCTCCTTGCCTCGGTATTAGGCCATTCGGCCCTTCGAGCCAGCACCACTATTCAATATAATCGTGGCTGACCATCCAGAATCAGTACCCCATTCCTGCTTTCTCCCCATATCCCTGGATTCCATTAGCCCTAAGAGTTATATCTAACTCTCTCTGGAAAACATCCAGAGAATTGGCCTCCACTGCCTTCTGCGGCAGAGAATTTCACAGATTCACAACTGTCTGGGTGAAAACATGGCAGCCTTTTGCCAAAGGAAATGACGCTGGCCCCTGTCTGACCTGGTGTATCCAAGACATAAGTGTGGGTGAAGCTAAGCAGAGGCTGTGGGAACCTTCATCACGGACATGGCCATCAAAGGGAATAAAAAAGACTCTGTCATGATCCCCTCGTGACCTGAACTACTTTTAACCTGGTACATTCCAACAAGCTCAGTGGCTACAAACCCCTCACTCTCAGAATTTCAGCCACTCCAAGTATTTGAATGGAAATGTTTTGACTCATTCATCAGGGTCCTTGCCTGGTAGATTTGACCCAGACTACCAGTGGGCAATGGTGAAGTCTCACCAGCTAAACCCTGGCTGAAATTTGTTAGACAGGAACGTTCAGAAGTTAATTATGAGAGGCTGCTTGCGGGCAAATGGACGTCTCGTAAACGCGAGGCTTATAAATGTGTAGCAGAGTTAATTGCCAACACGTTCCTGGTAGAGTGAAGGGCAGGGCTGGTTGGTGTAGGAAACCTTGGGTGATGGTGCTCTTGAGGTTTTGAGCAAGAACAAAGAGGCGTGTGTCTGGGATCATGTGAATCCCTCGAGTACAGTGGGCGTAAGAGCACAAATGAGCGTGAAATCAGGAGTGCAAAAAAGGAGACATTTGGCAGAAAAGGAAAAGGAGAATCTAAAGAGATTCTACAAACATTTGAGAGAATGGAGCCATTTAAAATCAACAAGGTTGTCTATATGTGGAAGCGTAGGACATGGCGGAGGTGTTAATTAAATGTTTCTTATTTGTATCTGCTGTGGAGAAGGGCACGAATGTTGGGGGAATTTAGAATGCAATAGTACTGTCTTGAACATAATCCACAATTATAAATGAAGTCATAAAATGCATAAAGGTCGATAAATTGTTGGGACCTAGTCAAGTATATCCTAGGACATTGTGTGAATCGCGGGAAGAAATTAATGGGCCACTAGCAGAGATTGTCATCATTGATAGCCACAGGTGAGACACTGGAAGAGTGGAGGGTGGCTAATGTTGTGCCTCTGGTCAAGAAAAGCTGTGAGGGAGAAGCTTGGGAATGACAGACTGGCGAGCCTTGCATCATAAGTTAACGGAGGGCACTCCTGAGAGAGAGTTGACATGCATTTGTAATGGGATAAAAACCCCGATTAGGGATAATCAGCATTGCTTTGTGTGTGGGGAATTAAGGCTCACCAATTTAATCGAGTCTTTCGAAGAGGTGACCAAAAACATTGAGGACTGTGTATGGTCTACGTGGGTGTTAGCAAAGTCTTTGACAAGACAGTAGGTTGGTCTGGAAAGTTAATTATTATGGGGTCTGGGGCAAGATAGCAAAAAATAAATGCAGAATTGGCTTGAAGATCAGAAACAGAGTGGTCGTGAAGGGTTGCTTTTCAGACATGCAGCCTGTGACAAATATGCCACCAGGACTGGTGTTGGGTCCACAGTTTGTTATTAATGTTAACAATTTTTATGGGAATGTAGGAAGCATCGTTAGTAAGTACGTGGATGACAATAAATGTGATGGTATATTGGACAGCAAGATGGTTATGTAAGGTTACAGCAGGATCTTGATTATGTAGTCTAATAATGGGCTGAGGAATGGCAAATGGAGCATTAATTTGGATAAATGCAGGGTATTACATTTTGGTGGAACAAACCAGGGCAGGACTTAAATGAGAGGAAGTAGGCAGGGGGAAACTGAAAAATAGGAAATAGGTGCAGGAGTAGGCCATTTGGCCTTTCGAGCCAGCGCTGCCATTCAATATGATCATCCAAAATCAGTACCCTGTTCCTGCGTTTTCCCCCATATCCCTTGACTCTGTTCGCCCTAAGAGCTAAATCTAACTCTCTTGGAAACATCCAGTGAATTGGCCTCCACTGCCTTCTGTAGCAGAGAGTTCCACAGATTTCACTGCCAAATGAAACCAAAAAGCAAAAGTAAAAGGGAAGAGAATAATGGCTGACTCTTAAAGCTTTGGACTTTAGAAATACAGCATGGAAATAGGCCACTGAGTCCGCACTGACCAGCGATCACCCCGTACGTTAACACACTAAGGACAATTTACAATTTCTTACCGAAACAATGGACCTACAAACATGTACATCTTTGGAGTGTGGGAGGAAACCGGAGCACCCGGAGGAAACCCACGTGGTTACGGAGAATGTACAAAATCCGTACAGACAGCACCTATTGCTGGGATCGAACCCGAGTCTCTGGCACTGCAGGGCAGCAACTCTACCGATGTGCCACTGTGCTGCCCCTTGCTTGAATAATAAATGTATGGTATGTATGGTTACCCGGGAAGGGATACTGACAAAATATCAGCAACATTGTTAGAATAGATGTGAGTATTAAGATAGATGTAAGAGGCAAAGTGAAAGCTGGTAGGCATGAAGTGCTTGGAATGTGTTTGTTGCAAGGTTTAGATGACTTGCATCTTGGGTTGTTGAATCAGCTGAAGTGGAGTTGGGAGAAGAGCTTTCAACATCTGCCTGTCTCCCCCACTACAGTGGAGGTGCCCGAGGGTTGGAGAGTGGCAAATGTGATTCCCTTTTACACACAAGCCTAACATCAACAGCATGACATTCCTGTAACTATGGACATGGGACCTCCTATCATTTAGATTGTGCATGTGTTCTCGATCAAGAGAAAATTCAGGAGTGTCAGCTGAGATTTTTTTAAATCAGGTTGTGTTTGACATCATGTTTTGAAATCACAGAAGATTGAAGGGAATGCAGTGGGTGCAGTCTAAATGGATTTTTAAAAAGTGTTTAACTAAACACTATGCAAGGCTGGTTAACAAAATCGGGAGGGGAGAGGTGGTGTCAGCATAGATGGAAAGAAAATAGCTTGAGGACAAAGCAGTGTGCTGCAGTAAGTGGTTGTTTTTCAGGCTGGTCGATGTAGTCAGTGTTCCACAGTGTGTTCTAGTCTGCTGCTGCTTGATTTATATATAAATGATGTAAACTGGAATGGATCCAAGTTTACTTAGGATCCTCCATTGCTGACAAGTTCTTGCTGGATGCTGGCATCGACCGGTTCAGCAGGAAACCGCCACCACTTTGCAGGATTACAGCAAGGGTTGCGGCTGAATAACAAGCAAGAAGTACATCAAATGTTGCTGGAAGATCAGCAACTCTTTGGTCCGCCTGAAGCGTGTTGGTCTCGCAGCGCAGCGAGATGTCCATCGGGTAATGTTGCCGACTGGCCCTTTCCAAAGTGGCCAGGGCACATTGAAGCTCGATGCAGCCAACGCCAAGGCTATGTTGGGGACAACCACAAGGGTCCTTCTGCTGCTGGGCATTGAGGGGCAGAGTTCAGTGGGAGTACCCCTCAAACAAGGGAAGGGTTATCATCCCAGGGGGGCACGTGAGTGGCATGTAGGGTGCGAACATTACTGAGTTTGCAGCCTACTGAGAACATACACTGTTGAATGCATCAGCAATGAGAATGTATGTACAACTACAAAATGTATTTCGCTCAGTTTTAGATTTGTATAAATTCAAAAATGTTGAATACATTTTATTTTTGCTTTAACAAAAACAGGTTGCCTAAGCAATCACACTGGTGCTTACTTAGCCTGCCATCAGCACTCTGTTGCATGGTATCAAGACCTGTACACTGATCAGTAGGATCAATAATGTTAGCTTCCATATGTACTGCCTCCAACACTTTTTGACCAGAGATGGCCTGTCACAAATTCCAATGCCCTGGAACCCCCCCCCCCCCCCCCCCCCCCCCCCCCCCCCCCCCCCCCCCCCCCCCCCCCCCCCCCCCCACCTCCCCCCCCCCCCCCCCCCCCCCCTTTTTATTTAACCTCCCTGGGCAATGGCATGTATAGCTTTGACCCATTCACTAAATAATTTGTATGGTTGTTTCCTCTGGAGAACAAACCTTGGAGAAAGGTCCAAGTGGTGAGACACAGAGATATCTCTAAATGGTGTTGGAATTCCATGTGGACAAACTGAAGTGGCTGCTCAGGATCACAGTTAGTGGACTGCCAGCCACACAAGGGCTGGGGTAAAGGGAAGCAAACACCACATGCAGGGAGGAGAGATCCAAGGGATGAGCAACCAGAGTACAGTCAGTACTGCACCTACCCCCTGCAGCAAGGGCTATGGGACTCTGCCACAGCTGAGGATATGATACAGGACAGAACTCCATGTATTTCCAGTCTGAAGGAGCTTATCGATGAATAAGAATGAATGCAACCACATTTCATTTTGCCAAAGGCCCCATACTTATAGATGTCAAGCAGGGAGGACGATACTTGTTGGTTGACCATTGAGTTTGATGATGTTAATTATGTAATCTTCATGGGCCAGCCTGAGTGCAGCCAACAAGACTAGTTCTGGAGAGGGACAGTGGGAGAATGGGAAGGATACCGAGGCAAACAGAGGACAATACTATCAACAATCGCAGGATATAGATGGTGGAGAAGTTAGTCTTGCTGCGGGGGCTGGGGTTGTGAGCAAGTGAAATGGAACACCACAACAATATGCTGTGCTGTAATAAAGTGACAAGGGTTTATGTGTATTGATCTGAAGTTAGAGGATACATTGAGTGAGTAGTTCGCAAAGCATGTGGGATTGAGCACAGAAGCAGATGTTATGGCAAATTCTTATCTCGGGAAGGATGTGACGGTCGGTCGTAGATGTAGAGGTTTAGAAGAAGAATTCCAGGAATGTTGCATTTTCTGCTCCAAGTTTACATGAGATAAGCTTGGGATGAGGTGGGATGGAAGGAGGAAACATGTCTAGGGCAGATTTGGCAGAAGTTGATAGTTTAGTTCAGGGAGAAGAATTTGATGTTTAGGGTGAGAGATACAGGGGATTGGAAAAAATAACCTTTTTCAGAAGTGGTAATATCCCGGGACGCTGTCTGTGACTCGGAAAAGAGGGGACCATCGATTATTTCAAAAGGAAATCAGAATGATACTCAAGGAAGGTGAACTTGTGGGGCCGGGGGAAATAGAGTGGTCGAAATGGAATTGATGGGATCGTTCTGATTCAATGGGCTGATCCCTTCCCATGCAGTAAAAACAGTGACAACACAACTCTCCTTCCTCAACAAACAGGATGTATTGAAAGAAACAAGGAGCTATCATCTAATTTGGTTAATGAGAGAGAGGGGGTGGGGCAAGACATAATGGATTTTAAATTAAATGAGGCAGACAGCGAAGGAGACATTTCTAAATTTAGTCAAGTTACCAGCTGCAGGGATGGGGATTTTTCAGTTTCAGCTTGAAGGGAACAATTTAAATTCAGTAGCTCTGCATCTCATTTCAAATGCACTTAAGCTGTTTAGTGGCTTCAAGCTCTGCAGTGATGTTTGACTATTAACATGCAAATACAGCAATTTTGTGGAAGTGTGGGTGGCACAGTAAAACAGCTGGTGGAGCTCCCCGTCTCATAGCTCTTGAGACCCTAGTTCATTACTGAGCTCTGGTGCTGTCTGTTTTCTGTTTGCAAGTTCTTGTGACCACATAGATGCTCCGTTTTCTCCCGCACGTCAAAGATGCATTGGATGGTAGATCTCGCTGTAAATCGGCCCTTTTGGTTGGAGAGTTGGAGTTAATGGTCAGGGAAATAAGTGGGGGTGGGCATTGATTGATGGGATGTTTCTGAGATCCAGTGTAGGTTGAATGGATTGAATCTCCTCCTTTGTCATAAAGAAATGTACAATGCAGTAAAAACATTGGTCGGGATCGAACCAGGGACTGTAAGCAGGGTGACAGCATGGAACTAGTGTGAACGGGTTCTCGAAGGTTGGCGTGGGCTCGATGGGCCGAATGGGCCTGTTTCCAAGCTGTTCCTCTAACCTTGATTGGAACAGGTGTCAAGGGTTATGGGGAGAAGACAGGGGAATGGGAGGCAGAGATCAGCCATGATTGAATGGCGGAGTGGACTCGATGGGCCGAATGGCCTAATTCTAACCCTATAGCTTGTGAACTTGTGAACAGTGGAAACGCTGGAAAAGCTCGGCATCTGCAAAAAGAAAACCAGACAAAGATTTGGATCGGCAAAGTGTCAGGACTTCATGAGACAACTTTGATTGGCTGAATTTTCTACCATTTTCTGTTATTATTTTCAATTTCCAACATTTACAGTTATTAATTGTTTAATGAACATGGAAGATTTTGTAGATACTGGTTTATATCAAAGATAGACACAAATTGCTGGAGTAACTCAGTGTGTCAGGCAGCATCTCTGGAGAAAAAGGATAGGTGACGTTTCGGGTCGGGACCCTTCTTCAGACCCTTTTGGGAGTTGGTAACGTGCTATGAGGCTAATGTTAAAGTAAATATCCAGCACCTTTTGAGTGATTCTCAATTCCCCGGGAGAACTTCCTGATTGAGTGGTTGGAAAATGATGGGTAATTGTAGCGTTTAGCGTATCCAGTAGCATCCAGGTGTCAGGTGAACAACCTTTCATCAAACTTAGTAAACGTTGCTGCAAGTACACGAGCATGGGGAAGTGACAATGTTCAGTGACTGGGTGGAACTTGGGAGGTATTAAATAATAAAAGTGAAGGTAAAAGTGGCAATGAGAAACAGATTAAAAAAAATGATTTGGAGGGGAGGTATATAAATAGAGAATTGTGACAGACAATTCTAGTGTGACAGCTTCATGTAAAGTGCCCAGCTGAAAAACAAGATGCTGTTCTTTGAGCTTTGCATCGTTTGTTCAGAACAAGTTTCCACAGCGCTGTGTAACAGTGTTCTGCAAACTCAGATTGGAATCGAGTGGGAAGGAGAACTAGGTAGCAGGCAGGGGAAGTTGGGGTTCATGCTTGCAGGCAGCTGAATAAACGATTCACGAAGTAGCCACAAAACTAGAAGAGATCTTGTTGAAAGGAAGGAGTAGATCGTATTAAAATGACAAGGAAGTTGGGTGAAGTGGTAGAATGTGAACTCCATGCAACCTAGCCCATGAATTCATTCTTTGCTTTGGGTGCCACACGTTACCTCCGAAATTCAGATGTAGAATGCAAGTTTTATGTTTGGGGCTCAAATGGATGAACTGATCTGTATTTGGTAGTTTATAATGCAGCATGAAAAAACAATACTGCTTTGTAGAGGTGATAGCAATCCTGATGCAACACATTTAATCCCCGTGTTTAAGAGGGAACTGCAGATGCTGGAGAATCGAAGGTTACACAAAAAAGCTGGAGAAACTCAGCGGGTGCAGCAGCATCTATGGAGCGAAGGCTTCCTTCGCTCCATAGATGCTGCTGCACCCGCTGAGTTTCTCCAGCTTTTTTGTGTAACATTTAATCCCCGTCTTATCAAAGAGCCCATCTTTTAAGTAGTTGGGAAAATTGGGTCTGAAATGTAGGGATGAGCCATGTCCTCGCTGATGAAGGAAATTGTAATGACGTGTAGGTTTTAAGGAGCCTATTGGAGAAGAGGCGTGGGAGGTGTGGCCACTGGAATTGTTCCAAAACTCCAGCTGAAGGTGCCTGTTTTTATTCATGATGTGGCTGTACAGGGCTTTGGTTAGGCTGCATTGGAGTGCAAGTTGTGTGCAGTTCTGGCCACTCCTTGAGGCGGCACGGTGGCACAGTAGTAGAGTTGCTGCCTTAAAGTGCCAGGGATCTGGGTCGCGGGTTCGATCCTGACTACGGGTGCTGTCTGTACGGAGTTTGTACATTCTCCCACTTGACCTTTGCGGGCTTCCTCCGAGATCTTCGGTTTCTTCCCACACTCCAAAGACGTACAGGTTTGTAGGATAATTGGCTAGGTATAAATGTCGATGTGAACTCGGTAGGCTGAAGGGCCTATTTCTGCGCTGTATCTCCAAACTAAACTACAGGAAAGATGTAGAGGCGTTGGAAAGGGTGCAGATCAGGTTTACTAGAATGATGCCTGGATCGGGGAGTATTAGCTACAGGGAGAAGTCGGGCAGACTTTGGATTGTTTTCTCTGGAATGCTGGAGGTTGAAGGGTGATCTGATATACGTATTAAAATGATGAGAGGCCTAGGTAGGGCAGACAGTCCGAACCTTTTTCTCAGGATGGAGAAATCAAATACTAGCAGGGGCAGCTTTCAGGTGGGAGGGGCAGAAGATGTGCAGGGTATCTGTTCTTACACAAAGGGTGACGGGAGGCAGGGCTGGTAGTTGAGGCAGATACCATAGTGCCATTTAAGATATATATTTGGATAGGCATATGGCTATGTAGGGAATGGAGGGATATGGATTATGTGCAGGTAGATAAGAGATGGCCATGGCGTCATGTTTGGCACAGACATTGTGGGCCGAATGGTCTGTTCTTGTGCTGTACTGTTCTATGTTTACTCCTGTGCTCAAATATTCATGCACAAAGACTAGCAAGAGGAGAAAATGTACAGTGGGTGGGGGATTCAATATCTGTTGTCCAGAGCCCCTCAGCAAACCCAGCATTGACCCAGTCCTGAAGAGTGTAGCTGTCAGATTCTGTCTGCCATGCGAGTCAACCTACTGCACGTCTTTTGCTCATGAAATGGATTTCACCATTTTTCAGATTGCTAGAATGTTGCTGTGTTAACATTGCTGGGAAATCCAGTCCTCACCCCTTCAAAAATTTGTGATATCAGCTTCACGCAAGTAAGCAACTATGCACGTGTGGTCTCCACCCAAAGGGTGCATTAATTCCATGTCCACGAGGAGCACTCCCAATTCAGTGCAGTCTTCTGAAGTGTCTGCCACATAACGACAGTCCATTTGATAGCAACGCACAAAATAAACTATAATGTCTGAAAGAAGGCAAATGAGATGTCTAATGGAGGCAATTTCTTTTTTTTTTTTTGCTTTAATAATAACTCTGAAAAGATTCAATTTTTTTAAAATGCAGGAAATACTTGACATATGAGGCAGCATCAATATTCAGAACCAATTCTCATTACTCATTGATTGGCTTTAAATGGACTGAAAAAGATTTTTAATTCCAAGATGAGTAAAAAGAGGCAATATTTAAGAGAAGTATCTGTGATAAGATGGAGTGACACAAATGGTGTGTGCCAGCAATTGCGACTGCTCATTGGAGATGACTGGACGACTTGCAACTAGGTGATGATGAATGAGATGTGAGATGACTAGAAGAGGAGAGAGCAGAGAGAAAGAGCCATGTTCTTACAGTAGGTTGCAACACTGGGATGGTCGAGTGTGGGCGAGGGTTCGGGTCTCTGGGACATCCCTACATATTATATCATCAAGCTTCCATCAAATGGATCTAGGCAGCTGGAGCTATCCTCCCCAACCTCGGAATTTGTCTGATTAATAAGTGTATACAGTAAGTTTCAAATTAAAGATATTTTAATACCTATTTTGAATTTTCTCCTGTATTATTTGTAATTTAATGCAGGGATTGATGTTCAGTTGCTGGAAACTACAGGGCAGTCCTGGGATGGCTGATAACACTATTGGGGGGAGATGACGGGGTTGATTGCTTTGCTCTGACCTCTGTGTAATTCCTGTTCTTTCTCTCCTAGATCGGAAGTTTCTCATTATCAATGTTCGGATGAAAAACTGCGCAATCATCTTCTGCAATGATGGCTTTTGTGAAATGTTCGGCTACTCCCGGGTGGAGATCATGCAGAAACCTGGCACCTGTGACTTCCTGACTGGGCCAGCCACCCCAGAGAGTGCCGTGGCACAGCTGGCACAGGCTCTGCTGGGGTCAGAAGAGGTGAAGGTAGAACTGCTGTACTACAGGAAAGATGGTAAGGACCTGGCACACGGGCATGGGTGAGCTGGGGTCAGTGTGGTCAGCTGCTTATTCACTGTGCAGTCGGGTGCTACAATATCGATTGTCTCTCTGAATTGTGCCCTCCAGAGGTCACAGCGCAAACTGATGCAAATCAGAATTCCAGCGACTGTAAGTGATTTTGAATGCGAAACACAAAATGTCGGGCAGCATCTTCTGACGGGGAAGTAAGATTCAAGATTCAAGATTCAAGAAATTTATTGCCATGTCAACAAGTTGATAGGAATGTGTCTTGGTTCGCTCTCAGACAGATACAATACAGTACAATACAACCACCAGATACACCACAATAAATAATACAGACAATACCGTACGAAGGACAATATATACAGGAAGGACAGTACCCAGCAGCGTCATATTAAGCGTAAGTGCAAGTGCAAAAGAAAGTGCAAAGTGATTAGTGCAAATTCAAATATCTGATGGCTTGGAGGTAGGTGCTGTCTCTGAAGCGAGATGTTTTACTTTTAATGCTTCTATATCTCCTTCCTGATGGGAGGAGATTAAAGAGGTAATGTGCCGGGTGAAAGTGAGCTGCTATGATTTTTTTGGCCTTTCTGGTGAGTCTTGTTGAGTAAAGTGATGTCACTGAGGGAAGTCTGCTGCAACCGATGATCTTAGAAGCTCAGCGCACTATTCTCTCCAGCCGAATCTTATCCTGCGAGGTTGTGTGACCATACCAGACAAGCATAGAGAATGTGAGTATGCTTTCTATGGTAGACCTATAGAAGTGGGTCATGGCTGGTCGACCGACCCTGAATGTTTTAAGCTGCCGCAGGAAGTAGAGTCACTGGTGGCACTTACTGATTATGAGACTGGTGTTGAGATCCCATGATAGGGATTGATGGATGGTGGTCCTGAGGAACTTAAAGGAGGTGACCCTCTCAACCACCTCTCCATTGTTAATGTTTCAGTCAAACACTCTCCATCAGAACTGGGGAATGAATTTGTGAAAACAAGTTAGTTGGGAGGGCTGGTTAGGATAAAGAAAGTATCTCCAAAAACAGGCCAGGGTTGCAGTGATAATATTCTGTGAGTTAAGTGATGTGGTTGATGTGAGGGACCGTTTGTATGATAATAAAGGAATGTAAAAACTGAAATTCAGAGCTCTACAAATGACCCTGGAGAGAGAATAACACGGCCAATATTACAGATTTGGGTGACCTACAGACTTGGCCACTTCTGATTAAGGGCAAGTGAAACAAGTTACCTGGAATTGTTAAACTTGATTGTGAGCCTGGAAGCTCAGACAGAAGGTGAGGTGCAGTTCCTCAAGGTTACACTGTTGCCCTGGTAGCTCATGTTACACCTTGGTGTTGAGTCGAATGTCTCAATGCTTCAGAATCGCCAGTGAAGATGGATGGGACCAAGTCTTGGCGGCACAGCACACAGCACCAATATGTACATATGCAAAAGTATTTTGGACCTGTGCATAAGAGTTTGGATTCCAGGACCGAGAGCACTATCAGTTGTGAACTGGGATCCGGTGCATACTATCTGTGCTTTTCAAGAAAGGCTGTGAATCCATTGGAAACAGTAGATTAGTACATGGAATGGATGGGTTGTTGGAGGAAGATAGGCCCAGAGATGGTTGAATCCTTCAGGTTTCAGATGAGTGATAGGGCTCAGGGCTTCTGGTTGATACACAAGATCCTGGGGGGTCTTGCCAGGAGAGATGTCGAGAGGATGTTTCTATTCATGGTCAAATGTAGACCTGAGGTCACTGTTAAAAATAAGGAGCAGCCCATTTAAGATAGATGAGATTAAATTGTTTCTGAGGGTTGAGAGTATTTGGAACTCTTCCTAACTGGAAGTAGCGAATTTGAGTATTTTTAAGGCCACAAGGTAGGTAGATTTTTGCGCAGCGAGAGGGTGAAACATTGCAAAGGTGTGAATTCATGTTCATTTTTGTTTTCTCTGCACTTCGTTGCAACCTCCCTAAATGTTTGCATGTCCTGAATGCTTTGTCTTTAACACTGTATGTCACATACCGCACATTTTGGTTGCTATTTTAGCACTCAGCAAAGTGATGCTTCATACTCCTTCCATGGCTCTCCCATCTTCTCTGTCACTGTTCTCTTACTTGTGTAACTGACTGGCTGGGAACGGGTTTCTCGGCAATGACATCTCGACGTGACTTTATTTGAACTCTCCCTGGGTGGCTAGGAGTTCCACCTCCGCCAGCAGCCTGGAGCATGCTGCTGATTGTGTACACAGTGTGCAGAGTACCAGAGATGGCTCTCACTGCCAGAACCAAGGGCATTGCTTCCGTTATGTTCAACCTCAGTGAAGCAAATTTGGTTCCCTGCTAAACTCAAAATACCGCAATGATCCACATGGATGTAAAATCCTTTGAGGCGGCATTTCGAAGATACTGTTGTGTCAGAGAGGCACCAATAATCTTGGGTAGGGACGAAATCTACCATACTCAATCCACGCAAACCGTAGAACTGAAGGACAAGAGCAGAGATCATGGATCAATCAACCATCAACCACCCTACGTTTACACTAATCCTATGTAAATCTCATTCTGTACTCACGCCACATTCCCATCAACTCTCCCCTCATTCTATCCCTCAGCCACACGTTCAAGACAATTTATAATGTCAAATTAACTTACCAAGCCTCATGTCTTTGGGATGTTAAGAGGAATCCAGAGCACATTGGGGACACCCATATAATCAGGGGAAGAACATCTAAACTCCACATATCACTGAGATCAGGATCAAACCCGGGGCACCAGGTTGTACAGAGTAATCGGGAATTTATAGCAAGGATCATTTTTTATTTTGATTTTCTTATACAATTTGAACACTTGAATCTTTTTGGCTTGGCAAATCACACCTACAGTAATGTAGAGGAGGCTGTCTACAAGAGAGCATTGTAGATCATTATTGTCAGCTGTTATTTCCGCGACCAATATCCTGGTGGTAAAAAGCTCTGGGGAAACGTGATTGTCGGACTTTAATGGGCCTGTCCCACTTGGCCGTCGTTCGCACGCCATTTACGCGACCTGCTAGCGTGTGAGTAGCATGTGGGTAGTGCGGGACGGGGGCATGGAGTGGTGTGGAGTGGCGTGGAGGAGTGTGGACTTTGTCCTGCACAAAATCTTCGGTTGCCACTGGCCTGTCGCGTAACTGACGGCCAAAGTGAGACAGACCCATTACTCTGTTTTTCAGTGTTATAGAACAATCTATCTCTTACGGACGGATAGAGTTGTGGTCTTTTTGATCCATTGACCTGGTTCAAACCCAACCTCTGTCATTCTGTGGAACTTGCGCATTCTCCATGTGACCACATGGATGTCCGGGTGCTCTGATTTCTTCCCACATCCCAAAGATGTGCAGATCAGTAGGTTATTGACCATTGTAAATTGTCCCGAACATGTGGGTGAGTGCTGGACTCTAAGGGGGAGTTGTTGGGAATGTGGGGAACAATAGAGTAGGATTAGTGTTGGATTGGTGTCGGTGTATGTTTGATGGTTGGCATGGCCTCAGCGTTCCTTTGCTGTATCGTTCTAGATTTTTCATATGTGGTAACAAGCATTTTAGGAAATTGCAACTGTCTGAGACGGATGTGATTGTTCCTCCTGTATTCTCTGTCCTGGAGTAATGAGAAATACATGGGCCACATTGTACCGGCCACTCCTTGAAGGTAGCCTTCACTGTTGTAACACCAGGCTCTGACTGGCAAGTCCATCAGCATTGTGCATGAAACACGCACTGGACCCACTGCCCATCCCAGTATTGCCCTCACCTCCAGACCAGGCTCCCCAATCTGTCGCCAATCACCACCAATATTTTAATCCTATCCCTGTCACCTAAACTCTTAAAAGAGCCAAAGTTCTAGACCCATCCCACCAGGTGCACAGGCTCCACCAGTGTCCACTGGCTGACATGATGTAGATCCCCTGTTGACCTTTGGGTTCTCTATACCAGTGGTGCGCCCATGGTTATGAAAAGCTGAAACAGTAATTGTATTACATGTTAATCGCGCTGCATCTGCCTCCTGATCTACTCTATGTCCAGCATCTTCTATATTTCTTTCAGACTTCCCACATCTGTAGATGTTAGCTTTTGGAATAGTCTTACTCCTGAATTGCACCCGTCTACTGTCTTGTGTGGAGGGACTTTTGTTATTTGTCGATGCTTTGCCAGGTAAATAAAGAAAAATCCTTAAAGTTTACGGTATTTTTTTTGTTTTTAATTTCCAGTTCGTGCCAAATGATTTTGTTTCTCCACTGACGTGGGAGTTCTGGAATGGTTATCTTGGACCAGGGTTCCATGTGGATTGGCCAATATTCCCAGACCAGACCAGGCTGTAGTGGAAGACCCTGTGGTCAGTTTACTAGATCTAGTTACAGCTGCTGGTGTGAGCAGTCACTGGTTTGTTATTTCTGTGTGCAGGGCTGGAAGATTAGCGGAATTTGATGTCGAGTGCTGTAATCTCTGGTGTTGTTTCTGATGGTGTTTATCAGCCACCCTTGTTTCTCGTCTCTATTCTGCAGCCAAGTTAAATCATGCACCAGGCAAGAAAGACCACACAAGTTACACTCAGTCTGGCGATTAGACTTTGTTTGGCCCTGGGCTCGCTGCTTTATCAGATGCAGGGTGTATTTTGGGATTCTGTCAGCATTGGAGGGGCTTGTAGTACAGAGCAGTAACCCAAGAGTGATGCCCCTGTCCCACTTAGGAAACCTGAACGGAAACCTCTGGAGACTTTGTGCCCCACCCAAGGTTTCCATGCAGCTCCCGGAGGTTGCAGGTGGTTGCCGGAGGTTGCAGGTAGAGAGACGGACAAAAACCTCCGGGAACCGCACGGAAACCTTGGGTGGGGCGCAAAGTCTCCAGAGGTTTCCATTCAGATTTCCTAAGTGGGACAGGGGCATAATGGTGGAAGGATTGAAATCAGTTGTGGTTCATCCATAAAGCAACACTGTCCACGTTCATGATTTGGCCCGTGGCCACAGAACTGTGCCCAACCCATGCCTCAAAGTTTTCCCTTTGGGGGTTGTTGGTGTGGCTGGCATGGCCACTGTTTGTTGGTGTCTCCATTGTGTGAGCTGTCCGGTCCGGGCAGAGGGAGCTAGCTGCTTGTCCAGTTTGGAGTTGGTGGTGAGTTGCAGATGTGATGGCACCAGATTGTTTCGGGTGCATTCCCAGGTTTGCAGGACCCAGTTCGTGCTCCGGATCCCTCCCACTCCACCTCTGGCTGAAGTCTGGGAAAACCTGTTCTGAGCGCACATGGAACGCAAGTCAAAACAGAATCTACAGAGTTCTTTATTTAGAATGGAATGAAAGGAGAGATTTGTTGATACCTTGAATTAGCTACGCTGACAAGTGTGAGGTGTCAAACCAAGTTAGGACGTGCACAGTAAATGGCAGAGCCCTGCAGTGTGTTACAGAACTGGGAGTACAGGTGCATGGTTTCTTGAAAGTAGCAAGTAGGGTGGTGAGGGCATTTGGCACACTTGCCTTCATTGGGAAGGAGATTGTGGACAAAAGTCGGACATTGTGATGCAGCTGTATAAGTCATTGCTGAGGCACCACTTGGAGTGCTGTGTGCTGTTCTGGTTGCCTAGCTATAGGAAGGATGTTACTAAGATGGAATGGAGGCAGAAGAGATTTACCAGCATGTTGCTTTATTCCTTGAAGCGCAGGAAGCTGAGGGCTGGTCTTATTGAGGTATATAAGATCATGAGGGACATGGGTATAATCAATGTTCAGTCGTTTTTCCTTAAAACTTGCCGACTTAGGTTTCAGGTGAATGGGGAGAGATTTCAGAGGGACCTCTGTGACAACATTTCCACTCAGAGAGTAGTCCATATCTGGAATGAGCTGCCAGAGAAAGCTATAGAAGAGGATATATTTGGACTGTTATATGGATAGGGTTTGGAGGTATATGGCCCAAATGTGACAAATGTGACTAGCCCGGAATGCCAAGTTGGTTGGCAGGGACAAGGTGGCCCAAAGGACCTGTTTTGGGTGCTGTATAACTCTATGA
Organism: Leucoraja erinaceus; assembly: GCF_028641065.1. Classification (NCBI taxonomy): domain Eukaryota; kingdom Metazoa; phylum Chordata; class Chondrichthyes; order Rajiformes; family Rajidae; genus Leucoraja; species Leucoraja erinaceus. The sequence continues at coordinate 14,077,864 of NC_073403.1, forward strand.
CTAATGATCTTGTGCAGTGGGGATTCTATTCAACCTCTCCCCATAACTAAAGTCCTCCACTCCAGGTAACATCCTGGTGAATCTCCTCTGCCATCTCCCCATCACAATCACATTATTCCTGTAGTGCCTGAACAAAACTGCACACAATACTCCAAGTGCAGTCTAAGAAATGTGTTGTGAACTTGCAGCATTGTGCCTGGACTTTTGCACTCTGTGCCTCAACCTATGGAGCCAAATATGCCATATATATTCACCAACCTATGGACCTGTGTTGCCAATGTTGGGAAACTATGAACATGAAGCCCAGGGTCCTGTTCATCAAAATTCCTCAGTGCCTTACCATTTAATGTGTATGTCCTACCACTATTTGACTTGCCAAAATGCATCACCAAGCACTAGTCGGGATTAAATTCCATCTGCCATGGTCCACCCAATGTTCCATCTGAGCTCTATCCCACTCTAAGTTAGACAACCTTCATTTCTGTATACAAGACCACCAATGTTCATGTTATCCACAGATTTAGATCATAATGACTTGAAGAGGTTAATATATTCACCACAAACAGCATTGATCTCAGCAGCGCATCCTTTGTAACTTCCAGTTGCAAAAAATGCATCATGGGCGTTTTGTATAAAAACAGGTGTTCACAGTACTGAGTGTGACACTATTGAAAGTCTAGACTAAAAATTTATGTTTGTTGTTTTGCCTATTTTTAAATTCTGAATAAAGTTTGTGAAATAATAAAACAAATCACAATAAAACCCCATCCTCCCACCAGGGCCCGCTGCCTCCTATCATTCAACCAATTATGGGTCTGGTTGGCCAGGTCATCTCAAATCCAATGTGCCTTGACCTTGTCACAAGCCTATCATGTCAAATGTCTTATTAAAGTCCACATGGACACTATCCATTGGCATGGCTTCATTTGTTTTTCAATTCTTTGCTTTCCCAATATTACCTCAATCATACATAGAAACATAGAAACATAGAATTCGGTGCAGGAGTAGGCCATTCGGCCCTTCGAGCCTGCACCGCCATTCAATATGATCATGGCTGATCATCCAACTCAGTATCCCGTACCTGCCTTCTCTCCATACCCCCTGATCCCCTTAGCCACAAGGGCCACATCTAACTCCCTCTTAAATATAGCCAATGAACTGGCCTCAACTACCTCTGTGGCAGAGAGTTCCAGAGATTCAACTCTCTGCGTGAAAAAAAGTTCTTCTCATCTTCGTTTTAAAGGATTTCCCCCTTATCCTTAAGCTGTGACCCCTTGTCCTGGACTTCCCCAACATCGGGAGCAATCTTCCTGCATCTAGCCTGTCCAACCCCTTAAGACTGTTGTCAGTTTCTATAAGATCCCCTCTCATCTTCTAAATTCTAGAGAGTATAAACCAAGTATAAACCAAAATCCTATTGCGTTGATGTAAGACTCGCCCGGTTTGAAAGTCAGGATACTGTGGGTGCCGGAAATGTGAAATTGTGGCGGCTCCTAAGGGTCGTGCCATCATACTGCCGAACCCCTCGGCACAGGAGTGGTGCAGTCCGGAGGCGGCCCTCAGCCGGAGGGTTTAAAGGGCAGGGGTTTGGGTGCCATCTTCCTCTAGTTTCGTCTTCCCTACAACCGGGAGGAATATAATAAAGGTGCTTCTCAAAACACTGGACTTCGTGCCTCCTTTCGAGACCCACGCACCACATTGGTGACCCCGACACTCCATTGGCGTCATGATGGAGAGACGAGAAAGCCCTGCCCCCTCGCACGCCAGCCCGGCCCGGTCTCTAGACGCAGTCGTTAGACGTTAAGCTGACCAACTTCTGGACCACCCGGACGCTCATCTGGTTCCAGCAGGCGGAGGCCCAGTTCAACCTGCGGGGCATCACGGTCGATGCCACCCGTTTCTATTACCTGGTGGGAGCCCTCGACCAGGATGCGGTTGAAGAAGTCACGGACTTCCTCGCAGACCCCCCCGGACAATAATAAATACCTCGGCCTGAAACAGCTCCTGCTCCAGATTTACGGACTGAGTAGGATGGAGCGGGCAGGTAGGATCCTGCATATGGGGGGCCTGGGCGACCAGCGGCCATCTACCCTCCTATAGGTGGCGCTACTAGACGGCCACACGCCGTGCCTGTTGTTTGAATACACCTACCTGCATCTGCTGCCGGCCTACATTAGGTTGCATCTCACCGACGTCTCGTTTGCCGACCTTCGGGCCCTCGGGAGGCGCGCAGACGCCCTGTGGATGGCGCGCCCTGATGACGTCAGCGCGCTGGGCGTCAGCAGAGACGGGGTTTTGAGTGACTGGTTATGCAGCATATCAAAAATAGTCTACCTGCCGACCTAGACCCACTGCAGTTCGCCTACAGAGCCAACCGATCCACAGAGGACGCAGTCTCAACAACACTGAACCTCGTACTGTCACACCTTGATCGGAAAAATACTTATGCCAGGATCCTCTTCATAGACTTCAGCTCTGCTTTTAACACAATCATTCTACAGCAGCTGGTGGAGAAGTTGGAGCTATTGGGGGTTGATGCTGGCACATGTAACTGGGTCCTGAACTTTCTATCGCAACGGCAGCAGACAGTCAGGGTGGGCAGTAGGACATCAAAAACCATAGCCGTGAGCACTGGCTCGCCCCAAGGCTGTGTCCTAAGCCCCCTACTGTTTAGTCTGCTGACACACGACTGTACTGCTAGACTCAACAACAACTTCATCAACAAGTTCGCTGATGACACAACAGTGGTGGGTCTCATCAGTGACAATGATGAGTCGGCGTACAGGATGGAGGTGGAGCTGCTCACAGGTTGGTGCAAATCCCACAACCTCATTCTCAACATGGGAAAAACTAAGGAGATGGTGGTTGACTTCAGGAGGGCGGGAAAACAACACCATACACCTCTGCACATCGACGGAGCTGATGTGGAAAGGGTCAGCAGCGTGAAGTTCCTAGGACTCCACCTGTCAGATGACCTGACGTCAACGACTAACACCACAGCACTGGTCAAGAGAGCCCAGCAGTGACTACACCCTCTCCGAAGACTACGTAAAGCAGGCCTCCCCACTACACACCTACGAACTTTTTATAGGGGGACAATCGAGAGCACATTAACCTACGGCATCACTTCCTGGTTCGGGAGCTGCAAGGCAACTAGACAGGATTGTGAAGACCGCCAGCAGGATTATTGGTGCTCCACTCCCTTTCCTGCTGGACATAAACAGGAAGAGAAGTATCAGCAGAGCCATCTCCATCATCAAAGACCCCTACCACCCATCGCATGACATTTTCTCCATCCTGCCATCTGGGAAGAGGTACAGGAGCATTAGCTGCAAAACCAGCAGGATGCTCCTCAGCTTCTTCCCGCAGGCTATAAGACTGATAAACGGACTTTGCCCCCTGCCAAAGTGTCACGCACCAACCACCAACCTGGACACACTGCAGCAGAGCCACTGTCGTGCCGCTGCCGATCGGAACGCCTGTTGATGTTTAGTAGAGAGTAGAGTGTTTAATTTGTTCATGATATATGTATTTTTATTTCTATTTATTTTTTACTGCACACTGAATGGACACTGGTTGAACAACGTTTTTTTTGTTTCCTCTGGGTATGTGAATACTCAGGAAAATGACAATAAAGATATACTATACTATACTATACTATAATCTATTTCCTTTGACTCTTGTGACATTGCACATCCCACAGTGCCATTGAAGTCAAACACAGGATGTCTAATTCATTTGGGCCTCCTTGTGCTGATACGACTCTTCCCGAGAGTGGATTTCAGCTCCATTTTGGTGCATGTTTGGCTGTGTCACTTGTGTGGTACAAAAACAATCACACCTTGTCAGAATCGGCCAAAGACTTAAACCAAGATTTGATCTGTGGCCAGCGAAGGGCCTCTTGTTTCAAGCTGTGAAGAACCAATGTCTGACTACATTCTTCACTCGTATAATATTGTCAGACCGAGAAATTCTTTCATCTCATTGCTGTTGAGTGAGAAGCATGCGGTTTACTTCATGTGGCAGAGATTTACTCCAGGCCCCAGTACGGCATTGAATGAATCCTTTGGATTCATTGTCTTTCGTTCCCCACTGCAATCCAGTCGGGGTGCACTCCTCTGAGAGTCGGTGAAGGAAGAGTTAAGCCTGGCTGTGTTGAGAGGGGGAGTATGTTGTCCCGGCTGCTGATGTCAGTGCGTGCACGGCTCTTTGACAAACTGGGAAAACAGACCTCCAGGCCCCTGAGGAATGCTGTGGGGAGGGGTTTGAGCATTTGAGCTTCTGCAGGCTGGTGCTGTGGGTCGAAGTGAACCCGGGCAGCCCCTAACCTTGTGGCCGACGCACTTTGCAATTTGTACCCTGGGCACGGCTGCCAATGCTGAGGGCTTTGTTGTAACAGTAATCATCTTATCCGGTAAACACCATTTTCTCATCTCTGCAAAAGTCGTCAGAGAAAATTAGACAGTCTATTTAATAACCTGTTTTTCTCCAGGGCTTACTGCCAGCAGTCTGGGAGATTCCTTTTTGGCCATGTTTCTGAGGATGAACAGGCAGGTCACAAGCTTGGCGCTGAATCTGTCACTAAACTGCCGAATTCTCCCTCTCTCACTGCTGAATAAAATGCTTCTTTGCACCTACCATGATGACAAAACTTTTGTCCATCTGTCCATGGGTTATTGGAGCAGAATTGGGCCATTCTGCCCATCATGTCTATCCTGCCATTCAATCATGACTGATCTAGCTTTTCCTCTCAACCCCATTCTCCTGCCTTCTCCCTGTAACCCGGGACACTCTTACTAGTCAAAAATCTGTCAATCTCCACCTTAAAAAATCTCCATGGACTTGGCCTCCACAGCCTTCTGTGGCAATGAATTCACAGATTCAACACATACCTTCTCTTTGGCTCTGTATTCGTCCATTGATGGGACTGTTTAAAGTGACTGCAATGTTTTACTTTGAAAGTTATATAACTACAAATTATTATGTTATTAATTATGAGACAAGGGTTGGCAAACTGGCTGACCCTACAGTCTGAAGATCTGCTCCAGATGAAAGCTAGCAGGATGTAATCGTTTATTATGATGTGAGTAGAATAAAAGTGGGGGAATAAAAGTGAAGGAACGATGCAGAAGCAGGTCTGAGAAGGTTTGCTGAACTCGAACAGGCTAATTATCCTATGAAGGAAGATACAGGCTGAGCTGGTAGCTGCAGGAGTTCAGGAAGATGAGGGGGGTGGATGAAGTGGAGAGGATGCATCCTCTGCAGAGAGAATCTGGAACCAGTATAAGTAAGGGGTTGCTCATTTAAACCACAGATGCAGTGTAGATTTATTTTCTGTGAGGGTTGTGGGGCTTTGGAACTGTTTTCTATTCTGGGATAAAAATTACCAGGATGATAGTGGATGATATTCAAGGACATGGCCCGAAACCTCGTTCCAATATCTTGCCTGACTCCTGGAAAACTTTTAGTTTAGTTTAGAGATGCAACGTGGAAACAGGCCCTTCGGTCCACAGCGTCCACACTGACCAGCAATTCCTCCCTGCATTAGCATGCACTACACATTAGCCGAAGGTCATTATGCCCCTGTCCCACTTAGGAAACCTGAACGGAAACCTCTGGAGACTTTGCGCCCCACCCAAGGATTCCGTGCGGTTCTCGGAGGTTGCCGGAGGTTGCAGGTAGTGGAAGCAGGTAGGGAGACTGACAAAAACCTCCGGGAACCACATGGAAACCTTGGGTGGGGCGCAAAGTCTTCAGAGGTTTCCGTTCAGGTTTCCTAGGTGGGACAGGGGCTTAACGTACAAACATGCACATCTTTGGAGTGTGGGAGGAAACCGGAGCACCCAGGAAAAATGCATGCGGTCACCGGGAGAACATACACACTCCACACAGACAGCACCGGCTGTTGTCAGGATCAATCCCGTGTTGTAAGGCAGCAACTCTACCGCTGCGCTACCGTGCCAAAAGGGACTGAATTTTTCAACGAGTTGTCTGAAGGGCAAGGCAAGGTCAGTGGGTGTTATTTTTTTGATTGACTTCCAAATGTCATCTCCACACGTTTCTGACGAGGTGTAAAACTTAAATATTACCCTGGTTAGGAAACTGGCTAAGCAGCAGGACCGAGAGAGTGGAATAATGCACTTGTTCTAATTGGCAAGGTTGTGCGTCCCACCCCCCACAGGGATGTGCATGACTGTTGATTGAGCAGGGAGCAATGTAGGCGAGTTCCCGATGTCACTCACAGGAAGGCATGTTGCAAACCTATGCATCTGCACAGCCGTTAATATATTCAGCTAACCTGTGCAAAATGCTTCATTGTAGGCAAATTAGGTTGTGCCTTCTCTCGTGGGAAGGAGTTGGGCAGTGTACTGTGTACATGGCAGAAAGCTGGAGATGGCATTTGCATCTAGTGACGCAGGCTACTGTGCTTTGTTTCACAGTGGCGATTCCGTGGAGTGAGATAACTACACTTGTTGAAACGGTATAAAATAACCGGCATATTTTGCATCTCCTACATGAGTGAGTTATTTGACTAGATTAAACAAAACAATATTTGACTATTCTATCCTGACTTTCCTGCTCAAAGCCGCTCCCTTTTAAAAGTCTCGGGGCTATGAATGATTCCACGTGATGCATTTCCCACCATGGATTGTGTCGGAGCCATTCATGCTCAAGTTAGTTACTGTTAGTATATTTGAGTATTCTGTCTAGATATTTCTAGCTGTGTTGTTTTGTACACTTGAGGGTGGGATTTTGATACATAGATGGGCGTGACTTGCATTGAACTAAACGAAACGACAGGGAGTGGTCAGATCAGATGGAAGCTGGCACAGGAGAGAAGACACACGTTTTACCAGTTCAGATACAGGTAGTAAGAACAGAAAGTTACAATTTGTATAAGAATAAAGAGGATCCGGTATGTTCACTTATTTGTTTGTTTTTTTACTATTTCAATAAAGAATCAATTAAACTGGAAATAACGAATAGTTAATGTTGTTTTTATTGTCGACTGTGGAAATCCACTCCTCCCTGCCAGTGTAGTAAGAGCAATTCAAAGTTGGGCATTGGAAACTTAAGAGATTGCCATTACAATAAGTTTTACCATAAATGCAATAGGGGGGTTGCACGTAAGGTCACTGGGTCATAGGGCTTGACGCACGGAGCCGCTCAATCCATCTGGAGGACATCCGTAACTTCCGGTATATGTTATTAATGCAGGAAACGCGTGCTTTCCTACCTGTTAAAAACCGCCAATATGTTGAATTTTTTGCACTGAAAAAAATTGTGGAAATCGGGGTAAGTGTGAGAGACATGTACCCAACTTTAGAATTCCAAACGTGAAGCGAAATCAAGCGAGAGCTGAAGGGACAACAGCAGCTAAAGTGTTTGGTAAACATTGGCTGTGCAGATATCAGAATTTAAAATATTGGGAATTATCGCGTTTGCTCACTGCATTTCATCAAGTAAGGCATTATTTGTGTTTTTTCTTGATTCCTTTGTTATCTAAAAAGTCTCAGAAGTGATAAATCTGGCTGTAAATTTTTCTTCAGATGCGTTTTCATTTTGTATGTAAAAACCCACTTGAGAACCATGGGTGATTTTAAAAAAAAATTTACAGCCAGATTTATCACTTCTGAAACTTTTTAGATGCCAAAGGAATCAAGAAAAAACACAAATAATGCCTTAGTTGATGAAATGCAGTGAGCAAACGGCCAATGTTCGCTAAGCACTTTGGCTGTTGTTGTCCCTTCAGCTCTCACTTCTATCTACCGTCATTTCTCCACACTTTTGGAATTCTGAAGTAGACTAAATGTCTCACACGCTTATCCCGATTTCCATAATTATTTACAGCTCAAAATTTGACAATTTCGGCGGGTTTTAACGGGCCCGCTACGCTGGAAACAATGGTAAGTGCCTACCTGCAGTTCATCGCGTGTACTCCATTTGGAGTAGCGTAGCAACAGTACGGGTCATGGGTCGTGACCCGACTGCCGTGAAACCTCCCTATTGCTGTAGACAGGCAGGTCCTGTTGGTGACTGCAGATGCCGGAGTCTTGAGCAAAAGACAAAGTGCTGGAGGACCTCAGCGGGCCAGGCATTGTCTGCAGACAGAGATGGTGGGAGAATTGTGTGCACCATGACTAAACCTCCTCCCATCTTGTGAGAATGCCATCCCTCACTCCCAATTTCTCCATCTCATCTCCCAGCGCAGTTCTATCGCAACAAGGCAGCTCTCAACTGCAGAACTGAGGCACTAGTTACATGGACCAAATATATCTCTTTCCCTGCTAGCGTGGTCTTCTAGCAGCAGGTCTGTTTTAAGTACTTGGTGTTTGGCTGCACGTACCCCTCACCTCCAGTGCCCTTGTATCCCCCCCCCCGTTGTGTCTACGTACTCCAGCCCGGCCGACCCACCATTTTGCAGGCTCACTGTTCGAAGATCGCAGTGATCAGGTGGCAACTGAGAGCCAGGCTTGCCCTGCAGGAAACATTGTAATGGACTACTCCACAAATTATTTGGACAAATAAACAGGAGTGTAGCAGTGTGGTAAACAATGGGCAGTGTGGTAAGCAATGATGAGGGGTGAAGTGGGGGCAGGCCAGTGGGATGAGCAGACACAGTTTAAAGCAGGGACAATGAGGTCAATGCATTTCAGGTGAAAGAACAGAGAGGTAATTGAAGCGGTGCAGTTAAAAGGGCACATGGGAGGAGGGGGGGAAAGCAGAGACCTGGGGAAACCATGTGCAGATCTGTACAGTTGGCAACACATGGAACTGCAAATGCTAGAATCTGGAATAACACACAAATTCAGGAGATTGCGGGCAGTCATTGAAGGTAGGCATGCAGGTGCAGCAGGCAGTAAAGAAAGCGAATGGTATGTTAGCTTTCATTGCAAAGGGATTTGAGTGTAGAAGCAGGGAGGTTCTACTGCAGTTGTACAGGGTCTTGGTAAGACCACACCTGGAGTATTGCGTACAGTTTTGGTCTCCAAATCTGAGGAAGGACATTATTGCCATAGAGGGAGTGCAGAGAAGGTGCACCAGACTGATTCCTGGGATGTCAGGACTGTCTTATGAAGAAAGACTGGATAGACTTGGTTTATACTCTCTAGAATTTAGGAGTTTGAGAGGGGATCTTATAGAAACTTACAAAAATTCTTAAGGGGTTGGGACAGGCTAGATGCAGGAAGATTGTTCCCGATGTTAGGGAAGTCCAGGACAAGGGGTCACAGCTTAAGGATAAGGGGGAAATCCTTTAAAACCGAGATGAGAAGAACTTTTTTCACACAGAGAGTGGTGAATCTCTGGAACTCTCTGCCACAGAGGGTAGTTGAGGCCAGTTCATTGGCTATATTTAAGAGGGAGTTAGATGTGGCCCTTGTGGCTAAGGGGATCAGGGGGTATGGAGAGAAGGCAGGTACGGGATACTGAGTTGGATGATCAGCCATGATCATATTGAATGGCGGTGCAGGCTCGAGGGCCGAATGGCCTACTCCTGCACCTAATTTCTATGTTTCTATGTTTCTATTACTTCAGAAACTAGTCATCAGAGACGAGGGAGAATTAGATAAATGTAACTGCGTACAGTCAGATGTGCGGAGAGAAAAACAGACTAGTTAATTCCAACAGCAAGTAACTTGGGTCTCTGGCGGCCTGTTCAGAAGGTGGGGTGCAGCTCCTTGAACTTTGATGGTACGCTTCAGGAGGTTGAGGGCAGAGAGTGAAAGCACCGGCTGAAGCCTGATGTCTGATGGTCCTGTTGGTGGATCTTGCTGAGGAGGTGGATGGAGCATGTGGTGGGTTGGGGTCTGAGGCTGTGGAGGGGAAGATCTCCAGTCAAAATGAGATTTGTGACTGAGACAACGGCAGGATGTTCAGTGCTTCCTTCTCTCCACACCTCCCCGCCCTGCTCCCTTTCTCCTGCCCTGATGTTCAGTGGTGAGGTTCAGTGGACTCTTAGGTCTAAAGGTAGTTTGTGCCCGCTCTTTCACTCTTTCAGTCCCTCTTCCACCCCTTGCTGTTCCTTCTTGCCCCATCCCCCCCCCCCCCCCCCCCCCCCCCCCTCCCTGCTCCCTCTCCCTTCTCACTTTCCTCCCTCTGACCCTCGCCCCCACCTTCCTTCTCTTCAGGCTTGGGATATCAATGAAGATGTTGCTGTAGTGTAGCTCCATAATCATTTCACATTGTCTAGTGCTTGCATCTATAGATGGTTGTCAGCGAGTGAGAGGACAGCAGTGGAATCCTATCCTGGTGACGCTGGTTGTTGGCACTGACCTTGTCGATCATCAATCCCATCGACTGGATCCATCAGAACCACTCAATGTCTTGCTTTCTCCCCATCACTAGGTTCACAAATATAGAGGCTCAACGGTCCAAGATGGCTTTGAGAGTCACTGTTGCAGACGTATCTACTTGGTCTTTGCACAAAACAAAATTAACTGTTACAAGCGAGTTGCTAAAATGGCATTTTAAAACGATATTTTCCGATAAGAAAATGCTGCTGCCCCGGAGCATGCCGATCTATTGTCTAACAGGGCAGCCAATGGCTGCTTTGTGTATTATTGAACTGTGGAAATTTCAACCTGATATTTTAAAAAGTTTAACAACAGAAACCAATTGAAGTGCAGAGCAGCTTAAACAGCATGCAAACGAGTAAAAGACAGGTTAATAAATGGTCTGACTGCTCATTGTATCCTGCCTGAAACACTTAAAAATAGAACTCTGTGACTTAGTATAGCTAAATCAGAAGAAATGCAAGACAGGCTACGCCTACCTGCCTTGGGGCTTTCTGGGCCTGAAGAAGGTGGATGCCGTTGGGATCCTATGAATGGTAAATGTACTGTGGGCTCGTGTCAGAGTATTTCACACAGAGAGTGGTGAATCTCTGGAACTCTCTGCCACAGAGGGTAGTTGAGGCCAGTTCATTGGCTATATTTAAGAGGGAGTTAGATGTGGCCATTGGGATACTGAGTTGGATGATCAGCCATGATCATATTGAATGGCGGTGCAGGCTCGAAGGGCCGAATGGCCTACTCCTGCATCTAATTTCTATGTTTCTATGTCAGAGCTCAGTGCCAAATATCTGACCTGGGTTCACATCGAAAGTACGAGATCTCGACTTTGACTTTCTCCTGCCCATCACCTGCACATAAGGTCATAAGGAATAGGAGGAGAATTAGGCCATTCGGCCCATCAAGTCTCGTCCTCCATTCAACCATGGCCGATCTATCTCTCCCTCCGAAGCCCATACTCCTGCCTTCTCCCCATAACCTCTGACACCCGTACTAATCAATAATCTATCAATTTCTGCCTTAAAAATATCCACTGACTTGGCCTCCGCAGCCTTCTGTGGCAAAGAAGTCCACAGATTCACCACCCGCTGACTCAATGCAAGCTCTGACTTCCATCTCCTACTCACTGAAGTGGGTGAATCCCCAGTATTCCTGCCGGGAATTCTTGCTGGGTTGGGAATTCTCCTCTGTGCATGATGGATGGAGGAGGAGGAGTTGATGGAAGGGGACACCATTCTGAAGCACTGTACTTGGCACGGAGGTAGGTTTTATCTTCATTTGTCCACTGTTCAGGGGCACAGCTGGCATTTGTTGCCTCTCCCTAATCACCCTTACTTACCTCACAAGTATTTGCGGCAATTTAAATGTCACCGTGTTTGGAAGAGCGTAGTCAACATAGAGAAGTGATTTCTCGATTAGTTTGTGTGTCGGGGGTTATGGGGAGAAGGTAGGAGGATGGCGTTGAGAGGGATAGATGACCCATCATTGAATGGTGGAGTAGACTTGATGGGCCCAATGGCCTACTTCTGCTCCTTCTGACGGTAGACAGTGAGCTTTGTTCCCCAACAGATGAGCTTTATGACATTTTGATAGTTTCATATTCATCATTGCACATGGTAAAACTTTCCAATTTTAAATCACTAAATTTAAGCTGGTCAGATGTGGAGGTCAGCTCTGTTTCCAAACCATTAGAACATGAAATGTAATTCCTAGTCAGTAAACACCCCCACTTTACTGTTGCAATCAGTTTTAACTAGGTGATGTATTGGGCAATTTACTGCACATTTTGGTGGGTGGGTGTTGTGGTTTAGGGAGAAGACTGGTTTTGGAGAAGGGAAAGTGGCAGAGTAGTCTAGTGGTTTCGAGAGCCCAGGACTAATGATAACAAGGCCCTGGATCATAGAGCCAAACTCTGCATGGAAACATTGGCAGCCTTTCAGGTTCAAGAGCTTTCATACTTCTCCAGTTGCACGAGGTGGATATCTAGAGGGATCTGTTGGCACTTTCCCCACACCCTGCCTGACCCAGTGACCGGGAGTCTGACATCTGACAAGTGAGATGAACCTGGAACCGGCCCAGAGTATCTGCTGCTCTCCCATCATAAATACAACATTTCTTTGGTAAGGAGCCCAAAATTGTGCACAATACTCCAGGTGTGGGCTCATCAAGGCCGCAAATAATTGCAGTGAAACTTCCTTCTCTTCATACTAAATTCCTCTCACTTGCCCTCCGAATTGGGTGCTGCCCCAATTTGTTGGCTTTGCCATGGGTATCAGCACACCGAGATCCCTTCGAACTTTAACGCCACCCCATCTCTCACTGTTTCACCAACCCACAATTGTCGTCACAGAGGGTGTGTTCTCATTCCCACCCACATCTTCGGAACGATCCTGTTAACTCTAGACCCGGGCCTTGGCTGTAGTGACACAGATTTCCATGGCCAGGATTGGACTGCAGTTGAACCCCAGCAATAGATCAGCCTGTAGGAATGGTCTACCCCAAGCACAGAGTAATGTGTTGACTGGTGTATTCCCCATTGTCACACCAACGATGCAGAAGACTTATTTACTGATATTGGGTGGCACGACTGGGTCCCATTCACCCTAGTCCCAGGACATGTCATGTTTTGGGTGCCCAACCTATCCCATGCCCTGCACACAGTGGGCTCAGTGAGTCGGCTCCATGTCGAGTGTAGGTCCAGGTTCCACCGCAAGCCCGTGTCCTGCTCCACAGTGGGTATTACGTACAGAAGCCTGCATATCCCGAAAGCATGACTGAAGCACAAAAGGCTGGAGGAACTCTGCGGGTTAGGCAGCGCCTATGGAGGGAATGGACAGACGACATTTTGGGTCGGGGCCCTTCAGCCTGATGGATGCTCCCTACCACTTGTCTTCACAGGTGTGGTGCCTGGTGTGGTGAGGTGGGCTCGAGGCAGGGGTGGATGGTCCCTGTTGTGGAAGCAGCAGGTCAAGGTTTGTGGGTTGGCACATTGCGTGTGGCTTGCTGCGGTCTCTGTCTGCAGCCCCACTCTGCCTGCTTCCTGCAGTCAACAGCTGCTTACCACATCCCATCTACCCATGGAATCTTCAGCTGACTATTAATTAGCTGAATTGCAGTGAGATGCTCAGTTTACAACAAAACTGTATTTCAGAACCAGTTCCTGTCAATTCCCAGACCATTTGCCTCAGGCTGTGAGCATTGTCTTATCACATTGGGAAATATTACTGCTGGCAAAAGGAATGTTTCCATTTTAGGATCGCAGAGACAACATACAACTCCCCTCGCACAGTAAAGTTTCCTCTCTCCGTCCCAGGACAACGATTCCTTTAACGGAGAGAAGCGGTCACTTTTGGATGGGGAGGCTGGGTCTGATGGAGTAGGCCTCCTTGGGCCACAGTCTACCAGCCCTTCCTGATCGATCTGAGTGATCAGGGCGAGGACATCATGTGGACCTTGTCCAAACTTGCTCTCGATCCTAGGCTGGGTGACAGTGAAGGAAGATGCAGTGAAGCTTCAGGGGAAAAAAGGCAAGTGAATGGGTGAACAGTGGAGCATTTGTTAAAATGGTGCGATTCATAGTGTTACTGTTCAGAAGGACACACAGATGTTCTGTACATGAGTCGAAGGAAACTAAAGTGTGGAAACAAGTAACTTGCAGATGCTGGTTTACACAAAACGACACATAATGCTGGAGTATCTCAGTGGAGGACATGGATAACAGTGGATAATAATGTTTTGGATCAGGACCCTTCTTCAAACTAAAGTGTGAGTGTAAGAGCAGTTAGTTAGGAAGGCAAATGGTATGTTTGACTTGATTGCAAGAGGATTTGACTGCCACAGTCACGATGTGTGGTGTCCTTGTGACATTACATGTGGAATATTAGGTTCAAGCCTGGGTCTCACGACTTAAGGAGGGATATAGTTGTGACAATGGAGTGCTGCAAAGGTTCACTAGAGTCATTCCTGGTATGTCATGCTTGTTGTATGAGGATAGATTAAGCTAACAGAATCAAGGGATAGGGGGAGAAAGCAGGAACGGGGTACTGCTATTGGATGATCAGCCATGATCATATTGAATGGTAGAGCCGGCTCGAAGGGCCGAATGGCCTACCCCTACACCTATTTTCTATGTTTCCATTTTTCAAACTGCGCCTGCTGCCTTTAGAAGAATGAGAAGTGCTTTCATTAAAAGATAGAAAATTCTTCCAGAGGTTGGCAGGGTAATGTTGGGGGGTGTCTAGAACCAGAGGTCGCAGTCTCAAATTATAGGGTGATTCTGGGTTTGGATGAGGTGAAATCTCTACATCCAGAGAAGTGTGGGGTCTCCAGGTTGAGTGGCACTGAGGTCAAAGATCAGCCGCGGTCTTGTTAAATAGTGGAACGGGCATGAACCTACTCCTGCGGTTGGACATTCTACTTTTCCCGTGACCATTACCAGGGCAACTAAACATGGGGATTGGTACAGAGTACATCTACACTATCCTAACACAACGCCAGGACAAAGGGCAGCAGAGTTTTGGTGTAGAGGAAACATTTGCTGCCTGATTTGGGAGATGGATCCCAATCCCAGGATGTGGAATATGGCGAGTTCAGGGATGGAAATGTGGATGATCTGAATCATGTCACGTTTGTAACATCCCAAGGCACGATGACATCCATCTCAGAGTGCTTTGGGAATCAAGGTGGGGAGAAAGACTGGCGGCCTGAAGCAGAATTTGGGATCTTTGATAGCCACTGTTGATGTACTGGAAGACTAGATAATGAGTGGGTTAACTTATGATGAGCATTTGAGGGCACTGGGCCTGTACTCGCTGGAGTTTAGAAGTATGAGGGGGACCCCTCATTCAAACGTACTGAATAGTGAAAGGCTTGGATAGAGTGGATTTGGAGAGGATGCTTCCACTAGGACTAGAGATCATAGCCTCAGAATTAAAGGACTTTCCTTTAGGAACGAGATGAGAAGGAATTTCTTTAGTCAGAGGGTGGTGAATCTGTGAAATTCTTTGCCACAGACGGCTGTGGAGGCCAATGGATATTTTTATAACAGAGATAGATAGATCCTTGATCTTCTTCTTCCATATGGCGTGCACAGCCTAAAGTTGTTCTAATCTGAGGAAGGACATTCTTGCCATAGAGGGAGTACAGAGAAGGTTCAACATACTGATTCCTGGGATGTCAGGACTTTCATATGAAGAAAAACTGGATAGACTCGGCTTGTACTCGCTAGAATTTAGAAGATTGCGGGGGGATCTTATAGAAACTTACAAAATTCTTAAGGGGTTGGACAGGCTAGATGCAGGAAGATTGTTCCCGATGGTGGGGAAATCCAGAACAAGGGGTCACATTTTAAGGATAAGGGGGAAATCTTTTAGGACCGAGATGAAAAAAACATTTTTCACACAGAGAGTGGTGAATCTCTGGAATTCTCTGCCACAGAAGGTAGTTGAGGCCAGTTCATTGGCTACATTTAAGAGGGAGTTAGATGTGGCCTTTGTGGCTAAAGGGATCAGGGGGTATGGAGAGAAGGCAGGTACAGGATACTGAGTTGGATGATCAGCCATGATCATATTGAATGGCGGTGCAGGCTCGAAGGGCCGAATGGCCTACTCCTGCACCTATTTTCTATGTTTTTATGTTTCTATTTGATCTTGTTTGATTGTGCACACTGGGTTGATTGCATTCGTCGCATCAGGGCGGACCACGTGAAGATTGCGATCTTCCACCCCAGACTCTTGATCAGTACGGGTGTCAGGGTTTATGGGGAGAAGGCAGGAGAATGGGGTGAGGAGGGAGAGATAGATCAGCCATGATTGAATGACAGGGTAGACTTGATAGGCTGAATGGCCTAATATTGCTCCTGTCACTTATGACCTACTGTTCTCTTTTATTTATTTAAGAAAGACAGCAGGAATAATCCAGGTAATTACAGGTGGTGAATCTTACATCAGTGATAGGGAAATCATTGAAGAAAATTATAAGGGATAGAACGGTATATGAACAGGCCCTTCGGCCCACAATGTTTGTACCGGACATGATGTCTGGTAGAACTGATCTCATTTGCTTGGACATGATCCATATCCCTCTCTTCCCTGCACTTGAATTGAATAACCTTTAATAATCCTTTACAGGAAATTACAGTGCCACAACAGCTTCAAGACAGACATAACACCACACATTTCCACAGATAGCATCAATACTTAATAAGTTAAAATACAATGAATGAATACTAAAAAAAAAATCCAAAATTATTTTTGTGCATTATAAAACCTTATAGCAGCTGGTATACAAGACTTCCTATATCTCTCCGTTTTGCACATTGGTGCAATCAGCCTCTGACTGAAGATGCTTCACTTGATCAACTTCAGGGCGTGGAGTGGGTGAGTGGGGTTGGTCATTATTGAACCTAGTTTGTTCAGAGTTCTGGCCTCTGCCACCTGCTGGACCGTTAGTTGCTCAGCCCCGACCACTGAGCCGGCCTTCCTGATCAGCTTCAATGTGCCTATCTAAATGCCACTATCATATCTGCCTCCACTACCAATCCTGGCAGTGCATTCCAGGCCCCCACCACTCGATGAGTACAAAAACTTGCCCTGCAAATCTCCATTAAACTCTCCCCCTCCTGTGCCGGAGTGATTCACCAGAATTTATGAAATTATGTTATGGGAAGAAATTAGATAGACTGGGCTTGTTTCCCCTGGAGTGATAGAGTCTGAGGAATGACCTGGTGGAAATATATAAAATTATAAGCATAAGTATATATAATTATAATCATGTAGAATAAATATTCAGAATTCTTTCCTGCATAATCTTTATGAAAATCAGGATGGTATAAGTTTAAATGAGAGGAAGGAGTTTAAAAGAGGATTCAGGATGTAATTTTGTATTAAACAGAGAGTGGTTGACATCTAGAACTCACTGCCAGAGAAGATGGTGGAATCAGATACAGTCATAACCTTTAAGAAACATTTATACGGATGTACACAAAATTGCTGGAGAAACTCAGCGGGTGCAGCAGCATCTATGGAGCGAAGGAAATAGGCGACGTTTCGGGCCGAAACCCTTCTTCAGACTGATGTCTGGCAGAGGCCTGGATGTGGTAAATAGGATTAGTGTAGATTGGCAAAATGGTTAGCATGGATATGGAGGGAGAAGGACCAGTTTCTGTGTTGCATTCAAGGACTGGCATTCCCTCCCTCTCTCTCTATCCCTGCCCCACCCAAGTCGCACCAGCTTCTCGTTTTCACCCAACAAACAGCTAACAATGGCCTGTTTCCATTACATTCATTACTTTTTCGCATATCTTTCATTCATTGTTCTTTATCTCTCTACTTCATCGCCTGTCTTTCGATTCCCTTATCACTAACCAGTCTGAAGAAGGGTCTCGACCCGAAACGTCACCCATTTAAAAAAAACGTAATCTGGTACATGTGTAGGAAAGGTTCAGAAGGGCATGGGCCAAATGCAGGCAAATGGGACCAGCTCTGTTATAAAACCTAGTTAGCATGCACAAGTTGGGCTGAAGGGCCTATTTCCCTGCTATATGACTTTATGATTCCATGACTTGCTACAACACTTGCTGGATATTATTAATTCTCTCAGTGAAACTGGATTAGTGAGTACATTGTGTTCCACGACTTTCAGAAAAGGGTCTCTGTTTTGTTTGTGCGGTCAGGCTGAAGGTAAGTCTGTCATTTAGCAGAGACTGGAGACTGGAGACCGATCAAAGCAGAGGACAGGGACTTGCAGACCCCAGCTGTCTGCCTATCAGCTAGATCAGGCTGACCTTCCATGTGGTCAGATCCAGGGGAAACATCAGAAGGACGAGGACATGCATAATACGAAGCATCTGCCTCCGACTCTTTACTGCCAGATCCTGTCCAAACCATTTAGAGGCCACACAACCCTGTACGGAGCAGATACAAAATGGAAAGAGGTAGCCTCTATTTATGAATGCTTGTTGAGTCCTCAGAATGTTACATGATTGAGATACACTTGAAGCTCTGATTAAATAAATTCCTTTTTCATCTCCTTCCTAAAGGAACGTCCTTTAATTCTGACCTCAATCCCAGACTCTCCCACTGGTGGCAACTCAGCGAGTCAGGCAGCATTTCTGGAAAAAAGGAATGTGTAATGTTTCGGGTCGAGACCCTTCTTTCAGCCTTGAGCTACTCCAGCACTTGTGTCTATCTTTGGTGTCAACCACCATCTCCAGTCTGGATTTGATGCTCCCTTGGCTGCTGAGAGATGCAAGGGTGGACATTGCAGAGGGATGGACGTCATTTTATCCTACTGAGACTCAGGATGGGAGACAGCCCTGAGCATGACTCCCTTGTTGAAAATGTGTATACAATGTGCCTTACAACTGCTGGACAGTCAGGGTAATCTCAAGGGCCTGTCCAACTTTCACCACCCAATTCACGACCCAATTCACGACCTTTTTTACTCGTGGACATTTTTCGTCATGTTGAAAAAAACGCCCCGACCTACTTGATGTCACAAGTACCTACGACCAGCATCACGACCTACCTACGACCTCCAACCACCTAGTGATGACCATGCTGCGAGTATGAGTCATGGGCAAACTCAGCAGAGGTGGTGAATTAGGTCGTGAAAGTGGGACAGGCCCTTAAGAAACCTAATTCAGGGGAAAGAATTCACTCGGAGGTCAGAATTATAAAGGGAAGGCCAACACAGATGATGCAATATAAATGCAAGTATCCCATTCATGCATGGTGAACTGTTGTTAGGGGACAGACTTGATTTCCAAATAGCTAATCTCAAAGCAATTGGGAGCAGAGGTGGTGCAGAGGTTAGGTTACTGGGTTAGTAACCCTGAGGCGAGTCAGATTGTTCAGATTGTCCCTTCAATGTCCAGCACCATCACTGATCGAGCTGCTCAGTGCTGAAGAACAGAGCTGTCTGACTGCCTCTGCAATGGTTCAATAGATTCTGTATTATCAATGTATGTACCAATGTAGAGTGAAAATTTTTTTTTGTTTGCTCGCTGCTCAACCAGGCTATTGCCATCTAAAACGCACAATACCCCCATTCGTGTAGAATGCACAGAATAGCCCACTGAGTCTGTACGCAAGAGTCGCCATTCTGGTGCCACTTTATAGTCCCAGCTGCAGTTGGCCACGAAGGCCCTTTGCAGCCGTCACCTCCATCCCGGCCGTCCCGCGATCCGTCATCCCTCTCCCTGCTTCCTCTTCATCCCAGCTATAATGTGGGGCTACATACACAGTCTTGCCGCATCTACTAATAAATGGCAGTGAACAATGAAGCCACTGACTGAAGGAGGAGGCTCCAAGAACGTCCCTCTCCTCAGCGTAGGTGGGGTTCAGCGGAGGAGGGCTGGAGACACGGTTGCAGCATTCACAACTGTGCACACCAGAGTGTATGGTCGTCCCAACTTTCTGTTCAGATCCCCCCCCCCACACAGTCACCGACGCTATTGGTGCCTCTGATTCATTCAACGTCGAGACCACTGGAAACAACAACGGTTGAGGGACCAGAACCACCCCATCTGTGGTAACTGAAGACGCCATACATCTGGCCAGGCTGCTCCACTACTGTGACAACACTGATTCGGACCTACCCATCAATGTGGAAACTTGGCCTGTCAACAGCAAACTGAGCAATTCTAATCCAAGTAATTAACACCCAGTCAGTCTACTCTCAACCATCAGCACATTGGTGGAAGGAGTCATTGACAGTCCACCTACTGCTGCTTGCCCACACCTGGCTTTGGTTCTAGACTATGTAACATTCAGTAGCCCCTAAGTCAATAGACATCAAGGAAAAAACATTCCAGTGACTTTAGACTTTACAGATACAGATTGGAATCAGGCCCTTCGGCCCACCGAGCCCGTGCTGAACAGCAATCACTCCGCACACTAGCACTATCCTACACGCTAGGGACAATTTACAATTTAACCGTAGCTAATTAACTTTTAAAACAATTTAAAAGATTTTTTCCAGCATCTGCAGTTCTTTCTTAAACCTACAAACCTGTATGTCTTTGGGGTGTGGCAGGAAACTGGAGCACCTAGATAAAATCCACATGGTCGCAGGGAGAACGTACAAACTCCGTACAGACAGCAACCATAGTCAGGATCGAACCTGGTGCAGTAAGGCTTCATCTCTACCGCTGCGCCACTGTGCTGCTCTAGGTTGCAGTGGTTGGCGCCACATCTCACCCAGGGAGGATGGTTGTGGTTGTTTGAGGTCAATCACTCCAGACCCCGGACATCACTGCAGGAGTTGTCAATCCATCAGCTTCATCCATCATGAGATCAGAGTTCCTCCAGGGATCCTAGAGGAAAGGTTCTCACTGCCTCAATGAATTGTGGAGGCCAGGAGAGACTGAGTGACGTTGTGCTGGCACTGGCAGAGAGAGGGGTGTGGTGGCTCATCAAACACGGCTGAACTGAACTGCCCGCAGGAGGTTCCAATAACAGATGAATGAGAAAGAGAAAGGGGGAGAGAGCACGAACTGAGGGGCACAAAATAGCCATGGCTGGAATCTGAAATAAAAGAGATTGTTAGAATTACACTGGTCAAGCAGTGACTGTTGGAAGGGAAACAGACCCAATGTTGTAGGTTGATGAGTTTCAAGGAGGTTCTGGCAAAGTACAGGAGGCAAAGCAGGTTGTCAGAGCAGAGGGATCGTGCCACAACATCATACTTTTCTCAACCCTTAAACCCTTTCTCCCTCCCCCTCTCCCTCTCCCTCTTTCCCCCTTGCTATCTCACTCTCTCTCTCTCTCTTCTCTCTCTCCCTCTCTCTCTCAATTTCAATTTCAAAACTTTATTGGCATGATAAAAAAAACATTGTTATATTGCCAAAGTATAAAACATGACATACATATTTGAAATGCATAAGTATAAATACAAGTATACAGTGCATGGATAGATATGTCCCTGTCTCTTTCTCTTTCTCTCTCTCTCTCTCTCTCTCTCTCTCTCTCTCTCTCTTTCTTTCTCTCTTTCTCTCTCTCTCTCTCTCTCTCTCTTCTTGCATTGCAACGATTACCCTGGGCCAGAGAGGGCGATTGCATTAACAGCGTGCTGGCTGATACTATGTCCACAGCACTGTAGCCCCCCTCCACTTGCTGCAAAGCCTCCTTGTCAACGCTCCGGAGCCCTGGCCTCATTCCCAGGAATTCAGCTGGAATGGCGTTATCTTGTTAGTGCGTCCGCATCACATGCAATGGATCACAGGCCGACAATTAAGTTGCACTTCACGTTACAAAATACGTCGGGTGACTGGATGTTCTTCACACAGCCATCTTTAGCCTCCTTGTTTAATTTGTCCATGGATGGGTCGAAGTAGCAAACCGTTCTTTGTTATCGAGGAAATGTCACTCTGTTGAAGTGTTTTATGCGGGGGAGGGGGGAGGAGCGGGGCGGGAGGCTGTTGGTGGGGGGGGGGTCTTAAGTTTACAGATCCAGACTGAGAACAGACAGCTGTGGAGGCCAAGTCACTGGGTATTTTTAAAGCAGGGATTGACTAATTGTTGATCAGTAAAGGGTGTCCAAGGTTATGGGGAGAAGGCAGGAGAATGGGGTTGAGAGGGACAGATAGATTGAGTTAAGTGTATTGTCACGTGTACCGAGGTTTGGCGAAAAGCTTTGTTGCATGCTAGCCAGTCAGTGGAAAGACAATACACGATTACAATCTAGCGGCCCACAGTGTACAGATAATAAGGGAATAATGTGAATAATGCGAGGTATAGTCCAGTAAAGTCCGATCAAAGATAGTATAATGAAACAAATTCCAACCATCCATGGTGTACAGACAGATACATAATAAAGGGAAATAACATTCAGTGCAAGATAAAGTCCATCGGCCATGATTGGATGGCAGAGTCGACTCGATGGGCCAAATGGCCCAATTCTGTTCCTCTGACATAAACCATGGTGACCATGATCATCAATGCAGCATTTTTGAATCAACAAGGGAGGAAGTGCTAGCGATTTTAAGGAATACTGAGGTATTTAGGATCTGACTAAGTGTGTCCTCGGATATTGTATGAAGTTAGGGAAGAAAGTGCTGCATTTTAATCTTGGGACCATTGTCGTTTCATGGTGCTAATGACCATGAGACTAGGGGTTTGGCAGAGAACATTGATGGTTAAATTCTAACTCCATATTGCTTGTTTCAGCTTGAAACCTCCTCCAGTATTTCTTTCAGCTACACTCTGTTCTACAAGTGCATTATAGACAAAAGACAATAGGTGCAGGAGTAGGCCATTCGGCTGCAGGCGTTGCCCTGAAGGTGACATGATCGGCCCTTGCCTCCTGTCCCTGAGCCAATGTCATAGAGAACCATGCAGCAGAGAAACAGCCCTTCGACCCAGCTGTCCTATCCAAGCTAGTCCCAATATTTGGACCATATTGGACTAAATATGGTCCACGTTTGGCCCACATCCCTCCAAACGTTTCCTTTCCATGTAGAATTCCAAATGTCTCTTGAATGCTATTATTGTATCTACCACAACACGTCCTCTGGAAGCTCATTCCATATACCCACAAAATGCCACCCCTCAGGTTCCTATTAAATCTTTCCCCCTCTCACCTGAAACCTGTGCCACCTAGTTTGTGGTCCCCCTAGCCTGTGAAAAGGACTGTGTTTACCCTATCTATTCCCGTCATGATTTTATCCACCTATATAAGATCACTCCTCAGCCGCCTGCACTCCAAGGGATTAAGTCCCAGCCAGTCCAACCTCTCCCTGCAACCCAGCCCGCGAGTCTTTACGAAGCAACTTCCTTGTAAATCTTCTCTGCACTTTTCCCAGCTTCATGGCATCATTTCCAATAGCAGGGTGACCAAAACTGAACATGACCCTCCATGTACAGCCTCACTAGCATCTTGTACAACTGCAAGATAACTTCCCACTTTCGAGACTTAATTCACTGAATGATTACGTGTGGTGTGGCAAAAGCCTTCCACATCACCCTATCTACCTGAACGCCATTTTGTACTTCTAGATCCCTTGGCTCTACATCTCTCTCCAGGACTCCACCATTCACTGCAAGGGCCCTGCCCTGGTTTGACATCCAAATGCCTCGCACACGTCTTAATTGAAGTCCGTTTGCAGCTTCATGCTCCCTTTTTGCCATCCTCATTTCCTTCCAAAGTATGTTTCTCAATCCCCTATACTCCTCCAGGGATGCACTTGATCCCAGCTGTCTATACCTGACCCACGCCTCCTTTCTCATGACCAGGGTCTTAATTTCTCTCATCATCCTACCTGACTTGCCATTCACTCTAACAGGAACATGCATACCCTGAACTCTCAGTATGATCATTTTAAAAGCATTCCACTTTCTGGGTGTCCCTTTGCCCTGTTTCTGCAGTCAACTTTAGCATGTTCCTGTCTAAACGTTGGCCAGAACTTTGACGAGGCCCAGCCCTGTCCTTATATAATGGAACTGCTGGTCCCAAAAGGCTCACCCACTGAAACTTCGAAGGTAGACAAAAATGCTGGAGAAACTCAGCGGGTGAGGCGGCATCTATGGAGAGAAGGGATAGGCGACGTTTCGGGTCAAAACCCTTCTTCAGACTGATGGGGGGGGGAAACAAAAATAAGAGGCGGTAGTCTTGTGGGAGAGCTGGGAAGGGGGAGGGGAAGGAGGGAGAAAGCAAGGACCATCTGAAATTGGCGAAGTCAATGTTCATACTGCTGGGGTGTAAACTACCCAAGCGAAATATGAGGTGCTGTTCCTCCAATTTGTGCTGGGCCTCACTCTGGCAATGGAGGAGGCCCAGGACAGAGAGGTTGGATTCGGAATGGGAGGGGGTTGAGGTGTTGAGCCACTGGGAGATCAGGTTGGTTATTGCGAACTGAGCGGAGGTGTTGGGTGAAGCGATCGCCAAGCCTACGCTTAGTCTCACCGATGTAGAGAAGTTGACTGCGGATGCAGTAGATGAGGTTGGAGGAGGAGCAGGTGAAACATCAGACACTTGACCTGTTCACTTCCCTAAGGATAGATCAAGCGTTACTTTCTCCCATGTAGGACTCTGTACTTGTTGCCTGAGAAAATGTACCTGAACTTACATTATTTCTTCACCCCATCCATCCATTTACGCAATGCCAATCCCTGTATATATTTGGAAAGCTAAAACCCCCCACTGTGACGACCCTATGGTTCTTCTAGCTGACTGCAGTCTGTTGGCATATTTGTTCCACTAATTATTTGACCAGTTGTGGTAATACAATTGCAACAAGATGAACCCATCTAGCCTCACTGGACAATTCTTCAGTAACAGACTGCTGTGATGATTTTTTCTTTACCCCCCGCCCTCCTTCTCTAATCCCCCACCTCCATCTTGCCCGTGGAACCCTGGAACATTAAGCCGCCCGTCCCATTCCACCTATAGTCAGGTTTCTGTAATAATAATATTAATAATATTTTTTTTGTATAGCACTTTTAAAAACAACTCACGTTGACCAAAGTGCTTCACATCAGTGTAGGTACTAAATTTGATACATACAACGGTAGACAGACCTAATGATACATCCATAAAATGTTTACAATGCCCCCTCAGCAGGGCTCAAAAACGCTTGGGTGTAGAAATAGGTTTTGAGGCGTGACTTAAAGGAGTCGATGGTGGGTCCAGTTCTGATGAGGAGCAGGATGCTATTCCGCAGTTTAGGTGCTGCAACCGCAAAAGCGAGGTCACCCCTGAGCTTAAACCTAGATGGCGGGATAGTCAGTAGCCCCAAGTCGGCCCACCTGAGGGACCTGGAGGTACAATAGTTGTTAGAAGATTTTTGATATAGGATGAGGAAACTTGGAAGGAGTATAAAAGGAGCTTGAAGTTAATTCTGTACCGTACTGGGAGCCAGTGGAGAGAGGCCAGGATCGGGGTGATGTTGTCCCTTTTATGGGTACCCGTCAGAAGTCTTGCTGCGGCGTTTTGGACCAATTGCAGACGGGACAGGGATGATTGGCTGATGCCAGTGTTTAGGGAATCAAGGCGGGAGAAGATGAATGCGTGGATGATTTTTTTCAAGGTCATCGAATTTGAGGAATGATTTGATTTTAGCTCTTGTACAAAGCTGGAAGAAACTCGCTTTTACCACAGAGTTGACTAGTTTGTCAAACTTTAACGTGGAGTCAAATATCACGCCAATGTTTTTGACGTGCGGTTTGACTAAGGAGGTTAAGCTTCCAAGGCTGCCTGTTATCGTTTTGATGGGGTCGGAGGGGCCGAGTCGATGACCTCAGACTTGCTCTCGTTAAGTTGGAGGAAGTTCTGAGCCATCCAGCATTTTAAATCATCGAGGCAGTACGTGAGGCTGTTTAAATTAGACCGGTTGTTGGGATTCAGGAGGAGATAGAGCTGTGTATCATCTGCATGGCAGTGGAAAGAAATGCCATGCCTTTGAATGACTTGGCCGAGGGGGGGCATGTAGAGAGAGAAGAGAATGGGGCCTAGGATGAAGCCTTGTGGAACCCTGCAGAAAAGGCTAGCTGGGGAAGAGAAAGAGTTGCCTTTGGCTATCACATTCCCGTAGCATGTACCTATCCACGCCCGTAGTGCATCAGCCTAATCCGCCAGTTCTCTAGCCCAACTGGCTGCCATCTCTAATGCACGAAGACCAAAGAGAAGTTACAACAAAATCAGACCGCACCTTAACTTGCCGTCACCCTCTGCTCAGCCTCCTGTCTGAAGCCTCAACAGCCAAGGCCTCAGCACTTAGCCTCAACAAAGCCCTTGCACCCCATCCCAGCCTCTCCAACCACAGTGGCTCCCAATAGTCCGCTGCAGCCAGTGCCTGCCTCCCTTTCACGCACCACTAGCAGCAGCCTCTCTGGGACACTGACGGCTGCTTTTTACATCTGTGTAAGAAGGAACTGCAGATGTTGGTTTAAACCGAAGATAGACACCAAAAGCTGTAGTAACTCAGCGGGGACAGGCAGCATCTCTGGAGAGAAGGAATGGGTGACGTTTCGGGTGGAGACCCTTCTTCAGATTTTTTTAATCTGCTCCTCCTCTCAGCTGCTCAATCGACAGTGAAACGAACGAACCTGATGGGTTGCCGTTGTTGGAATGCAGCCCAACGTGTCTGATCGTAGAGACACTCTTAAAGGGACCAAGCAGCAGGGGTGGGGGCAGCTCCTGAATGCTGCAGTGACCGAGGGAGCGTGGGACCCTCCAGGGCCACCCAGCATGATGTGGGGTGGGGATCTCAGTACGGTCCTGTGTGCTCCTGTGGGCGGAACAGAATGCAGTCACGAGTCAAGAGTGTTTTATTGTCATATGTCCCAGATAGAACTATGAAAACTTTACTTGCAGCTGCACAACATTTTATATATATATATATATATGTAGCTCGTAGGTACTCAGGGCTCTCGTGGACATTTTTCAACGTTGAAAAATCTTCACGAGTCTTCCTGAGCTTACCGCGTTTCCCGAGTACCTGCCATTAGTTATGAGCCGCTAAGAGACGTCCCCGAGTTCCGACGTACTCGTTACATACATTCTACGCGCTTACCACGAGTTTGATTTTTTTTTTAAAGGCTAGAGAGCTCTTGAATGAACTCATACAGTGGGACAGGGCTTTTACATATTCTGATGTGCTGCAGCAAGCAAGAATTTCATTGTCCATCTGGGCCACATGACAATAAACTCTCTTGACCTGACTTGATATATAATATATATATATATATATGTCACTGAGTATTGAGTCGGTGTGAGCTCTTTACAGCAGAGATGGGAAGCAGACCAGAACGATACTGGACTGGGAGCCAGAGCTTGACCCATGGTCTTTGCACACCTGACCTCCTGTTGTAGGCAAAGGAAGGCCAGAGATGTGTGTTTAGGATAAGGAGTGTGAGTGAGTTTGTGCTGCTCCACTGTTGAAGCAACTGGTCGATATCCGACAGGTGTAAGGTGTGCACATTGTTCCTCGTGGCCTGGTTCCTGTCCGCCAGTGTATGTGGAGGAATTTCAAACTTAGTATTGGGTCAACCATCCACTTCTACCCTCTGAGAAGTGGAGTGACGTGCGACTGACACTGACACATGGTCTGTAGCGCTGCGGCGCACTGCGGCACGGTGAGGGACAGTAACGACGCCGTGAACGTTGAGCTGCCGTGCCGTGGGTGACCGGGCAAGACTCCGCCACTGCCTGGAGTTAGGATCACCTCCTGCATGGGGCGAGCCCAAGCTCGTTCAGTCTGACACAGCTGGGTCAGGAGAGGCAGCCAAAGACTGTGGGGACGGGTCTGAGGGGGGGGATTGATCAGGGCAAGAGTCTTTTATTGTCCTATGTCCCACATAGAACCATGATATTCTTGCTTGCAGCAGCACAACAGAGTGTGTAACCATAGTACACTGTAAACAATATATAATAAAGGAGAGAAAAAGTTCATTGTGTGTGCACACACACACATACACACACATCGTGCAATAATAACAATAATAGTCTATGTAGTTCAGAGCTTATTGGAGGTTGTCGTGTTTAATGGCCTAAACATCTAATGGCCTAAGGAGGGAAGAAGCTGTTCCTGAATCCGGACTTACAGTTTTCCTATACCTTCTTCTTGATGGCAGGGGTGAAATGAGTGTGTGGCCAGGGTGGTGTGGGTCTCATATGAAGCTAGCTGCCTTTTTGAGGCAGCGACTCCTGTGAATCCCTTTGATGGTGGGGTGGTCAGTGCCCTTGATGGACTGGGCAGTACAAGCAGCGGCAAAGTGGCGCTTGGTAGAAGTCTCTGCCAAAGCACACCAGCATACGTGACCCAGTGCCACAGGGCTAGTGGTCAATGGGCTGCTCATCACTGGGCTGGTAGTCACAAGGCTGGGGGGCATCCACTATGCACTAGTCCTTGTGGCTGTGCCCTGGTTGTACACAGATGTGATGCCCTCATGGTTGAATTGCTCTCTGTCCTTCAGTGGAGTGACCGATGAGGAGGGGGAGCACTGTGGTAAAAGTGGGGAGGGTGCAAGATCTAGGAGAAAGCACTCGGAATGATTCAGCAATGCCTGGAGTTGTTGAATTGTGGGCCTGTGATTACAGTCGTACAGCAGGGAAACAGGCCTTCGGCTCAACTTGCCCATGTCAACCAAGTAGCCCCATCTACGCTAGTCCCATCTGCCTGTGTTTGACTCACAAAACCCAAACCTAAACTCCAAACCTCCATACATCATAGGTCTTGTATCAGGTACATGACCAATTGGGTAAACTTCAATGCCAGCTGTGGTTGATGCCAGGACTGGCGTTGTTGCCGGGCAAAGAGTGTGGGGGCTGTGAGCTGGGACAGAGGAGCATCAAAGGGTACACCTGGGGAGTTAGACAAGCCCAGGCCCACCCTGCCTTTGGCAGCTCAGCCACGTAGCTTTGAATTCTACCCTGTTGGACGGGCACTTGGATATGAAAGGTTTAGAGGGATAAGGGCCAAATGCGGGCATGTATAGATGGGGCAACTTGGGGGTAAGGGGGTGTGCAGGGACTAATGGTGAGCCTTGGGGTTGGACTGAATGGTGAGGGGTGGATGGAGGACTAGCAGCTGGGGAGAGGTCATCAGCAGCGGCCGCGGCTCACTGTGCTTCTGTGTTTCAGGCTCGTGCTTGCCCTGCCTGGTGGACGTGGTCCCGGTCAAGAATGAGGAGGGGGCGGTCACCATGTTCATCATGAACTTTGAGGAGCAGAGGGGCACCTCCCAGAAGATGGGCCGAGAGAGGAGTCATCGCTTGCCGCTGGACTGCTGCACTTCCAGTAGGTACCAGGTGGTGGCAGCGTCAGCACATCGACCGCCGACTGGCCGGTTCCCCGCTCTGGTTCCCAGACCCAGCCCACGGTAGCCGACGTCCCGAGCACACCATTCCCTGCCACACGGTGGCGACAGAGTGCACAGCACCGACACAGGGACCCCTGCCCCTTCAAACTACTGTTACATGGCCCCCTGCCCCCAAATCACTGTGCTTTCAGTGTGGGGAAAGGGAAAGCACAGGTTTGGTCAAATGCCCTATGCCTGGTTTGGTTTAGCTTAGTGATACAGCATGGAAACAGGTCCTTCGGCCCACCAAGTTCACGCCAACCACCTGTTCACACCAGTTGAATGTTATCCCAGTTTCTCATCCATTCTCCTACACACACGATTGAACCTGGGTCTGTGGCGCTGTGAGGCAGCAGCAGCTCCACCGTAATGGCCAGAACTCAGATGGTGCTCCCAATGCAGGGCTGGTTAGGGCGGCTGAAGCTCTCTCCACACTAGCCCTGCAGGTGGTCCTCTCAGCTACACCAAGAGCATACTCCTCATGGCCGCAGATCTGAGTGAGGAAGCCCCCTCCATGCTGCCCTCCTCCCCCAGTGTGACCCTTCCCCGTGCCCTCTTTTCCCCAGAGCTCCATGTCCCAGTGCAGGCCTCTTCCAGTTCCCACCTCCCTCGACATCACGCCCGGTGTGTTGGCCTGGATAATGTGCTCAGCCCTCTCTACTGGAGCTGGGAGATACAGCCTACTGCAAAGACATGTTTAAATCACTGAGGCAGCCAGTTCTGTAACAAGTCTCCCAGCTCGAGCTTTATAGAAAAAGATGTGCTTTTATCCACGTTGCAATGCTCCCCAGTCCACGTCCTTGATCTGCAGTCTAGCCTGCCAGGGGCATCACTCACACCATGGATGTCAGATCCCTGCATCCACTGCCATTTCTCCCCCTCTTCCCATGCTCTCTCCCCCGATCCCCCTCTTACCCTCAGTCCAATGTCTCCCCCTCCGACAACACACACCCTCCCCCACACTGTGCTGCTCTTTGTCTCTCTGCATCTGTCCCAGTCCACACTTCCCTCTAATCCCTCACGGATGCCTTTCTCTCTCCTTCCCTGCCCCTTCACTGCCTTCAGCCCTTGCCCCCACCTACATGCCATAACCCCCCTCCCCTCCACAGTCCTCCCCTCCACAACCCACACCTTCCCCTTCTCCCCTCCACTCTCCTCACCCTCCACTCCACTCCCCTCCCCCTCCCCTCTACCCCTCCTCCCCCTCCACCCCCCCTCAACCTACAACCCCCCTCCACCCCATTCCCCTTCTACCCCACTCCTTCCACACCCTTCCCCTTCCACCCTCCACCAACTCTCCTCCACCCCCCCCCTCCACCCTCTCCTCCTCCACCAACTCCCCATCCATCCCCTCCACTCCTGCCCTACCTCTGTACTGAGCTGATCCCTTGTACTTTGTCTTTCTGCTACTGCTGCCCTGCCCTGCCCTCACCCCTGCCCTCATGCTCCCCACCCCCCTCCCCCTCCCCTGGTTGCCGCGGTGCTGATGGCCGACCCCGTGTCCTTGTCTCTGTGCCCAGGCCGAGGGAAGGTGTTCAGACTGAAGCTGCCCTCGCTGCGGACGATGACGCTGAGTCAGCAGTCGCTGGCCAAGGAGGGCTTTGACCCGGTGCCCGACGACCAGCAGCAGTCGGACAGAGACTCGTTGGCCATGCAGGAGCTGTACGACTCCCGCACCGACAACTGCGTGCAGCCCACTGCGGACGAGTGGGAATCTCTGGCGCATCTCATGGACAGGTCGGCGGCCAGCGGACCTTGGGGCGACCCCTCCCCCGGGCAGGAGCTCAGCCCGGAGCTGGACCTCCGATGCCCCAACACCAACCTGATCCAGATCCAGCCCGGAGACAGCTGCCCCGGCATCCGCCGAGCCTCCTCCGTCGACAACATCGAGCTGATGAGGAACAAGTTCGAGAAGAAATTCAAGGAGAAAAAACAAACTTCAGGTGAGAAAAAAAAAACCATAGCCCACCTGGATGTTGCAGCTTGTCACTCTGTGTCTAACGTTTTTAATATAATACAAAATGCTTTTATTCAAAACAGACAAAGATACAGAGCAGTTACACAATGAAAGGCTGCCTATTTTGGCAGTTTACAAAACCTGTTACCAAATTAAAATATCGCCAACTTTATCAACAAATCACTCGACCAGCATTGACGGAAGGGCCTCCAGAGTCCCTGTGGACACTGCTTGTCCCCACCACAGGGACACACGGGCACAGACATAGGCCCAGAAGAGGGACAGGCAATCGACTCTGGTGTGACCATTGACTGCCCGCTGCCTAGACCCGCGAATGGCCATCGTGGCCAGGCCCAGGAGCAAACCGACAGGGAGACCACCCTCCCGACCCTCCCCCCTCTGTACCAAAGATCAGGAGCTTGGGGCCAAAGTGAAGCCCAACATTGAGGAGCAGCCCCTTCAGATAGTAGAACAAGGGGCTGCAACCTCTCACACTCCATATTCATTTCTCGCCGCAGACTTGACAGGCGGCTGGCCAGTCCGTGATCCGACTTAAATATCTGTTGCACGCCACAGCTCTGTGCAACACTCTCCAACCCCAGGTTCCCGATGTAAAGAGGGAGGACTCCCTCTATAGAGAGACCTCCACTGGGGACCGCTCCTGCCGTCGGGTGGTAACACGGACCGCCAGGGCGTGTCCGGACGGAAGACGAGGGTGAGGAAGTGTAGAGGGTGCAGGAGCAGCCGGTACAACATGCATCTCTCCACGTCACGGAAAGGCGGCTCACTGCTCAGCCTTTGCTGAACCAATGAGTCATAGAGAATCATAGAGTGTGGAAACAGGCCCTTCGGCCCAACTTACCCACACCGGCCAACATGTCCCAGCTACATTACACCCACCTGCCTGCTTTTGGTCCATATCCCTCCAAACTTGTCCTATCCATGTACCTGTCTAACTGTTTCTTAAACGTTGGGATAGTCCCAGCCTTAACTACCTCCTCTGGCAGCTTGTTCCATACACCCACCACCCTTTGTGTGACAAAGTTACCCCTCAGATTCCTAGTAAACCTTTCCCACTTCACCTTGAACCTATGTCCTCTGGTCCCTCGATTCCCCTACTCTGGGCAAGAGATTCTGTGCATCTAGTGGCACAGAGCTGGCCCTTTAGTTAACTGCAGGTAACTGGGAGCATGTGCCGTGCAACTCGAGTCTGAATGGCTCCCACATGGAGTGAGATGGGACAGTCACAACTCACGGGCATCTGTGAATATTAAATGTGTGACTCGGGGTCTGTTACTCAGTCATATACCACAGTGAAGCTGAGAAACCCCACCAGGAGTCTCGCCCAAGGTAACTGCAGAGCGGCAGATGCATATGTGAGACCTATGAAGTGTGTGGTGATAGGGAGCCTTACTCCATGTGTCACTCATGCCCTTAGACTGTGATGGAGCAGTGGAGAAGTAGCTTCACTCTGTGACTGAAGGGCCTGTCCCACAAGCATGCGCCTCCATGCGGCAATCGCGACCTAACGTGGTCGCTTGAGCCGTACGGCCTCGCGGGGCCGGTCCCACTTCGATCGGCGTGGCCGTATGGAGTTGTGCGGAGCTGGTCCCGACATCGCGCGGGGCTCCGAAAAACTGACCTTGTTCAAAAATTCCGCGCGGCAACGTCCTGCCGGCTCGCAGCGTTTCAACACCGTACACACCACCTCGACGGGCGTGCGAAGCGTCTTGATGCCGTACTCAGCGTCTCGACGCCGTACGTCACGCGCGAACTTCCCGCGCGAACTTCCCGCGGACCGCTCGAACTTCACGTCACTCACTCGACCTCCGCGCGGCCCCTGCTTCCGGTTTGGTCGCGCTTGCCGCATTCAAGTCACATGCTCGTGGGACAGGCCCTTTACTCATGCCATGGAACTCTGTGATTTATTCTGTTGTTTAATATTTTTTCAGTGTGGCAGCGGGTGTTTGTTCTTAAATAACTTGATTAAAATCCACGTGGAACAGAACTCAAAGCTTAAACCCCACTGGAGCATAAACTGAGCAAAGTTTCTGCAGCACGGAAACAGGCCTCAGTCCAACTTGCCAATGTCGACCAAGATGCCTAAGCAAGCTAGGCCCACTTGACCACGCTTGGCCCAGGTTCCTCCAAACCGTTCCTATCCATGTACCTGTCCAACCATCTTATAAGTGTCGCAGTTGTAGCCGCTGCCGCCACCAATTCTTCCAGCTGCCTGTTCCTCATGGACACCTTCCACCAGGGAGGAAACTCAATGCACAGGTATCTCTGCTGGTCTGAGAGGTGACCCTGGGCCCAGACATAGACTGGTGACTGACTGACTGACCATCTTGGCAGCAAGGACTGGGGGCGGGAATAGAATGACCAACCGGTACATCAGCACGGAGGTCCCCGATGGTCTATTACCTTGTTGGACCAGCGCTATAGCTGGGTGGTGACTGTCACCCTGATCTCCTGCCAGTCTACTGGGCATGTGTCCTCAGCAAGGTTCAGGTTGACTCCCAGATAGAGGAGAGGTGTGGTGCCCCACACAATATGGTCTATCCCCTCCAACCAAGGGCTCTAGGATTGCTGGGCCACTTCTCCCAATGAAACCGCACGAAGGACACAGCAGAGTCTAATCCATAAATCTCCTCCAAAGAATATGCTAGATGGAACATGGAGCATCCCTGACACACGTGCCTCCTCAAGTCAAGGGACGCCAAGGACCTGTTAAATGTAACTCGGCACTCAGCAGCAGCCTACTGAAGTTGGATCACGGCCAAAAATCTGAATAAGTGCAGAGTCTCAAAGATATTCCTGATTCACCACGAGCATTATTCGCCTTCTAGGGAGGGAAAGGCAACAAAGACCTCAGCCCCTGAGGGAGTGAACCAGGTCATGGGTCAGATGGATACTGGTCTGAACAGTGTTTGTGAGACTGATTGGGGTGGATCATGTTGCACGACACAGTGCCCAGGCACTGCACATTGGCTGGGCAAAGATCTAATATTCCCTGCTGAAGAGGGAGACCACGTAACAGTTTCGTAAACTCAGGGATTGGCTCTGACTTTCCTGTTGTTCAGAGGTGACTGATGTTGCACCTGTCAAGGCTTTGAGAACATCCCTGGTGACTCCCCGTCTGTCACCTAGTAATCTCTTCCCACGATAAGGCTCGAAAGCCCACAATTGAGGCAGCACAGTGGCTCAGCGGGTAGATCTGATGCCTCACCATGTTGGAGATCCAGGTTCGATCCTGACCTGTGTGGTGCTTGCTCATTCTCCCCGTGACTGTGAGTTTTCTCCGGGTGCTCCAGTTTCCTGCCACATCCCAATGACATGCTGGTTTGTAGGTTAATTGGCCTTTGGAAATGGATGAGATAGTGGGATAACATAGAACTAATGTGAACGATTCATTAAGTGGTTAGCATGCACTTGATGGGCTGAAGAACTGTTTCCATGCTGCATCTTGCAATCAATCAAAAGTAAGGTATCTATTTTGGGATAGACACAAAATGCTGGGTACAGCAGGCAGTGAAGAAAGCCAATAACGAGAGGAGTTGAGTATAGGAGCAAAGAGGTCCTTCTGCAGTTGTACAGGGGGCTGGTGAGACCACACCTGGAGTATTGTGTGCAGTTTTGGTCTCCTAATTTGAGGAAGGACATTCTTGCTATTGTAGGAGTGCAGCGTGGGTTCATGTGTTTAATCCCCAGGATAGCGGGACTGTTCTATGCTGAAAGAGTGGAGTGACTGGGCTTGTATTCGCTGGAATTTAGAATTGTGTTCAGTGACTTGCTGGTGGCGTGGTGATTTATAGTAACAGGCGATACTAGCTTCCAGAAGTACTGATTATCAATGTCAGACCGCTCATCAAAAATGGTGGAAGCTTTGTAGCTGCTGCAACTTGTGAGGTTTGACCATGTTTGGAGCTGATGGGTCGTAAACACGAGATGAAAAGTTGCGTACAGTCGAATATGACCAAAGATAACAATCTCTCTGCTTTTTGTAGGGGGGTCGAAGAGCTTCAAACCGAACCTGCTGAACTCCACGTCAGACTCGGACCTGATGAAGTATCGAGCCATCAGCAGAATCCCACAGATCACCCTCAACTTTGTGGATTTTAACCCGGATATCATATTGACGCCTTCGCCCACGGAGATCGAGATCATAGCGCCGAGCAAAGTGAAGGAGAGGACCCAGAATGTCACGGAGAAAGTCACACAGGTACCGGCCCCCATTATCAGGTTCGACTTGAGTACGGGTGGCAGGGGGTTATGGGGAGAAGGCAGGAGAATAGGGTTGAGAGGGAAAGATAGTCTACTTGAATGGCGGTGTACATTTGATGGGCCAAATAGCCTAATTCTGTACCTAGAACATATATCCCCTACCCTGCTGTATTACTGACCTCTCACTAACCACTCTGGAGTAAGCTGGCCTGTTTGGTTGGACTGATTTCTAAAGACCTATTGATGAAACATTCAATCACATTGAATGGCGGTGCTGGCTCGAAGGGCCGAATGGCCTACTCCTGCACCTATTGTCCATTGTCTATTGAAACATTGCCATCACCACTAAGAGCAGTATTTTTTTTTTTGCCCTTTCCTGACCTCCCTGCAACCTTCCCTCTCGAACCCCCGCAGCGGGGCACGTCGGGCCACCACCCGCAGTGACACAGTTCCTGGCAGCATAGTGTGTGTGTGGCTCGGACAGGGTGGAGGTGTGGACTCCAGTCACCCAGGTTCATCGAGGTGATGAGTGTGATGTGTTAGAGGGGGCCGTCGATGTTTTCTCACTGAGATGTGGATCCAAGATACACTGTGGGGAACTGAACCAGGACCAACACGGGTAAAGCCAGGATTGTCTGAAGAAGGGTCTCGACCCGAAACATCACCATTCCTCCTCTCCTGAGATGCTGCCTGTCCCGCTGAGTTACTGCAGCATTTCGTGTCTTGCTTCGGTTTAAACCAGCATCTGCAGTTCCTTCCTACACAAAGAGTGTAGTCTTGCCATTCATAACCTCAAAGTTCCATGGCTGCTAATGCTTGACTGTATGATGTACCATGGAGTTTAAGAAGGAACTGCAGATGCTGGAAAATCAAAGGTAGACACGAAATGTGTTAAAGAAGGGTCTTGACTTATTCATTTCTCCAGCGATGCTGCCTGACCTGCTGCAGTTACTCCGGCATTTTGCATCTATCTTTTTGTTTTTGCTCTAATTGTGTTTTGCATTCACGTCTTTTTTCCTGTTACTTTTTGACATTTTACGTGGAGTTTATGTATCATTTATCTGCGATGCATGGTGTGTTGTCGGAGTCTGTGTACGTATGATGCTGCTGCAAACAGGATTTTCATTATACTTGTGCCCTGCCGTATGTGCGCAGATGACAATAAACTCGACTTGACTGAACCTGACAGAGTTCAGTTATTCTCGAAAAAAGAGCAGCATCTGAGAAATCCAGCGGGTAATGAACACGTGCACAATTTCTATGTGACCAGGCAGACAGTTCCCTTCCACCTCTCTGTGACCCACTCTCTGGTGCTGACTCCACTGACAACCAGCCTGTTCAAGCCAGGTTGTTAAGGGTTTGGACACGCTAGAGGCAAGAAACATGTGCCCGATGTTGGGGGAGTCCAGAACCAGGGGCCACAGTTTAAGAATAAGGAGTAAGCCATTTAGAACGGGGACAAGGAAACACTTTTTCTCACAAAGTGGTGGAATTCTCTGCCTCAGAGTGTGGTGGAGGCAGGTTCTCTGAATGCTTTCAAGAGAGAGCTAGATAGGGATCTTAAAAATAGCGGAGTCAGGGGATATGGGGAGAAGGCAGGAGCGTGGTACTGATTTGGGGATGATCAACCATGATCACATTGAATGGCGGTGCTGGCTCGAAGAGCCGAATGGCCGACTCCTGCACCTATTGTCTATTGTCTATTGTAACTCGGGCAGAATGACACGATTTGCTGATGTTTACGTGGACAGTGGGAGCAGGGGGCTGGGTCCGTCAGGGATGAGTCCTAACCACTGGATGGCACCAGCTGACCCAGGGATTTACTTCCACATTCAGCTCCGGCAGAACACACTCAGCACTAACCTCTGAAATATCTCAGGCTGCTGCAGCCTCTGCGATGTTTCGACGACAGACATCTTGATGACCTTGGTCTTCCGGGACACAGTTGTTGCGCAGCTCCTCTTGGCATGTCCGTTATTCAGACACTTAGACAGCCTCAACAATGGTTGCAGGGAGCT
Organism: Leucoraja erinaceus; assembly: GCF_028641065.1. Lineage (NCBI taxonomy): Eukaryota > Metazoa > Chordata > Chondrichthyes > Rajiformes > Rajidae > Leucoraja > Leucoraja erinaceus. The sequence goes on from NC_073403.1 coordinate 14,115,151, forward strand.
ATGAAACGCCACAGCTGCCAGAGTGAGATCTGTACTCAGGGATTTGAATAGTAAATACAGGCCTCTGGATTATCGACCCAGTAACTTCAGCTCTGCAACATCACCGCACCCATGGTGTCCCTACCCTGGAGTGTAGTGAGAGAGAGAGAGAGAGCTTAGTGGTGTGACAGTGTGGAGGGAGATTCACTCAACATCTAACACATGCCCTGACAATGCCTATCACCAGTGTGGCTGTACGGTTTTTGGCTTATTCTTGTCATATGTACAGAGATACAGTGAAAGCCTTTTGTCTGCGTACTATTCAGTCATATCAAAACATCCTATGCTTGAATACAATCAGATCATACACACCAGCAATGGGTATAGACAATAGACAATAGGTGCAGGGGGAGGCCATTTGGCCCTTCGAGCCAGCACCGCCATTCAATGCGATCATGGCTGATCATCCACAATCAGTTCCCCGTTCCTGCCTTCTCCCCCATATCCCCTGACTCCGCTATCTTTAAGAGCCCTATCTAGCTCTCTCTTGAAAGCATCCAGAGAACCTGCCTCCACCACCCTCTGAGGCAGAGAATTCCACAGACTCACCGCTCTCTGTGAGAAAAAGTGTTTCCTCGTCTCCGTTCTAAATGGCTTACCCCTTATTCTTAAACTGTGGCCCCTGGTTCTGGACACCCCCAACATCGGGAACATGTTTCCTGCCTCTATCGTGTCCAAGCCCTTAACAATCTTATATGTTTCAATGAGATCCCCTCTCTTCCTTGTAAAGTCCAGAGTGTACAAGCCCAGCTGTTCCATTCTCTCAGCAGATGACAGTCCCGCCATCCCGGGAATTAACCTTGTAAACCTACGCTGCACTCCCTCAATAGCAAGAATGTCCTTCCTCAAATTAGGGGACCAAAACTGCACACAATACTCCAGGTGTGATCTCACTAGGGCTCTGTACAACTGCAGAAGGGTAGTGGCAAAAAGAAAAATACCAGAGAGCAGAACATAGTTTTAAGGACCTGTCCCACTCTGTAAGGGCCTCTCCTGAATTAAAAAAAAATCAAACTCGTGGTAAGCATGTAGAACGTACGTAGCGGGTACGTCGGAGCTTGGGACGTCTCTTAGCGACTTGTAACGCTAACGGCAGGTACTCGGGAAACGCGTTAAGCTCGTGAAGACTCGTGAAGATTTTTCTTCACGTTAAAAAATCTCCACGAGAGCCCCGAGTACCTACGAGCAGCTATTACCGTAATTCTCCGAGTTCGAATCAGGGTAAACTCGGGAGAACTTTTGAATTAGCTTGTACAGTGGGTCAGCCCCTTTATTGTAGCGTTTAATGTTACACAATAACTACAGAGTGAATTGGGGGGGGGGGGGGGGGGGGGTCAGTACAGGGTGGATTGGAGGGTCTGTGCAGGATGAATGGGATACTACAGGATGAATGGAGGAAGGTGCAGGGTAAATGGAGGGTGGCTCAGTATGGGATAAATGCGTGGATTAGTACATGATGGATGGGGGATCAGTACAGGATGGATGGAGAAGTGCAGGATGGATGGGAAAGGGGTAAGTACAGGGTGAATTGGGTAACCAGTGTAGGATGGATGGGGGGGGGGGGGGGGGGGGGGTGGGGTGGGTCGGCAGGAGAATTAATGTGAGGTGGATAGGGCGATCAGCGCAGGATTAATAGATTGGAGGGGGGGGGGGGGGGGGAGATGATGGGGAGGGGAGCACAGGGGATGTCAGTGAGGACTGAATAGAGGTGGGAATGAAGATCAGTGCCGGATGTCGAGGAGGGATCCCAGGATGAAGGGGGGTGGAGGGGGTGTACGTAAAAAAAAAAACCCTCCCGTACGCCGAGGCCTCCTCCCTCCCTCCCTCCTCCAGGCCTCGGCGTGCGGGAGGTTTTTTTTTTAAAGCGCCGTTAGCGGCAAAGATCCTATAGCGGAGCTCTGCTATAAGATCTTTGGTTAGCGGGTTTGCAAGCAGTGGCCCTTATCAGGGCGGGCGGGGGGCGGGAGGAGGCGAAGATGGGGCCGCTGCTGCCGCTGTTCGGGGCCGTCATTTGCTGCGACCCTTCCTCACCCCGCACCTAGTATCTTCCCCACGCAATACAGCTGTCACCGCCGACACAAAACGTTGCATTCCCTTTCTCCAGAGATGCTGCCTGACCCGCGGAGTTACTCCAGTTTTTTGTGTCTATCTTTTCGTTACAAACCAGTATCTGGTTGCCAAGCTGGGCAAAATGACTCGGTGTTTAGGTTGCCCGGTGGCGCATTGAGTGGTCAATGGCACCCGGGCAACCATTAATTTTGATCCCTGCTGATGTGAGAAAGGGCTGTGATTATGTTGGCTGCTTACAAAGGCAGCGTGAAGTATAGATGGAGTTGATAGTGAGGAGGCCAGTCTGTGTGACAGGCTGGGCTATGTACACAACTCTCCCCAACTTCTTATGGTCTTGGGCAGAGCTGTTCCCAAACCAAGCATTAATCCATCTTGATAGTTTGCTTTCCACAGTGCGCGTGTAGAAGTTGGTCACAAGTGGTTGCAGACATGCCGAACCTTCTTCATCTCCTGAAGGAGTAGAGGCCTTGATGTGCTCTTTTGGTCTCAGCTTAGAAACATAGAAACATAGAAAATAGGTGCAGGAGTAGGCCATTCGGCCCTTCGAGCTTGCACCGCCATTCAATATGATCATGGCTGATCATCCAACTCAGTATCCTGTAGCTGCCTTCTCTCCATACCCCCTGATCCCTTTAGCCACAAGGGCCATATCTAACTCCCTCTTAAATATAGCCAATGAACTAGCCTCAACTACCTTCTGTGGAAGAGAATTCCACAGATTCACCACTCTCTGCGTGAAAAATGTTTTTCTCATCTCGGTCCTAAAATACTTATCCTTATCCCCCCTTATCCTTAAACTGTGACCCTTGTTCTGGACTTCCCCAACATCGGGAACAATCTTCCTGCATTTAGCCTGTCCAACCCCTTAAGAATTTTGTAAGTTTCTATAAGATCCCCCCTCAATCTTCTAAATTCAGTCGAGTCTATCCAGTCTTTCTTCATATGAAAGTCCTGACATCCCAGGAATCAGTCTCTTGAACCTTCTCTGTACTCCCTCTATGGCAAGAATGTCTTTCCTCAGATTAGGAGACCAAAACTGTACACAATACTCCAGGTGTGGACTCACCAGGGCCCTGTACAACTGCAGCAGAACCTCCCTGCTCTTATACTCAAATCCTTTTGCTATGAGCTTCAATGTGAACGGTCGAGGACAAATTATTAGTGACGTGTACGCGTGGGAACTTAAGGAGGTCAGCCATGCCACTACAACATCACTTTTGCTGACTGGGACATATACACTGCATTGCATCCTAAAGTCAATAAGGGGTTGCCACAGCCTTTCCAGGCAGCAGATGTAGGTGAGGAAGTGGAGAGAGTGCAGGAGCAGCTCATACAAGAAACACCTCTGTTAAGGGTGCAGCAACATGCGGCATGCTGGAGGAACACTGCAGGTCAGGCAGCATCTACGGGGGATAATGGACAGATTATGTTTTGGGTTGGGATCCTGTTTTAGACTAATGGAGTGGGTGGGGAGCGGGGGGGGGGGGGTGGGGCTACTAAAGAGACTTAGGGGCAGGACAGTGCCTGATAAGTGAGGAGAGGTGATTGTCAGATGGGTGGAGGTAGTGACAGAGGTTGAAGTTAAATTCAGTGAAGTGAAGTGAAGGGATATGGATGGAACAGTGCGGGGAAGGGGGAACTGAGATGGAAAGAGTGGGAGATATATGGAAGTATAACAGCATGAAAGCAAGCCATGTGGCCCAATACGCCATGCCGACCAATATGCCCCAGCAAAGCTGGTCCCATTTGGCCCACATTCCTCTAAAACCTTTCCTATCCATGTACCTAATGAGCAAAAAGAGGAAGGAAAAGAACAGATTAAGGGTTGTGGTGGGAGAAAAGTGGGCACATTGGATGGGGGGAGGATTAAAAAAATGTGTCAGGGATTTGAGTCCACACATGATACGCAGGTACAGCACCTCGTATTCCTCTTCGGTAGCCTACAACCCAACGGCATAGACATTGAGTAATCCAGTTTCATGTACGCCCCACTGACATCCCAACTCTGATATTATCTGAATGGTGGCCGATTAGGAAAAGGGGAGATGCAACGAGACCTGGGTGTCATGGTACACCAATCATTGAAAGTAGGCATGCAGGTGCAGCAGGCAGTGAAGAAAGCGAATGGTATGTTAGCATTCATAGCAAAAGGATTTGAGTATAGGAGCAGGGAGGTTCTACTGCAGTTGTACAGGGTCTTGGTGACACCACGCCTGGAGTATGGTGTACACTTTTGGTCTCCTAACTTGAGGAAAGACATTATTGCCATAGAAGGAATGCAGAGAAGGTTCACCAGACTGATTCCTGGGATGTCAGGACTTTCATATGAAGAAAGACTGGATAGATTCGCTAGAATTTAGAAGATTGAGGGGGGATCTTATAGAAATTAGTTGCAGGAAGATTGTTCCCAATGTTGGGGAAGTCCAGAACAAGGGGTCACAGTTTAAGGATAAGGAGGAAATCTTTTAGGACCGAGATGAGATAAAACATTTTTTTTTCACACAGAGAGTGGTGAATCTCTGGAACTCTCTGCCACAGAAGGAAGTTGAGGCCAGTTCATTGGCTATATTTAAGAGGGAGTTAGATGTGGCCCTTGTGGCTAAAGGTATCAGGGGGTATGGAGAGAAGGCAGGTACAGGATACTGAGTTGGTTGATCAGCCATGATCATATTGAATGGTGGTGCAGGCTCGAAGGGCCGAATGGCCTACTCCTGCACCTATTTTCTATTTTTCTATGTTTCTATGTAACTCATCCTGGGTGTGCACATCATTCCCTACCACCCCTGTCACCCTGTTCCCTCCCCCTCCTCCTGCTCATCCCCCACCACTCTGTCTCCCATCTAGTTTTTATACCCCTTTGCCTTTTGATTCCCGTTCTCTCCCCTCCCCCCCCTTCTGTCCCACCTATAATCCCTCCCCCTGGCTTTATGCTCCACTTCTCTTCTTTCCTTATCTGACACTCTTTTGTCTCCACTTCACGTCTAACCTTTGTCACTAACGTCACCCATCGCCCAAATACCACCCACCCCCCCACTTGTAGCTACCCAACAGTTGCCAGACCCTGTCACACTCCTAGCTCTCTTTACCAGCTTCCTCCCCCACTCCTCCATCAGTCTAATAGAGGGTCCCGACCCGAAACGACGTCATGTGTCCACAGAAGCGGCCTGACCCGCTGAGTTCATTCAGCACTTAGTTGTATTGGTTAAGAGTAAAATGGGATCAGTGTGGGATTAGTGTAAATGGGTGCTGTTTGGTTGGCAAGGATTCAGGGGACTGAAGGTCCCGTTCCCCTGCTGCAAGCCTCTTTGCTAGGGTGTTGTTCTGGGTTTGGAGAAGGTGTGTGTGTCACAGGTTAGCGTGTATAACACGGTGCTCTGTAGCTGTGGTGTTGGTGCTGCGAGAGTTGCTGTCAGAAGCTCAGCGCAAGCTGCACACACGGGGAGGCTCGGTCATTCCAACGTGCTGCTCCGCTGCCCTGCCGAGGGGTTGTGCAGAGTTTAAGAGCTGACACTTTAGCAGCTGATCTAAGATTGTGTGTCAGAATCATTGGGACTATCAATAGAAAGGAGGAGAGAAAAAAAAAAACACAATGAGTGAGCTGTCGTCATGACACCAGCTCAGTGACTGGCGAGCGCTGATGTGCTAGGCTGCTCTCGGAGCTGGGCACTTCCACGCCTGCCGCTGCCTGCAGTGGAGCCCCGCACTCACCATGAGTCTGAAACAGAAGTTGAATCCGGTGAGTACAGAACGTCTGGCTGGGGTATTCATTGTGTGGTGGTGCCTGGGTGCTGCTTCAACGCATGTCGGGGGGTTGTTGTCTGAAGAAGGGTCTGGACCCGAATCGTCACCTATTCCCTTTTCTCCAGAAGTGCTGTCTGACCCGCTGAGTCACTCCCAGCTTTTTGTGTCTTATCTGTTACTGTTGACAGGGTCATGTTGGTAGACAGCAGTAGGCGGGGGCACAGTTCCCATCTAACCAAACATGTGGACATCGCTCGCAGTTGGTGTGTGCTCTCAGACCGGCTGCAGCGTTTAGCAACCTGGGCTTGCTCTGGCGAACCCGAGCAATTAAACGCACGGTTTGTGTGGGCCAAACTCCCCAACGCCACCTTTCTCCACCAGTTCGCTGGTTTGTCTACATCATGGCCTTCCTTGGACTTTCCCTCTTTCCTTCTCCTGCAGGCTGGGTTCTGTAGAATCAGCTATTTGGCCCCTCACACTGTCTAGCTCGGGGCCCTGAGTCTCAATTCTGCAAAATCAACCCTAACACTTGTCCCCAACAGGATTCCTGGATGGTGATGGTCTACGCAGTTAAATATCCTCCTGTGACAGTGGCTTTGTGTTTATTCGCTGGTGTAGTAGCCTGGTGCGCAGGCCAGCGATGCACACGCCGTTGTAGTTAAGACCAAAGATAGACACAAAAGTGACTCAGCGGGACGGGCAGCATCTCTGGAGAGAAGGAATGGGTTGAGACCCTACTGCTGTCCCTCCAGAGATGCTGCCTGTCCCGCTGAGTTCCTCCAGCATTTTCTGTCTATCTTCAGTTGAAACCAGCATCTGCAGTTCCTTCCTGCACATTTTGTTGTGTTACAGCATCGTCGTCCCTGACCAGCCGATGTGGCCAGTACTGGGGTGACCACTTTTGTATGCTCAGCGTGTAAGGATGTGTGAGGAGGGCAGGTGTGCCAGCTATCCCCCTCTCACTCCCTCCACAGTTGCTCTTTCTGTGTACATGGACATCAGGAGGCTTTGCTTTAGCCACTGCGGTCCCAGTGGTCAGGGGGGCGGCAGCATAAGCTGTGCCACGCTGCCCTGTTCTCGTGCCACGGCAGGCCAGGTATCAGCCAACAGTGTGGGGTCCGGGCAGGAGCGCACAGCTGGAGAGAAAGTGCATTGAAATGGATCATAGAAACATAGAAACATAGAAAATAGGTGCAGGAGTAGGCCATTCGGCCCTTCGAGCCTGCACCGCCATTCAATATGATCATGGCTGATCATCCAACTCAGTATCCTGTTCCTGCCTTCTCTCCATACCCCCTGATCCCTTTAGCCACAAGGGCCACATCTAACTCCCTCTTAAATATAGCCAATGGACTGGCCTCAACTACCTTCTGCGGCAGAGAATTCCAGAGATTCACCAGGATCAGTGTGTGCATCGGTCTCATTATTTCACGGCTCGATGCTCATGACTTTTTCTGTGCTCTAACCACTCACCACCTCTCCCTTCTCATTTGCTTTCCAACTCAATTTATTTCACAGTTGATCTAAGCACATCTCTTTCTCTCTGTCGATCTTTCTTCCTTTCTTTCTCTCTCTCTCTTTCTCTCCCACTTTCTTTATCTTCTCTCCCACCTCTCTCTCCCCTCATTTTCCCTCCCTCCCTCTCCCTCTCCTCCTCTCTCTCTCCCTCACCTGCCACTCTCATTCTCTCAGCCTTGTTTACTCAGTGGATGCAACCTATGTCCTCATCCCTCCCGCCCTCTCTCCCCCTCTCTCCATCTCTCCCTCTCCCTCCCTCCCTCTCCCTCCCTCCCCCTTCCCCTCCTTCTCCCTCTCCCTCTCACTCTCCCTCTCCCTCTCCCTCTCCCTCTTCCTCCCTCCCTCTCCCTCTCTCCCTCTCCCTCTCCCTCTCCCCCTCCCTCTCCCTCTCCCTCTCCCCCTCCCCTCCCCTCTCTCCCTCTCCCTCTCTCCCTCCCCTCTCTCCCCTCTCCCTCTCCCTCTCTCTCTCTCTCCTCTCTCTCTCTCTCTCTCTCTCTCTCTCTCTCTCTCTCTCTCTCTCTCTCTCTCTCTCTCTCCCTCTCCCTCTCCCTCTCTCTCTCCCCCTCTCCTCTCCCTCTCTCTCTCCTCCCTCTCCCTCTCCCTCCCTCCCTCTCTCTCTCCCTCCCTCTCTCTCTCCCTCTCTCTCTCTCCCTCTCTCTTCTCTCTCTCTCTCTCTCTCTCTCTCTCTCCTCTCCCTCTCTCCTCTCCCTCTCCCTCTCTCTCCCTCTCCCTCTCTCTCTCCCTCTATCTCATTCCCTCTCTCCCCCTCCCTGTCTTTCTCTCCCTCCCTCTCTCTGTCCTTCTCCCTCTCTCTCCCTCCCTCTCTCCCTGTCTCTCCACCTCACACCTAAACAGAAAATCCTCAAATGTCAGACCTTTGTAAGTGGTGGCAGCGGGGAGAGGTTTATCAGAAGCTGCTGCTGCTGCAGTTGATTCACTGGTTTGACAGTGCAGGTAATAACCACCTACTGGACAGCTATGCCAAGGGCATGAGTCTCAGTATAATGTGCCATGCTGAGACAGGAAGATCTTCACAAAGAATAAATCCAGGGCACTACATAGGTTCCCATGGCACATGACCCGTAGGGCAAGATGAAGCCTGAGCACTGTTGGGAATTAGTTAAAAGGCTCAGGTTAATTTTCCGTTCTCTGGTTATTGAGAAAAAGAGGCAAGACAGCGTGAAGCCTCTTGTGTCAACTGTAGACAGGGCAACTGCACACAGCTAGCTGAATCTATCTCTCCCTGTTAACCCCATTCTCCTGCCTTCTCCCCATAACCTCTGACACCCGAGGGACTGGGATGAATGAGATCTATCCTCACCCTCTTGGGATAGGGGTGGAACAGGTGCCCCTCCCAGGGTGTGCTGCTCTGCTGGGGCTTAGTGTTCATAAGCTCATAAATTCTCAGAGTAGAATTAGGCAATTTGGCCCGTCAAGTCTACTCCGCCGTTCAATCAATGCTGATCTATCATTCACAGAAACATAGAAAATAGGTGCAGGAGTAGGCCATTCGGCCCTTCGAGCCTGCACCGCCATTCAATATGACCATGGCTGATCATCCAACCCAGTATCCTGTACCTGCCTTCTCTCCATACCTCCCGATCCCTTTAGCCACAAGGGCCACATCTAACTCCCTCTTAAATATAGCCAATGAACTGGCCTCAACTACCTTCTGTGGCAGAGAATTCCAGAGATTCAACACTCTCTGTGTGAATGGTGATTCCAGAGATTCACCACTTCTCAACCCCATTCTCCTGCCTTCGCCCCATAACCCCCCCCCCCCCCCCCCCCCCCCCCCCCCCCCCCCCCCCCCCCCCCCCCCCCCCCCCCCCCCCCCCCCCCCCCCCCCATTGTTGTGAGCTGGGCGCTGCAGCTGTAGCGACCAGGTCGGCTCGCCTGCTCCACACTCCAAACAGGTGCAGGTTTGTAGGTTAAGTGCTTCGGTCAATTGTAAATTCTCGCTAGTGCGTCGGATAGTGCTAGTGTACGGGGTGATTGCTGGTCGACGGGGACACGATGGGCCAAAGGACCTGCAGTTCCCAGGTGGGCTTGTTTGCCCCGGGACTGGCTGTAGTGCCCGGGTCGCGAAAACTAAAAAAAAAAACCCTTGCGGGCCGGATGATTTCGGGTTACGGGCCAGATCCGGCCCCTGTCCGTAGGTTGCCCGACCCCTGTCCTAGATGTCCGGCTTCATTGTGTCCCCAACCCCCCCCCATGTTTTAAAAGCAATTTCCGCCCATGATACTGGGGGCTCCTGTGGACTGTGCCACATGCTCTGGGACAGCCCGATGCTGAGTTGGTGGGACTATGCAACCCATCGTGTCTGCACAGTGCCTGAGAACCTGAGTGCCTTGAGAACTGTCCGGTTGCCAAACACTAACTCCCCCTCCCATTCCCACACTGACCTTTCTGTCCCGGGCCTCCTCCATTGTCAATGAGGCCCAACACAAATTGGAGGAACAGCACCTCATATTTCGCTTGGGCAGCTTACACCCCAGCGGTACGAACATTGACTTCTCTAACTTCAAGTAACCCTTGCTTTCCCTCTCCCTCCATCCCTCCCCCCATCCCAGTTCTCCGACTAGTTTTTCTGTCCTCCTGATTAAATGTTACTGGTTGTATGCCTCGTTGTCATCTTCCCATCAGCTAACAACATCTTCCACCAGCTATATTTTCCTTGATCTTCGTCCCCTCTGATCTCTCTTTTTCACACCTTACCCTTCCATATCTCTGTGTCTCCCTCTCCCCTGCCTCTCAGTCTGAAGAAGGGTCTTGGCCCAAAGCATCACCCATTGCTTCCATCCAGAGAGGCTGCCAGTCCCACTGTTACTCCAGCATTTTGTGTCAACCCTGAGAACCTTATCCCCCAGGTGTGGTGTGGATGGTGAGGGCCATGTTACTGAGGAGGGTTTGCTACGTGTGGCCCGGGTGCGGATGCTGTGCAGGGATGGGGGGGGCTGCGGACACCCCCACACCATTCCCGGATTTCATCGAGGCATCGGCCAGAGGAATGCTGGAATGCGGGCGGGAGGGACGTCGTATCTTCACCCCTCAGTGAACAGGCTGCGGCGAACAAAACAACACGAGGGATTAAAATATAATTTTCGACGGTCCCGTTCATCCCCTCCGCAGGCATCTCTGGTTTGTGTGAGTGAAGCTGGCTTGGCAGAGCTCTGGAACAAGCTGACAGGATCAATAATCCCTGAACCTACATCACTCCACCACCTAATTCATTGTCAAGCCAAGTTTCATAGGAGCTGTCCAGCTGGGGCTCTGCTCAGGGATCA